>NW_019671917.1:1404292-1498920 GCF_002708625.1 Rhizopus microsporus ATCC 52813 | reverse complement strand
CCATCTTCTCCATCACCCACAGACCCTAGATTCCCACCTGGTCAGCCATCTTCTTCACCATCTAGTGGCACACAAGTGACGCCTTCACCGTCATCGTCATCTCCAGTACCCAATGTACCTTTACCTACTGACCCCAGCTCTGTACCAAGGTAAGTAATTGAAAGCACACATCGCTCCTTGATAACTAAAATTTCTTCTATGTAGCTCTTCTGCAACTCCAATACCACCAAATTCATCCTCACCAGCCTCAACTGCTTCAAGACCACGAGGTCCTGATGGTCCCTCATCGAGTGGCGGCTCACAGCCTTCTAGCTCATCTTCTCCAGGAGCATCCTCCTCTGTGCCTGCGTCCTCCTCAGTACCTTCTTCCACATCCAGTTCATCTTCAAGCACAATATCTGCTTCACCTAACTGTAATCATCCTGGCTCAGGGGCGGATGGCAATAACACAGGAGGTTCAAATCAGGATGGAACACATCATCCTTGTACTAGTTGTGCCTGTGACCATGGGACACCAAACCAACCTGGTAAATCCGGTGGATCTTCTTCATCAAGTAGCAGCAGCAGCAGCAGCAGCAGTAGCTCAGGGAAAAATGGAGGATCAAGTAGCAGTTCATCAAGTAGTAGCAGCAGTAGTGGCAGTGGCTCAGGAGGATCATCCAGTTCGTCAAGTAGTGCAACAAGTAGCTGCGATGAAAATGGCGTTTGTACTAGTTCAGCTAGTAGTAGTAGCAGTAGCAGTGGGTCAAATGGTCATTCTAGCAGCAGTAGCAGTAGCAGTAGTAGCGGCGGCGGTGGAAGTAGTAGCAGTAGTTCATCAAGTAGCAGTAGCAGTGGAAGCGGCAGTAGTAGTAGTAGTAGTAGCAGCTCATCAAGCAGTAGTGGAGGAGGCGGTAATGGCAATTCTACTAATACTGAAAAAGACTGTGATGATAATACAACGCAACCAGCTAATCCGCCTGGTAATAATCAACCTAGTAATAATCCGCCTACCAACGATCCACCCACTAACAATCTGCCTGTCAATGATCCACCCGCTATCAGTCCTCCTGCCAACGTTTCACCCGCAAACGACCCTCCTGCTAACAATCCTCCTGCCAACGTTTCACCAGCAACCGATCCTCCTGGTAGTAATCGATCCAGCAATACTACGCCCGCTAACGACCCTCCTGCTACCAACCCACCAGCAGTCAAAGCGGCTGCCATCAAACCACCAACAGTCAAAGCGCCTGCAAGTGATCGACCTAATTCTTATGGAAATCGAGCAAAGAAAGGCAGAGGCAACCAAGTCCGTGGATTCAATGCTTCTAATTTCTCAGCTATTAGCAACAGCAATGAAGAGAAGATTGTGATTGGAGAAGACGGTACAGAGACACGCATTCAAACCAACCAAACGGAAACGCGTACGGATAAGATGAACGATGGACCTTGGATGCATCCTCATGAAAAAAGAAGCTTAGAATATCATTACTTAATTTAATAATAGACTCACCAAAAATAGACTCTCCCAAAAAAAGTTATACCACTTTAATTTATTTAATAACATTATAACTAGAAGAAAAATGAATAAAAAATAATGTACTTCTCATTTTATACTTACCGAGACGTTAAGGAATGCACTGTCGTTATAGGCAGCGCATTAAATCCAAGAGCACCGTTAGCCTTTTGAGAGTCTTTTGAAGGGCGGAGGACTTTCATTGTCGTGTTTTGATTTGTAAGCAAAGATATTATATATATTTAATGCACTGTTCACATTGCGACTCCAAGCCGTACCGCAAGACTCACACTTGAGGACAGAGTGTACTCTTCGCTTTGATTTAGAAACAGAGAAATTATTCATTTCTTTCATTTTACACCTATTACATATCTGACTCGTTAAATACTCGTCAACCGAAATAAATTCGGTCCCCCCGTTGGATTGTTTGCATTTTGTTTGATTTCTTCAGTAATACGTCTAGTAGGTGCAGCTCGTTTGCCTTTCATACTTGAACAAAAAGAGTCATTTATGACCGCAGTGATCCGCTTTCGTTGAGAGTAGGAAGGGAGGTCAGCAGGAGGTAGGGGTACATGTTTGGTTTTTAGCGCCAACTGTGCTTGATGTGCCATATTTCTTGCTGTTGTCAAAGAGTCTTTTAACAATTTCTTGGGTTCCTTTTTGCTTGTTGATATATACTTTGAACTTTAGCTTTTGAGACCTATTACATACGTAGCTTTGTTAAAATACACATCATGCAAGGGAGCGATATACCATTTATATTGACAGTATTAGCTATGAATTCTTTGATAGTGCTGTAGACGTGTAGAAGCAGCCAGTAAAAATGAGGTCAGGTTTGCAGTTTTTAAAGTAGGTAATCCATTAATATACTTAAATTCGTCTAAATGACACTTTTGGTGTCCTTTTCGTTTTCTTATAGCAAGATTGTAACCACACAAATGATAGTATTCTTCCAAATTTGTTGTTCAGATATGTCCATGCTCTGTAGAGTCAACTGCAGTAAATATGTTGATATACCAGGATCAACAACCCAAATATCTGCGTCGTCAAATATATCAGCAAAATCCTTGGGAGCCTTTGGTTCTCTTCTAGGTTCATCTTGGATGGAAACAGTTTTCTTAAACACAAAGGATACAGCATAACCATCAGTAGTGATCACATTTCTACAATGACAACGTTTGTTTTGTCCAAAAATAAAAGCCATGTAAGCATACGTACGCAAACTTCTTTAGACGTGAAGTCAAGCTTTCAAGTGCCTTGTAGTCTATTTTTGAAAAATCAAAGACATTAAAGTACCATAAATTTAAGTCATTACCACTCTTTTGACATGGTTTGATCTTGTTGTCACATTGCTTGGCAAGCTTCCAGAAAGATTTAGCGTCAATATGTACACTCTTGGAATCAATCATGTACAAGGGAAATAAAGAAAAGTATCTTGATCCTCAAGGATTAGTGTATTTGAGAGGTATGAGGGTCTTGTCTTGAATTCTTGCTTGTATTGTTTTGATAAAGTTTTGAACAGCAGCAACATCCTTTTTATCAATATTTCTAAGCTTGCTTGTTATTTCCAAGGTCTTGTTGGAATTGATAGCGGTCAATGTGTTTTTCCTTTAATGACCTGTGCTTGCTTGTATTCAAATTCTTGACAAAAGGAAATTCTTGTAACTTTCTATGAACATAACTGCATGCTGCTTTGTCTTGAGGTTTCATTTCTTGAATGAACTTCTTTTGTTCTAATTCCTTCTGCATAAAGTGTAACCATTTCATGTAGCATTGAGGTTTGGCATACAGATTAGCTTCACTTGGTACGTCAGCATCATTGGAAGCACCGTACATTGACCAGAAAGTAAGAAAGTTATTGACAATGGTTTCATATCGCTCAATTCGGTATACAGTGGATGACCAGGCAGACTTGGGGTTTATCTTTTGTTGAAAGATATGTTTGGCTAAAGGCTTGCGTTGTTTGACAGTTAGGCTATCGCCACAGAAGTAAGGAGAGGCCTTTTCGGATAAGACTTCAAGAATATGTCTGAGAGTTCTGTCTTCGTAAGTAAACCATACGTAATTGTGGACAAGTGTTTCATATTGTTTGGCCATAGAAGATACAATGGTCGTATATCCTTTACTTGCGTACTTGCCTAGGTCAGATTGAGTAAGAGAAGTAGATTCACAAAAGGCCCTGAAGTTCTTCTTGATGCTATCAGAAGCATGCTTTCCTTGGCCAACAAAGATGAAAAATATGTTATAGAACAGATTTTGAGTGATCACAGGTAGTTCTTCACCATTCTCAAGAAGTTCCAAGAGATGCAATTAGCAAAGATGGATTCAGAGTATACCAACTGAGTGACATGGTCAACTACTTCTTGAATCAGGGTAACGAGCTTGGGATATCTGCAAGTATTAGTCAAAGATGTCTTGATTACAGAAGTTTTCTCGACGATATCCTTGGGCTTGGAGATTTCGTTTTTAATTTATTCATAGAACACAACTTGCTGGAGGAACTAGAGTGATCGATTCCACCGCAAGGACATCGTACTTGTTTTTGCTCATTACTTGACGTCTTAATCTTCTCTTTCTCCTTTTTAAGTGCTTCAATCTTATCAACCTTGTCTTGATATTTCTTGGGGGCCTTGATGGGAGCAGAAGTACAGCTAGTGGAAGAAATAGGAGCAGATAATACAGCTTGAACGCTCATATCTTTGTTGATTATAGGCATAGATGCCTTGTCACTGGTAGCAACATCTGAAAGGTCAGGAGTAGATGTATCTTCTTTAGCAATTTTTAACGGATGTTCTTGTCTATTACAACATTCGGTTATAAAACAGATGGAACTAATAGATGTTATCTTTGCCTTTTCTAAGTAATGGGGTTTCTTGAAAGTCATTATCGCTTGCTTCAAAAGCCGTACTTTTAAATAAACTTGTTTGTGTTTGTGCAAACAAAGAAGTGAACCCACGATCGACGGCTAAATGGGTCCTTAATAAATACTACGTCAACTTTATAGCTTACATACCTTTTCTTTTGTTGCACTTTACCTTAGAAAGTGGAGGGCCGTCATCTTTCTTTTGCTTCATATTGAAGTAAAGAAAAGAAGGAAAAAGGGAAAATAGCTGTGGATAGCCTTGTCATGTTAAATTAACGATCGACAACATTGTTTTTAATAGTAAAATGTTTCTCGAATGAAAAGCCACTCCGCTTTTGACACACTGCACAACTTGCTATGACCCTCAAAGTAGTTCTTTATAAAAGTGATGGGATAAGGATACTAAAATGGCACAAGATGATCATGGATCATCATTTAAATATAAGAAACAATGATCGAAGGAGTAATAGTAAAGAGGGAAAAGAAGAGGCATAAACCCTAACGTCACTCACATGCTCCATGAGAAAATAAAAGGACGTAGTGATTGGGCATGTATGCAGCATACGTCTGGCTGATACGTTGGAAGTACTGCTCAAAATCATGTCTTTGACGGAGACTATCATTTCTTCTGCTGCATCTCAAGGTAAGAACAATGTCATGGAAGCTTCTGTCAATATACTTAATAAGAATAACTGCAGCAACTTCTTTCATTGTTGGCAGGCTGTGAGTGCGTCTATCACCTCCTTCAATTAGTTTCATTCTCATCCATGGACTTGTGATAATATAAGTCGATCCGCTTTCGGTAGAACTACCGCTGTTAAATCTATCTTCACTGTTGAGACTGGAGCCCTCACGGTTGTTCAATATCTCATACGCATGACAATAAAAACCCTCAAAGGGGCTGCACTGAATGAGTATAGCCAAAAAAATGTCTTATAATCTCCTGGTTCATATTTTCATTCCGTATATCCATATCCTCTGCCCTCCGCGCGCTCAGAAAGGGCCTTTTCCCAAGCCGAAGAGCAACTCAAGTCACTCTGTAGTTGACATCAGAGGTTAGACGTTCTACTTTTGATCCTCGCGACGACTTCTCCACTTTGGGCTCTCGGGTGTCAACGCCTGCTAGATTTGAAAATGACTCCTCTTGGATGCCCTTCTGTGCTCATTGGACTGTCCCAAACCTTACGCATAAATCCAATGTAGCACCTTTTCCGATTGTCAAGATATCTCCTGATCAGGTCCGTTTCTTCTGGAACAAAGACAACGATTTGCTTACATACCCACGTCATCTGCCTTTGGCTCTGCCTCATTCGCTGCTTCTTCGACGTCAGTACTGGCAAACTTTTTAGCCCCTGGATATACCTCCTAAGGCATTCACACCATGGTTTCGCCTGCTACATGAGTACGTCCCTACGACTGCTTTACAGCATGCTTGAAATCCCAAATTGACTGCCTCCCCGCTGTGCAGACCCTGTCAGCAAGGCATTGAAACGCATCTCCACCTCTTTGTGAACTGCCCTCTCAAGCTTAGCTTATGGTTCTCAACCTTCGAGAGATATGCTCTGCCGGACGAGTTCCTCACCACAGACGAAATCTAGTCCGTGCTTACTTCTTTTATTCCAGTAGACGAACAAACAACAATCGATACTGACATTCTTTGTTTCTTGGCGCGAGTATCGCAACTACATTGAAATATCACTGGTATTGTGTCTTCTATGACACTTCGTGGTACACCACTGCAGCTGCCTACAGTTCTGAATTGGAACATAATGGGTTCCTATCGTCTTTGCCTTTTGAACGGAAATTGTCTTCCACCATAGAACTATAATTTATTTTTTGTTAAATAGAAAATAATAGACAGTCGGTCTTTAAACATTACGCTTTCTTTCTTCATTTTGCTTAACTCAACCACAATGGATGTACAATCAACGCCAGAGAAACAGACAAATAAAGCAGTAACAATAACAGACAACGATGATGCAATCAATGATGAGCAAAGCGATAAAGTAGAAGAAAATACTCAAAACGAGTCATCAACGGGAACTGTTGAAAATCAATCAGTAGAATCAGAAACAAATGAGAGTAAAGAAGACATTTTGGAAAAAAAACTTAAAGAATTACAAAGCCTACTTAAACATGTCCGAAAGAAGCAAGGCATTTTTCCGAGTTCTTTTAGAAAAAGAAAAGCTGAAAAAGAGATTCAAGCAAAAAGAACTAAATTAGATACATCCTTAATCAATGACAAAGAAAAGTTGATGCATAGACTAAAAACATACTCTTACTTATATCATCATAAACCACGCCCGTTGTCTGCTTTGGAATGTGCACAGCATGGTTGGATTAATTCACACAAGATAGTCGATAAAGATCCTTTCCTTGCTATTCTTCACTGTGTAGAATGTACCAGTGATATTTATGTGATAGATATTGAACCTGGACGCTATGATAATACACAAGGTAAAATAGGATACAAAACTTATATTGGTATACTTGGTATATAATTCTGTAAAGTTGGTAATATAGAGAAAAAATATAAAGAAGGGCTCTTTAATTGGCATAAAGAAGACTGTGTTTGGAGAAAAGAGTGTTCTTCAGGTAAATTAAAATGAAGAACAAAGAGGAGCTAATACTAATACACCCCTCCTCTCCCCTTTGATAGATGATCTTTATTCATTTCCATTAATAACCTTATCTGAAGGAGTCAACAGATTCAAACATGAAGGAAAGATGATATCCACTTACCAGCATATACCACATGTCTCCAATGAAGTTGTAACTATTTAAGTATGATATCAGTTGATAATGGCTAAACATGTTAAAAAACGGTATAGGAACATGCTACTCTGAGAAAGGTTCAGTATGTTATTAGGGATGCAGAAGGATTATCGGATGAAAATGATATTAAAGAAAATATTACGAATGCGTATTTGCTTGCATTGTTTGGATGGCAGCATATAAGCCCACAAATGTCTGGTGTTCAGTGTACTCTATGTTTTGCTCGTAGCCAATTCCATGTAGATCAACAAACATTTGACGCGTTCAATGAGCATCGTATTTATTGCCCTTGGAGGAATAGTCAGATAGCTCGAGCATTGCCACCAAAAAAACATTATGAAGCTCAAACTCTGAGTGGAATCGAATGGATGACCCAGGTGATTCACATAGAACATGCTTTACTTGTAAGACGTCATCATTTAGGTTTCTATAATCAACATATAAAAGATGAAGTGTATAAAAAGGTCAAGAAAGAGATTGCTCATTCATACAAACTATTGGATGAATATATGCCAAGGATAAAGCAGACAGAAACAATAGAATAAACAGTTTAGCATAACTTGCTGTCTTTCAGTGTTACACGTGATTTAAACACTTGTACTAATTCCGACACTTTTCCCCCTTTGTTTTTCCTTTTTTTTCACACATATATCCACTATGTGTCCTTCACCGTCCCTCAGTGAATATTTATCATCCACACAAAATAGAGATGCTGTTGAACCTGAGCCAACTAAAGACCTTACAGCAATCAAGCAAGAGGTATTGAAAAAGCAGCTTTGTTAAAGATATTCGTATATAAAAGACTGAACCTCTTAAAGCTGGAAGCTTTATTAACAAGCCTAGACAAAGAGATAAAACTAAAAGCTGGTGTTGAAAACATGCTGGAAGTCTATGTAAAAGACAAGAAACGTACAAAAGAACTAGAAACGCAATTGGAAGAATGTAATGAAGCTATTAACAAGACAACAAAGGCAATAGAAAACATACGTCGAAATGCAGGTAATTCCATAGTTCTGTTGTTGATATTCAAGAATAACACAACTCTGATAACAAAGGAAACCATATTGTTGAAATCGCAAAGATACTCAAAGCGCATAAATTTATTGGACATGGGTTTTCTATTACGCCATCTAGCTTAGAACAAACACGCTCCAAACTGAAATCTCTCTCTGCTAGTAAACAAAAGATACCACAGGAACATGTCTCCTTCCCTGATGACGGTAACCTCCCTTTACCATCTATCCCCTCCTTTTACTTATACATGTATTAGATGCTTGGTCTTTAGACAAGAAGCTAGATCATATCATACACACCCTTCAAATAGATGAATGGAAGGCTGGTAATAAATCTGGAAATACGATAAAAGATTCAAAAATGGAAAAACTTGAAACTTTAATTAGAATATTGAAAAATACAACAGATCTTAGTGCATATTGTTCGAAAGGAAAGTTGATTGCTTGGTGAGTGCTGAGTGTAGTACATAAGAGTCTGTCTTTGACACATTCAACCTTAGTCTGAGGCAATGTATTGTCAGTCCGACAAAAGAGATACGAATTATGGGTCTACGAGCATTACGTCTGTTAGTGGAAGGATCAGATGATATAAAACTTATGATGGATTACCAGATAGATATATTTAGCATGAGGTATTAACAAAAACCAAAAAAAAAAGAAGAGGGTGTATACTAATTGATTGTGTGTAATAAAAAGAGCGCTAGCTAGAGACCAAGAAGAGCATGAACTAGAAAGAGAGCAAACATTAAAACTTATCAGATCATTCATTGAATACGATGGTGTTAAGCATGTCAAACAAGGGATCGTACGAGCTGTAGTAGCAATAGCAGAACAACAAGACTCTAAATTAAGAAACATTGCACTTGAGACACTAGCAGAGTTGGGTAAGTATAGCTAGATTGTGATGAAAAACTCTAATTGACACACTTTACATAGCCATCCTAGATATTGAACTTACAGTAAAAGCTGGTGGATTAAGGGTTATAATGCAAGCATTGATTGACGGACAGTCAAGTATATCTGAAATATTGATACAGTCTGTTCTCTATGTCCTTGATACCCCAGATAAGCGATGCTATTTAAGGCCAGGTGTTGAACTAGAGACAATCATTGCACCATTTACTGATCCAGGGAAAGGAGCAAATTATGAAGAAAGGTTGAAAAACAGTGCAAAAATGGTCACGACCTTAGTTAAGAGCTGGGCTGGTTTATTTTACATGAGCGCGAATAATATGAGAGCGGCAAGATCCGTGGTGCAAGCATTAAGAATGCCTGTTCCCGAGACTCAGGTAAACATCAAATATTGATCGCTATAGCAGCAGATTTGACTTACACATGTGCAGAAACTAGTATTGGACATGTTTTTTGATATTTTTAGAGTCAAATTACCAAATAACCACGATGGATTTCTTTCGGGAAGGCAGCATACTATTCAACTTAATCCAACTACAAGCCATGAATCACCGAAGACACCACCACGAGGACCGACATCAGTGTTGAACAGCATGGTCATGACCAATCTATTAACAGCTGGTGGCATCAGTTCTGACGCCTATGTTCGTTGCACTCAAAATACTGGAGCAACCTCAGCAAGTAATTCAGAAAGATTAAAGATGCTAGACCACCATTTAAGCATTATCATTATTATATTTATTGAATCTGACATATTAATGGCACTCGTGGATATGGTCAAATCTGACGATATTTATCTTTCGCGTAAAGCAACCTTATTAATTGGAGAAATCCTTCAACTATCAACTCGTCTTTTACCTATTCTCATGGCCATTCAAGTACAATCACTTCCCAAACTATTCACACTTGCATCCAATTTTGAAGACGAACAAGTAAGACACAATGCCACCACTGCACTTGCTCATATCGATCGATTGACTCGTGCACGTACGCGGTACACCAATGCACCTGCATTAAATAAGGGAAGTGAACAGTTGAGCAATTCTTCAGTACGTACACAAGAGAAGGTACATGAAGTGAAGCTGAAGATAGGATTTGCCATTGACGATGCTCACTTTCGTCAACTGTTGATGGATACGCAAGTGCTCGCGACAAATGACTATACAAAATGGAACTGGGAGAGTGTGACAGAACTGCTGCAGGGACCACTGTTAAACCCACGCCGTTTAGATGAAGCAATGCGCAGCAAGAAGTTTATTAAACGACTACTAGGCTTTTATCGACCTTTCAAGCATCAATTCTCTGATATTAACGCGACAAAAGGCACAATTACTAAATATGTAAAGACTGGCTGTACTCTACTGTCAACTTTGCTAAGCAACCCAGATGGAGTGCGATATTTGGGTGAAAGTAAATTGCTGGGCGACATTGCCGAAGCATTTCATGAACTGGATCCCTTAAAGACGAACGGACAATCAGAGGTTGAACCCATATTTTCAAAGGAAAGGATGGAAAGTACGTTGACCTGTGGTTATTTTGCTTTACTGGGAACATTTTCCAAATACAAGGAAGGTGTTCGTATTTTGGAAAAGTTCAAAATATTCAATTGCTTTTATCAAATATCCGAGCTCAAAAATAGAACTGATCTAAAAGTGGCAATGATCACCAATTTAGATTATAATCTGGATGGTCATCCTCGCGTGTTATTATCAAAGATTATGACTTCTGGATATAATCCGATTCGACTGTTTGCTACACAACATATTGGCATGATTATGCGGCAATCCGAAGCAGAACACAATGATTGGGTCATTCGGCTGTTAGTGACTCAATTATATGATACTCACATGGACGTCTGTCAGACAGCTGTCAATCTCCTGGACGAAGCTTGTGAAAACCAGGCTAATTTGGAGCTTTTGGTCAAATATAGACCCAGCCTTGGTCATCTAGGTGAGATCGGCAACCCATTGTTACTACGGTTCTTGTCAACTTCAACAGGTTTTCGATACTTGAATAAACTTGGCTACGTACAAAAGGAAATGGATGAATGGTTAGCGGCAAGAATAATGACGATGTTATTGGTGCTATTGTGGCATTAGGTGCTATAGCCGCAGTTGCCGGCGTGGCATGGTTTTTGTACACAAGAAAAAAAAAAAAAAAAAAAAGAAAAAAAATATGATTCAAAAGTTTCTTTATGCCCAACTCGTATTTATTTAGAGAGGCAATCAAAACTATGTGACACAGTTAGAGCTTTCGCTGGCGAGAGCGCTAATAAACTCTCCAGACAAGAAGGCTGTGAATCCATTTGAAGAAAGAGTGGACACTGAAAACGATTTTGAAACAATGTAAGAAGTCAAAAAAAGAGAGAGATCATATAGTTGATATTTACCTGTTCTGAAAAAATCTAGACAACCTGGTGATGGCTTGACACCACCTCATTTTTACGGCGAACTAACAAAAACAGAAGAAGGATGTGAATTACTGAGGCAAAAGGGACATTTTAAACTATTTGCGGATTATGTTCGAAAATGTTCGTCAGAAAAAGTGATTTCAAACGAATCTTTGAGTCAATTGAAGGCTGTCTTGTGGGCTCTAGGAAATATCGGCGCAACTAAAAATGGGTTACCGTTTCTGGAAGAAGAAGATATCGTAAAGGATATTGTGAATTTAGCAGAGAATAGTGAGATACTCTCACTGAAAGGGTAAAATTGATTATAATATATGTAGTAAAGAGTCACTGATGAATGTTATAGAACATGTTATTTTGTTCTTGGTTTAATTGCAAAGACACAACAAGGTGTAGAGTTACTAGGAGAAATAGGATGGGAAAGCGTAGTATCTGCTAATGGAGATCCTGAAGGGCTTTGTGTACCACTGAATCTACACAAATTTTTAACTGTAAAAAACCCCTATTATTCGTTTTATGCTTTAGATTAACAATAACCCCCTTTTAGATTCAAAATTGGAAATACAAGCCAGCACTGTCATCTCCGCCTCAGTTGCCTCGATCAGCAACCCTGGATTCAATAGGAGCAAATATTCTGAAGCATATTGGAGATATGAGCAATCATATATTAGCAAATGAAGCATTCAAAAACTTGGCCAAACTAAAACAAACACACCCAGAATCATTTAAACGGGTTGACTTGTATTATTCTGTGTGTCAATTACTAGGCAGCTACCATTTTAGATCTCCTGTGCGCAAATATGTCTTGGATATATTTGACATGCGCTTCACTAGCGAATTATTGAAGACATTAGATGACATATCAGCGCATACAAAGACAACTAATTCCATACCATTTACAATGCAGCCCTCTTCAACATCCTCTTTAAATTCTATTACCACCACTCATACTGTTAATATACCTCAAGAAAAACTAGAGCCAAAGGTCAAAAAAGTTGGCTTTCATGTAAAATAAAATGGAGTTTGAATTTCATGACACATCCTGCGAACATCAGTATCAAACAATTTCCCTCGTTTCTTATTGGACGATGAAGCATCTCTCCTTCTCTCGCTTACTTGCTTGCTTATAATAAAGATATAATTATTATCTATTCCTTTTTTTTTTTTCTTTTTCTTTATTTATAAAATAGAAAAAAAATGACTGAAGTCTGTCCTATGTCACCTGCTTCTTCCATTGCCAGCAGAAGAAGATATCGGTTTGCAACTGAGGTAGTCACAGTTGATAGCCCAGATGATCCGCATAATGCTGCTTCCGTTCCAATCTACCAAACAGCCACATTCAAGCAGAAAGGTGCCAATGCAACTGGAGAATACGATTATTCTCGTAGTGGTAATCCCACTCGTACTCATGTTGGTAAATATCATTTCATATATGTATATCTTCATCACAAGAAATTAACTGCTTTCTAGAAAACCATTTAGCAAAGATAATGGGAGCCGAACGTGCCTTGGTAGTGACAAGCGGTATGGGCGCATTAGATGTCATTACCCGCCTTGTTCGAGCAGGCGAAGAAATCATTGCCGGTGATGACCTCTACGGTGGTACCAATCGACTTTTAAGCTTCTTAAACAAGAGTCAAAACATAAAGACACACCATATCGATACTACGCAATCCGACACAATCATTCCCTATCTTTCTGACAAAACTCGTCTGGTGTTGCTAGAGAGCCCAACAAACCCCTTGATCAAGATTAGTGATATTCGCACTATTTCAAAGCACGTTCATGAGCGTTGTCCAAATGCACTAGTTGTGGTCGATAATACAATGATGAGTCCTTACTTGCAGCGTCCACTGGAATTGGGAGCTGATATCTCCTACCACTCTGGCACTAAATACTTATCAGGCCATCATGACCTTATGGCTGGTGTTATTGGTTGTAAAACAGCTAGCATTGCAGATGTATGTATACACTTAGCCATCTACAGATGAAAGTTTCTAATATGCAATCTAGGAACTCTATTATGTCATTAATGCCACTGGATGTGGGCTTGGTCCATTTGATTCTTGGCTTTTGTTACGTGGTGTCAAAACTCTTGCGGTTCGTATGGACAGACAACAATCTAGTTGCATTCGTATCGCAGAATATCTGGAATCATTAGGATTCAAAGTTCACTTCCCCGGCTTGCGATCTCATCCACAATACGAACTACATCAATCACAATCTTCTGGACCAGGAGCCGTGCTCAGTTTTGAAACAGGAGATATCGGTTTATCAGAAAGAATTGTAGAAGCAACAAAACTGTGGAGTATTAGTGTATCCTTTGGATGCGTCAACTCTTTAATTAGTATGCCCTGTAGAATGTCTCATGCCTCTATCCCTGCTCACATTCGTGCAGAAAGAGCATTGCCCGAAGACCTGATTCGTTTATGTGTGGGCATTGAAGATCCCGATGATCTCATCGAAGACTTGGAACAAGCTTTGTTTATCGCAGGCGGATTGCCTAGAAAATAAGATATCTATATTTATGTATATATAACAATAAAAAAGAGGATTGCTATCTTGTACAAGAATGATCTATGATACACTTTTTAATCTTCAAGAGGCTCGTCCTCTTCTTCAGGTTCCACTACCACAACGGTAATCTGTGTTTGTTCTTTTTCTATCTTTGAGTTGCCTTCTTCATAAGTTACACCTACGACCATACGATCTCTTCCACCGTTGGCAAGCATAAGTTTAGTAGGGCCATATTCAACTGTATTCAACACACTATTGACTTTCTGCATTGTTACATCAGTCAGTTCCTTCTTGATTGACTTGGCCCAAGGTTCGTGGCCTAGTCTAACACGTCCAATGGAAGCAGATATTTCAATTGTCACCTTTGGTATCTTATCGGGACCACCACGTATATAGATTACGTTCAGACCTTGGAACTTGCCTGGTACTGACTGCAACGTTAGGCTCTTATCTTTATCAGCTGCTAGCATACGTTCTGACACGGCACGATAAATATAATCTGCTGGCGCCATGAGCCTCATGGGGACCTTCCAGCTGCCAGTGGACGAGATGATATTATGTTTCTTGGTATCACGGTGAGGTAGATCAAGATCAAATTTCTTAAACACGTAATCAATCACGCTACCAGGCTCTACAGGACGGTGATTGGTCATCTTGCCAAAGAGGTGAATGTTCCAACTGCTGGGTTCAATCTTTGTCTTCATCTCTTGTTCTGCCAAAGGATTGGGCTGCAGTAATTCATGAACGTCAAGATAGCCAACAGGATACAGCACCTCGCGAGGTAAAATAGTTAAGCCACCGGCTTCCAAAACGCCACGACGTTCACGAACATAGGAGGTAATGGCTTTAGGGCCACCACAGTTAAAGCATTCAGGGTCATAGTTATACATAGAGAAGGCGCCTTCAGCCATTTCACGGAATAGCTTCCATCCACGCTTGAATCGCATCAGACCTTGAGGTAGATACAGTCCTGTGTTATCAAGCGTCCATTCAAGATCAGATGGAACTCGTGAAATATCAGATCCGATGAATTCTTGAGTAGAATTGGGAGGAATACGAATCCAGAGAGCATCCATGTCCATATAGGTGCCACCATAATTATAAAGCAAAAGACAACGAATATAGTCTGTCAGATGCCAGTAAAAATGCTTACCCTTTTCCCAGCGTTCCCATTCTTGAAGCCAGTCTTGTGTACCAGGGCCAAAGTACCAACGCCATTTCAACAGGTTTTCCTTGTTGAAATTGACAACTTGAATGTTGTATCCGCGTCGTACATAATCATTAAAGAAGTTTTCAGGAAGCGAGTTGGACATCATGATGATTGCAGCTTCCGGTTCATGAATCCATACCATTTCCAGTGCGCGCCAATGTCTGTCAGTGAAGGTCGAAGGGTCACTAGTCCAACAGACCCAATAGAGTAAATGCCAGTTGTCTGTGTCGGTGTAGATGGATGTCTTTGCCGATAAGATATCCTTGATGATCCACTGATCGTTTTTTCCAATCACAGCAGGTTCCATATCGTCCTTTACCTTGGGTCCGGGGATCTTTTTGTAATCTGGAAGGTTGATCAAAGAGGCACCGCGATCGGGATCACAAGCCCAGTTTTTGGATCTCCAGTCGTTGCTCTTTGCATGACAAGGATAACAGAGCGCGCAACGGCGTTGTGGGTTCATTCCGACACATTGGGGTTCTTCATGAAGCAAGTTACTGTACATCTTTTTAACACTCTTTTCAAAGTTTTTGTAAAATCGTTTTGCAATCATCGTTTCCTCACACACGTCCTCGTCTGTGCTCTGGATGCGCTTGTCATGAATTGGTTGTATATCAAAACCAAATAACCACATGGGTAAATTGATATCATCCATTTCCTTAATAAATCGTTGTGGATAATCAATGGCAGTAATAGCATGAACAAGATTGCGAGAGAGGGTATAAAGTGTGCCAGATGTAAATGGTGGTAAAATAGGCATTCCATAATCTAATTTTATATCCTTTCTATAATAGTCCACAGGAAGATTTCTATATTCCAAAGGAGTTATTTTATAATCATGTCACCGTTTTGTTGATTTATACCTGTAAACAAAGCCTTTCCAGTAGTTATCTTTGGGCTCATTTAATTCACTGCAAACGATGTCCCATCTGACAAACACATCATCATCCGTCTTGATCAAATAGTCATAGTTTACGCCTGATGACCATCTCAGTGCTTCAAACAGTTTATGGCTCTTGCCATTCTTTAAATCAGAAGTGGGTACCATTAATAGATCATGATACTTTTCAGATTCTTCAAGCACTGTGTTCCATGCATAAGAAGGTGAAGGCGGTTGTCCGATAACAAATCGATAGACTACTTGTTGAGGTCTATCAATCCACTTCAATGTTGTTTCTCTCAACACACGTCTTTTATCTGCACTATCCCATGAAGACAAAATGAGGATCAAGATGTTTTGAGTAGTAGCTGTAACGGCGCTATCCAATCCAAAGGTCTCTTTCATCAGCAAGTTGGATGTATATTCAAATCGATGCACTTGGCCTGTCAAGACAAACGCAGAGTATGTCAATACAACCAAAAATGGTAGCAGCAGTATGTTGAGTGCTGTCGTGCTCTTATAATGCGGGTTTGTCGGTAAGGCATCCTCGAGTTTCTGACTATACTTTGGACTTGAAGCAAAGATGAGTTTGAGAATATTGGAAACAAAGAGAATCACACAGAGTGTAAGTTGAGTCTTGACAGGATCTGACATGCAAGAGTTGATGATTCCCGAAAGGCAGCAGGTACTGAGGGTAAGTGTCAGTAGACGAATGATGGCGTGCTTTATCTCATAATGGTATAACCATCGACTCAACATGCTTGTTGTTAATATCCAACTCCAATAGCCTGATAGTAATGCCTACACAAAACTGTTAAGTACCTCACTGGTTTATATACTCTTTTTTCTTTTTTTTACCCAAAGTATGGCTACATAATATTCAGCTTGTGTTATCTGGATGAGTCTTGGACCACCTGAATCTCGTAAAGGGATCAGACTAGCTGCTTTCCAATAGTGATATGTATAAAATAAGGCAGGTAGGAAACTAAGTGCTCTTAGAATGGCTACCGGTAATTGGTACCGACGAGGTACATTGAGACTTGAGATGATGCGTTTTTGCCTAAAAAACGGCAAAGTTGGTTGCTGTATAAAAGAGGAGATTGTAAGTCTTGATTATTGTATTCCTTTATTTATTTTACCTGAGGCATGGAAAGCTTCTATCCTTTTTACAATATAGAAAGAGGCTTTCTTTGTGTGGCTCTTTATTGGACTATTAAAAAAGGTTAAAAAAATATGTGCGCCTATCGGAATCAGTCCTTAAGGAGGATCAGCACACATCAAAAAATTTTAAAAGGCGCGAATAATTGAAGATCTTTATGACAGAGCTTAGAGAGCAGCGTATATTTTACTCTCTACTTGTTTATCGTGCATCAGATGACCACAATACATGTAAATGACAGTCATGAACTCACTTTAATAATAATTTGCATACCTTTTCTTTACTACTTTGTTTACCGTCGACTTATTGGTAAAGTTGAGTAAAACATTGGATCTTTCAAAATTATTTCTTATCTATTCATAATCACACAGGTACAATTCGATAGTCGGTGATCATCTGCGCGATCTCGAATGGGCTGCTCTGAAGGGAACAAAAAAAAGACACAAAGCTAAAGTGTTTTGGTCTGGAAATTGTTATAACAAATAGATTATCCATTCACATAGTCAAGCAAAGCAGAGGTAAAGGCTGATCAGGCGAGGCCAAAAAGAACCAAGAGCAGTCATCGATAATAATATTATCATTGACGGCGCCGATACCTTTAAACCTCCAAATTGTCCTTTTATTGTTTCGTAGATTACCAAACAGGTAAAGAAAAGATACGTATGCGTTTGTCAAACAGACACAAATCAAGATACTAACATGCTTTATCCCTAGTTACTTGAAGATGTTGAAGAATATGCTGTGTTAATAGCGCATATAAAGCCTGTAAGTATCCTGTTAATTCTGATTGTAATACTTGCTTGTTCGCCATCGTTATTATTAACAAAGTCACTATGAAGGCGTCCCTGTGTGTTTCTGATAAAGAAGCTACCAAAATTCTTGCTGAATGGTTTACATTAATTAGGTAGTAAAACGAATAATGGTAAGTTGTAGCCAAGCCGTGATACAAGCAATTTCTCTAGCCTTCCCCAATACAAATATATCTTTACGTCACTGGCATATCAAACGAGCCTGGGAAACAAGTGCCTTCGTTGATTCGAGTTTTCTGGATCAGAACATCTGTAGACAGATTCGTGAGAAAGTTGAAGCAAACATGGACTAGAAGTCGATAAGTCCTTTACACCAGGACCGTCTGCAGAAGGGTAGCTTAACTTTGATATTATACAAATAGGTTGAAACAAGAGTAAAATTACCTACTGTTTTGTTGTCAAGTACTATGTAAAAGATAGCATTCAAGCCTACCTCAATATGATCTCAAAGAAACATTTGATAGACACAAGGTAAGCATCTACTCCCTTTGAATAGGATACTTGACGAGAAGACGGAGACAATTTTTGAAAAGGTATCTTTCTCTCTCTGTGTTTAAAGGCCTAATGAAAAATGTTGTCGATAGGATTAATCAACAATTGACAAGTTTAAATAAATTTGCTCATTGCTTTCCATACTTCCTTTGCCTTTCTTTCTTATAATCGACCATCTATGTCTCTAATGCATACTATCCTAAAAGAAAGTTGCCAATAGTTTATGGATCAAGACTACAGCGAAGCATTTGTCGCAAGTCTGCCGGCGAGGTAGATACCTGGAAATGGGTGATGAGTAAACAAAAACTTTCAGTTGTATCTTTTTATTTGTGTAAACCAGAGATTATGGAATCAGTCTTGATGCACACTGTCGTTGACCGGCATGTGGAAACGCTTGGTTCTTTTGGGAGATCCTAAAGTGTTCTCGCGCTCTCATGTATCTTGCAATGCTTTCAAAGGCGAATTTTGCCATATGTACGTGTCACTGTTTGAAGGATGGCAGAAAAATGCAGTTAGTGATGTTGCTCATCTTGAAGGGCAACGGCAAATGCATCCAGAACTGGCAAATGTTCTCGATGGGTTTAATAGCAAAAAAGACAAGGCGTATTCTTTGATGAACGCAAATTCATTAGCAGTCTACAAAAAGGACTATGGACTGAAAAATAAAAGAGGTTTAACCTTCTAGTGCTTTTGTAAATTGATGGTACAATTCTTATAGTCAAATAAAGGCTTTTCTTTTATTAAATTCAATAAACTGAATCACTTATACTTGTTCTATTTCACTGTGTACCAGTCGTGCACTCAAGGAACAAAAGAGCTGTGGTTTAAGTTAATGCACAGACGATGTCTAGTGGTCTATATACCGTAACAAAGGAAAATAAGAAGAGCGTGCATGACCAGCTTTTCGTCGATCAAAGGCCTCAAACACAAAAGAAGAAAGTAAACATAGAGCAACAACAACAAACAAACAAAGGGTATAAAAATGATCACACACCTCTTTAGGTTGTTCTCAAAGACAATAATCAAAGTATATTAAATGCTTTAAAAAAAAAAGACAGAGGATTGTATCTGATGTCTTGCTAAATACCCCTATCATGGAATGCAAGAATGAAAAGACGAGCCTTTGTAAGTCACTGCTCCCAAGCGAAGATGCAGCAGAATCATATCAATGGCCACAAACGAAAAATCTATCTGACAACCTGGGTAACATGATGTTTTACGGTGTTAGCTCAGGCTTCCGTACAGTGGCAACTTATGTCCAAATGTATCCAAAAGATCTCATTTCATGTTTATGCCTTTTCTCTTGGGCATCCGAGTTTATTGTATTATTTCAAGACTGAAGAGGGAAAAAAACAAGGCTGCAGACTTTAATGAAACTTCGCAAAAAGGCTGTTACAGCGAAAGTGTTTTCTGCTAAGCCTCGCACTTCTTTAGAGATCAAGCTCGCTCATATGGTCGACACAGTGAAAGTAAAAAGCAGCAAGTACCTGGTAATCAAGAAGCATCAGTTGTACAAAGAAGTAAGAGAAAGAATGCTGTAATATTACTGCCATGCAAGTTGGGCAAGACGTAAAAAGTGAAACCAGTAAAACAATGTTCGGATACAAAGCATACAGTCTTTCAGCAAAGAAAACGGTTAGTAATACAGATCCAGAAAAAAATGTTGTTTTCTATGAGATGTCTGGCAGAGGACATACCTCGTTCATAAAAAGGTACAAAAGAAGAAGTACAGATGTTTTATACAAGTCTCTTTCCAGCAGACCAGTCGTCATTTCGCCTTATAAATAGCGATCATCAAAACTCTGCTGAATATGTGACGAGTCAATCGTTCACCCAAAGAAGAGCAATGGTAAGGCCAACCTTGGTATAGCCGTTTGTATCAATCCTGACTGCATTGGACACCAGAATACATTTGCTGCAAGAAACCGAGGAATCAATGTAGTAATTAATATTATGAAAACTGGATTGTGTTCAAGATGGTTACAAGCTATGGTCATCCTTTGTTCTCAAGAACCATCAAGAAAGAAGATGCTTTAAACAAACTATTCGATGGTTCGACACAATTGGAAAGTTGATGTCGGACTTTTTTCTTTGTGTGGTGAGCGGACCTCGGATACCCTTTTTCGGGTATTTAGAGCTATTCCCCCAATTAAAATTCAAGGACTGCTTCCATTTTTTCAACACTGCATCTCTCTTTCATTCTTTCTTTTATGTCTCAACAAAGTAATTTATCGTACGTTAAGGTTCAGTTTAATGTATACATGTTTATGTTTATGTATTTGTGTTCAAAAGGTTCTATAACGATTTTGTACTTGTGAGCGAATTTTCAGAACTAGAAGGTCCTTTACCCTTAGCCATCATTAGTCAAGACGAGTGTATTGATCTAAAACAAGATGCATCCAAATTAAAGACGCTTGGACTGCAGAATTTTGATTTAAACGCATTTGCTCTTCGGGTTGTCTCGGTTGATAGAGGCCCAGGAGAAGAGTAAGACGATCCATCAAGTATATATATATATATATACGCTAATGATCTCCTTTTTGTATAGAAAATCCGAGACGTTTTCAATTCCTGATGATACCCAAGTATACTTTACAGATACAGAGCATCAATATTCCGCATTTGTAAGTTAAAGTGACCAAGTTTTCGACATATATATATGGTTAACGTGTGTAACAAAAAGACACATCATTTAACGTTATTTGACATTCATGCAAGAGGATACGTACACCCAGTCGCCCTTTCATACATAACAAGAGATTCAAGCAAAATGATGCTCAAATTTGAAGATCTCATGGGCCGGTTCAGTCGAGCCTCGAGTCACCTGAAACGAGGCAACTATGCCAACTTTATGCTTGACCTAAAATGTCGATTACTTGACTTAGAATACACCAAACTAGCCACAAAGCGCCTGTCAAAGGAAGCAATTGACCAGGCAGCAACAGTAATCAAATACATTATCGATACTCTCGAAGGATCCTACAACGCGATCGAACCACCTGGTGATTACAAACCCGTCTGCATTGATACCCTTTACCCTGTTCCCAACTTTGAACGCAAGCTTCGATCTTTAGCTCAACTTTGTCGGCAATCCAACAAGGTTATTCCGCTGGTATACTCCATGATGGAACCTTCCTTTTCTTCACCGCCGCAGGAAAGGCTGACGTTTTCGAGTTCAGTCATGCATGACATGTATGATGAGGCAATACGGTATATTCAGGAAACAACTCGGTATATAGGTCAGAGTTCTATTGTTCTTGACTTGGAAGAAGAAGAATCGTTTGTTGAACCTGTGTCATCGGTGTTAACCATTGGAAGAACGTTCATGTTGAATCTCGAGAACCCACAGCCAAGGGAGTAAGTCTTTTATATATTTACACAAAAGAGAATTTAATCTTTTCTTTTATTCAAACAAAAAAAAGGCAAGAATCCTACAAGGTATAAGTATATGCACATGAGGTTTCAGCTATAGTCATTCATACTATTGTTCATTAGGAACCCATAGCATCTAGCTCTGCACCATTAGCAAGCAGTGATTCTGACATCTATCCTATTTTGTTCACTGCATCACAGCTATGGAATCAAACGCAGGATGACATCAAATTGTTAAAAACGCTTTACCGATACAAACCTATCATCGTAGATGTGATTTTTTCATTAATGACAGGCAGGATTGTCATTGTTCAAGGCAGCCTCGAAAATAAAGAGTAAGAATGATCACAATTTTAACTCACTTTTAATCTCACTGTATAAAAAGACACGTTCAGGAGGTCGTTCGAGCATTATCCGTTTTTGTACCTGGACAAAGTCGAAAAAGGCACCAGATTATTGGCTGGCTTGAAGAAGAGGCGCTGACGCATATAGATAGCATTAAGCTTGTAGGTATGGATAAATCCAAAGTGAGCTCGAGCATGGTTCATATCGAGAGCAGCAGCTGCGTGTTTGATGTGGATGCAAAGAATGGGTCATTGCACTCTAGTCCTGTGTACGTCGAAGGATACTGGATCCATCAATTTCTTGATCGGATGACGTTATTTTCAGTAAGTTGCCTTTTTTTTTTGTTCAACTGTGCATGAATAACTGATATCATTAGTAGACAGATGCCTCTTATTTAGCTTATTTACATACCATGTTTATGACGATTTCTCTCAAGGCATTTATCTATCATCATTTGTATGCATTGGATGAATTCCAGCTGGAAAATATTAAAAGCAGCCATCACACCCAAAAGGGGTACACATCCGATAATAATTCTGAAGCAGGTAGCAGTACGGTCAGTAGCAGCAGTACGACGCTCAGCAGGAAATGGAGCCAGCGACTGCTCAGTTACTTGAAGAAACATGAGGATCAAGAAGATGAAGATTATTCAGAGGACAATCAAGAGACCGTTACACCGCATCGTCTGATGCAGGAGCAGCAATCAACTTTGCCACTTGCAGACCTGTTTCATCAACGCCCAAGGCGAAATAGCGTGTCGACAATTTATAGTATGAGTAGCTGTGGCAGTAATCATAGTGGTATATCAGATCGTAATTTGCTTCATCAAGAACTTACCGCAGATGATCATGCGTTATTTGAGGGGGATGAGGAAGAGGAAGAGGAAGAGGAAAATGGTATAGAGGAGTATTCACATGGGAGAAAACAGGAACAAGTAGGTCCAGATGGAGTATCTTTGATTGAACGAAGGGGAAGAAGATTTCTTCAAGAGAAACTTAGGGTCTATGGTGATGATCAAACAATCGTTGTAGTAAGTGATTACATGACATTAGCTTGTCAAATTTCTAATATGTTTAAAGTATTTAGCGACTAGTTTATTATAAAATCTTGCCGCCCCCTCCTTTATTACTATTTTAATATTTTATCCTATTCGAGTAATATTATATGTCCCCCTCCCTTTATGTGGAAAGTCAGTCAATTACTTAATGTAAATAAACAAGTAGTACAGAAATAGATCTGATATATGTCAACCAAAACAAAAAAAAGGAGGGAGGAGAGAAAGGCGTTATAAAAAAACGGGGTTTAATAAAAAGAACTACAACAAAGCGCGTTTAAATCATCTTTTTGGCCTGCAAAATATAAAAACCATTTATTATGTAAAAAAAGGGTAATTATTCTAAAAACAATGAATGAAAAAAAAGGGGGTATACAACTATAAAATGATAGATTAAATGATTTCTGCTGTCCAGCCATTGACTCTAGTCACCCAATCAGATTCATTTTCATATTTATTCAAACAATAGATCAAGTCCTTTATGCTTGACTCAAATTGATAAAGATCACCTATATAAATGGTCTTAGGATACGGCTTTAAGAAATATGTATATTCAATTACCTTCAGCAAGTGTGAATTCAATCTTCATTCTAGGTTCAATTAAACTTGTTTTAGTCATGTGACAAATAAAGTAGAACGTATTATCTGTGGTTGTTTTCATCATTCCATTCCAAACTATCTTCTCAGAGGGGTACATACGTCCACTTAATTTACCTCTAAAACACTTGTAAGGAGTATTAGGAGACTATAAGCAAAACAAGGAAAGCTCTTACCTCTTCAAGCACCTGATGTAGCTTACCAGCCACTTCACATTCATGTTTAGCTAAACATTCAATCGCAATAGCCTATTTGTTAATGTTTAGAGATCAGCCGCGCAGATAACATGACCTTTATACCTTTTCTGGTGACTTGCGTTTAAAGTAATCGCACGTCTTTTCCCACCAGGAGACTTCTACTGGTTCTTTTGAACACATTTTCCATATATTCTTGGAAACAGGATTGAGCACGGTGCTCTCTATCGCTTTGGTCATGATGAACAAATCAGCTGCATCGGCCTTGATCGAGTCGTGCTGCTGCAGGATGCTAAGAATGTTGTGGGGTTCTTGAAGGTAAGCCGAAGAAGTGCTCTTGGGGGTTGGAGGTAAGTGACAATAGGATACAGTATCAAATGAAAATGAGTCATGCATGTAAGAATCGATGCTTTCTTTTCTTAAAGGTGGGGTCATCGGGATATTCTCCTCTGTTGTAACGACGGAAGCCCTCCGTAAAGGTAAGCTGACTGAGCCTATGTTCATCATATGAGTTATATTATTCTTTTTTTTTTTCAAACAGCTACTCACTAGTATTATAATATTGCTGTTCTAATCGAAAGGACCTTTCTTGAAGTAATTTACATGTCAGTTTTTGTACATTGGTTCTATAGATATAAAAATGAGTAAACAAATAACAAATGGATAATTTAAGAGTCAATTACCTTTCTGATGATAAGGCATCGAGTAACTCTTGTTCTGTCTTATCTCTCCACAGGACCTTCAATGTCTCCCAAATTCTACCTTCTAGTTCCGAGGTATATATTGGCTTTTGTAATTCGGGATCATTAAGTGGGTATAATTTGAATTGTTCTTTGTTTGGATGAATAAATCTCAATTCTGTTCCCAAAAAGGATTTGTTGGTTAACCAAGGGTGAGCCATGATTTCCGGCATCTACAATAATAATAGTTGGAGCGAATTATTATTTACAAGTAACAAAACTTACGGTCATTCTATGATGTGGGTCAACAACGAGCATACGTTTGATGAGATCCTTGATATCAACCGATAGATAGTCTGGTAAACTACGATATCTTCCCGTCTTTATCTTTGTTAATAGTCTGCCCATGTGTTCATCATCAAAGGGTAAGTGACCTGTCACCATAGCATAGAGAATGACTCCGCAGGACCACACATCTGTTGCTGGACCATGGTATCGTTTACCCTATTAAAAAGGAAATGTGTGTCAATATTCAATAAACTTTGTTTTATTCTATTTTTAACTTACTCTCACAATTTCAGGGCTTGCATAGTGAGGGGATCTATACATACAATATTCCATTTTTAGTCAAACATCTGTTTATGCATGTGCGTACGTAACTCTTGCTTACCCGCAGCTTGTTTTTAATAATGTATTAAAGGGTTGAAGTGCAGCCATTCCAAAATCAGCTATCTTTAGAGTCTGCTTATCTTTATCCAGCAAGAGATTCTCAGGCTTTAGATCACGGTGACTGCATAAGCGGTGTGAGCGACGAAAAAGGGAATCGATAACCACACTTACCTAATATGATGGGCGTGACACCAGTTCAATGCTGTCACTAACTGAACAAATAACATTCTAGCCTCTGATTCTTGCAATCTTCCTCTTTCGGCCAAATAATGAAATAGTTCGCCACCTTCTAAATACTCCATTACAAAATAAACATAACTTGTGTCTTGAAGGACTTGATGTAAATCAACGAGGTGAGGGTGATGTAATAGCTGTAGAACAGCTAGTTCTCTTTGTACTGATTTAGATGTAGTGGATGAAGCCAATAACTGACTTCTCGAAATTAACTTGATGGCGACCTTTTCACCTGTCTGCTTATGAATACCCAGCTTCACTCTGCCTATTGGTTGGTTATTAGATTTTTCAAAACATCAGAAAGGGAGTTAAAAATTGAGTTCGTACCCGATGCTCCACGACCAATCGTTCTTCCCAAGATATAATCGCCAATCTCTTTCTTCTTTTTTATAGTGGGCATAGTAACTGACCGCTTGGTTTGACTTTGTTGTTGTTGTTGTTGTTTGGCTTGGTTATGTTGCTGTGTACGACGTACGAGATATGACAAGAATGGCATATATATATGTATACAAAAAAGTGACAAAAAAGAAAAAGAAAAAAATTATAAAGAGAAAAAAAAGAGCATGATAATAAACTTCACCTATTTAAGATTTTTTTTTAATGCGCGGAGGAGGAGAAGAAGGGGATAGGAGGAGGAGGGGGAAGTGATCAAGGTGACTTTATGCAATGATGATAATTTATATAAAAGGAGAATATATATGATGTGCGCCACTTTTACTTTTTTGTAGGGATGTAAACTGATCCCGCATACATGTTTGTATGCGTGCGTGTGTAAATATTTAGTTATAAAGATGATAATAAAATTCATAACCTTTATTTCTATGTAATATGCTTATACATTAATAAAATAAATAAAGAAATAAAGCAAGGGGGGTAAAAGGGGGACTGCATCAAGCAGATTGAAGTAAAGAAATGGTTTCGATTAGACCAAGACCCAAAATAAAGAAAATGAGAACAAAGACATTATTCGGTCTTGACTTGATTGCTTCTGGTAGCATATTCTAGAATGACAAAGATAAGCAACATGATGTATTTTAATTAACAATTACCTTGAATACGACCATATACATCATTCCGCTAATCAAGCTAAACAATATACCAAATAATGCATCTTCCCGTGCTTTATCTACACCAGTGACTGCAATGTATCCTATTAATGCACCTATGGGTAATGACAGACCACCCAAAACGGCTGCATAACCAAATGCAGTTAACTGAGATCCAACTGCATAATAAAGTGGTAATGCGATCAGTAAGCCTTCAATTGCGTTATGAATCATCATAGCAACGGCAACACGTAAACCTAATTGGCCGGATGATTCATTAGACACAAACATGATTAATCCCTCTAATTAGAAGAAAGTCATTAAACTGTATATCAAGTCCAATTTCAATAGCTAACCTGGGAACTTGTGTATGCAAATAGCAACGGCCGTCTGTATACCAATCAAGTAATAGTTTTCTTTATCCGAATGTTCTAATGATTCTTCATCTATAGTCCCATAACTCTTTACGGGTAAATCGCAGGTGTGAAGAGCGTGCGGAGTACAATAATGAATCAATTGGTTGGTGCAAATGCTACCCAGAACGCCTATCAGAAACCATCCGACGACAGGCAACAAACCTAATTTTTGATAGGCGGTTGGTAACAAGTTAAATTGAACATTGCAGAATAGAGCCCCTGCTCCTAATGCCATAGATCCTGAGAGGAACCGTTTGTTTTCCAAGACTCTTTCACCAATGAACACAATACTTGCTCCCAAAATACAAGAGAGACAAGACATAGACACAAATAACCATCCTTCGTACATCTTTAAGCCGAAACTAAGCCGATAAATATAAAAAAAAAGAAAAAGAAAAAGAAAAAGAATAAGAGCTTATATAGACACAAGATCCCTTTCGTACATGACTCTCTCTCTCTTCATATCCTTTCACTATTTATCTAGCACACTTGATTAGGTCACACAACATATAAAATGTATCAAGAACGGGGATAAGAATTTTTTTCTTTTTTATATTTTTTTCCCTTTTTTCTTTCTTTAAAAAAATAATAATAATCAATATGGCCCTCTTTGTTGCTAGAATCCCAAGAGATATGAACAATGTAAATAGCCCTTTCCTTTCCACTTTCTAGAAATATGTATGTATATATATCATTCCGTTAGCGTGAACTTGAAGATGCCTTCTCAAAATATGGCAAGATTACTCGCTTTGAAGTCAAGAGAGGTTTGTTTTTATTATAGAGATTACAATGATTGGTTCTAATCTGGTACATCTCTAGAGGGATTTGGTTTTGTAGAGTTTGATGACAAACGTGATGCTGAAGATGCCATGAAAGGAATGCACGAATCTATTGCCGTAAAGTCCACATAAGTCCCCCCTGTTTGTCCTTTGCATATAAATTATTGTCACCCCCTTTAGGAACTTGTGGTTGAATGGGCCAAGAACGGTGGTAAGAGACCATCCGATAATGAATGTTATCACTGCGGAAAATCAGGCAAGTTTGTTTTTTTTTTCTCATGAAAATAATATGTATAAAAATAGATAGCTTACATTATTGTAGGTCATTTTGCAAGAGATTGTAAAGATCGTAGTCGTCAAAGATACCGCCCAAGACCCTATGATAGAAGGTATATTAAAAAATGAGCTTTCTTTTTGGGCATCAGTACCAAGTAAAATGAAGCCCCCCCAAAGCATAATATGCTGAGAGAGAGAACCTTTTTGCTTATACCGATTCTCAAGAAGAGAGAATGAAAAAAGAGAGAGAACGATGTGCCCTGACCCAATGCCATTATTTTGTATATATATATATTATCCTCATCTCTTCTGTGCTTGGTTCATTTTTATTTGACTTGGTAAGTGAATGAATGTATACACACATATATATCTTACACTCTTTTTCTCTTTAAAGAAAACAGATATCGTAGAGATGACCGCCGTGCAAGATCCCCTTATCGTGATGAACAACGTTATGACAGACGTCCTAGAAGAGACTACCGCAGCTATGATGATAGGCGTGATGACCAACAACAACCAGAACAACAGCAGCAGAGACAATAAGTAAAGCATCTCCGCTCATTCTCACATGTGCGCCCATCTTTAAGCGCACACACAAACATAATAAAAAATCTTTTTTTTTTCCAAGTCTTTCTTTTTTTTTTTTCTATTTTTTTTTATATTAAAAAAAGTGTGTGTGTATAGTTTGTCTATGGATGGTGCTAATGGTTAGATCTTTCAGGACAAGTACTCATTCTTTATTTCATTGGTTTACCTTTTCTGCCTTAATACTCCTTTCTCTCTTGGCAATCTATTGTGTCGAATGCAAGTCTCATTATGAACTTGAACCTTATTCAAAACCACACTTGCTTGAGTCACCTATACAAAAGGAAGCAGAATTATTACCGACAGACCTTATCCTTGTCTTCACTTTGGATGGTTCAATACGAGGCATGGACAGATATGACGGAACGTCTTATTGGACTTTACAAGGCGGACAAAGAAGTTCATTGATTAAAGCAGACTCTCAGTTTAAAACGCACGAGATGAAACTGTATGACGATAGTGACGACGACGATGACGACGACGATGATTATAATGAAGAAGGATATAGTGGATTGTTTAATGATTTTGTACCAGAAGTACATGAACCCGAGGTTCAAGAAAACGATATTCTTAAAATTAAAAACAAGAAAAGCAAAGTCGATGACAGCATAAAAGAAGATGATAAAGACTTGCAACAAGATGTATATTATATTATTGAGCCACAAGACGGTGGCAACTTGTATATTTATGGTGATGGAAGACCACTCAAGGTAAAATACTGAATATACAAACACTTAATATATATGTTCATATTCATTTGTTACTATAGAAACTTCCTTTTTCAATTAAAGATATTGCAGATAAAGCACCCATTCGTACAGCAGATGGTATCAACTACATTGGCGGAAAAAATACAGTCATGATTGCTATCGATCCTCGAACAGGGAAAATATTACAGCAGTTTGATTCTAGCAAACAAGGCTATAGTCATATTTTGTCTAGAAAGAAACTAGGCCCTGGAACGATTTTTATTGGCAGAAATGGTATTTTAATAGCCATTGTTTTATTCACTTTGACTCATCTTCTCTTTATACAGAATATAAAGTAGTCATTTATGATGATAACAGCCGTAAATTATTAAACATAACATACAGTGAATACATACCCAACAGATTAGACAATGATATACCTCTGAGCAAAGCCTCCTCTGATATCTATATCACACCTGGTACCGATCGATCCATTATGGCCTTCAATGTGCTAACTGGTAAAGTCAAGGAAAATATGGCTCATAAAAAAGAGACGTACTTATTGTTTCAATTTAGGCAAAAAAGGGTGGGCAAAAGATCTACCCTATCCCGTCGTTGGTGTATTTGATGTCTATCGTCAAGCAGATAGTATCGTACTTTGTAAACATGAACCGCCTATCTCATTAGACAGAAGCATCATAGGCAATGTACTTCGACTCAGGAACAGATCAAGGGATCTTGTCACTGCCTATGTTGGCGTCCACGAAGACAGCTTGTACGCCATGTCGACCAAGTATTATCCATTGATGCAACTCTCTGAGTGGTCCTCCATGTACACCGGCCGAAGCCCGGATGAACTTCCGAATCTGACAATTGACGGGCCCCTACCGAATACCTCGCAAGCTGAATGGACACAGGTGCAGCCTCACCCTAGCTGTTGTCGTGGCTGCCAAAATCACATCAAGTGTATCATTGGTCAACATGTCGTCCAAAACACCGTCATTGATTCTCCTTATCAGAAACTGACCTTTGATGACGAAGATACCGACCAGGACGACCACACGGATGACTCAGACCAGGACGAGATGAGAGATGGATATGTTCACCGCGAGACCAAGACAGGGTTCTTTTATAATGGCTTTGGCAAGTTCTGGAAGAGTTATATGCTTGTCGGCGCTGTGTTTGTTTACGTCTATCGAGACCGCATGGTCACGTTCTATGAAGTCAAGGTGCTTCCCAAATGGAAGCAAATCCAAAAGAAGAAGGCCAAGGTGAAAAAGACAAAGGCTAGAATCGCTGCTGCCATTCAAGAACAAAAAGAAAAGATTAAACGAGTCAGAAAGAGTATCACGATGGGCAGTGTTGAGATATTAAAACAAGGTAGTAGTAGTGGAATCAAGATATCAAATGAGCAAGAAGAAAAAGCCAAGACAGACCAAGAGAAGACAGAAAACGATGAGCGAAAGGAAAAGAAGGAGGAGGAAACGAAGGCACCACAAGCAGAAACAAAAATTGCAGTAGTTAAAACTGTATCTAATGGATTGGATCTTGAAAACTTTAAACAATCCAAGTCAACAGTATTGGAAATATCAGAAACCGTACTTGGTAAGTTCTCGCTTTAAGATCAAATGTCATCTTACGCTCGTATATTCTGTAGGTTATGGAAGTCATGGTACAGTAGTATATAAAGGCAAATTTGACGGTAGAGACGTAGCCGTCAAGAGACTCTTGGTCGATTTCTATGACGTTGCATTAAAAGAAGTCCAGCTCTTGCAGGAAAGTGACGACCATCCGAACGTGGTCCGATATTTTTACAAGGAGCAATCCGATCGGTTCTTGTATATTGCACTCGAACTCTGCTATGGCTCGCTGAATGACTACATGGAGCGCACCTTATCAATTACAAATTTGCAATTATGCGATGCCATGAATCCAGCCGATATTCTTTTCCAAATCACCAGTGGACTTCAGTACCTGCATTCTCTCAAAATCGTGCATCGTGATATCAAGCCGCATAATATTCTTCTGGCACCTACCAAGCACCGAACCAAACACGCATCATCCATGCGTATTCTTATCTCTGATTTTGGACTCTGCAAGAAGCTGGACGGAGAGCAGAGCAGTTTTAATTACACGGCAGCATCACCTGCAGGCACATCAGGCTGGAGAGCACCTGAGTTACTGGCAGGTGCACTGGCAACGGAGATCTCGGATACAAGCAATAGCTCGTCATCACTCGTAACGGATCCAAATATGATGATGGGTCGTCGCGTGAAGGCCACGCGAGCGATCGATATATTTTCGGCAGGCTGTGTGTTTTATTATGTGCTCAGCCGAGGTGATCATCCATTTGGTAATCGGTTTGGACGGGAAAATAATATATTAAACAACATATATGACCTGAGCAAGTTGGATTCTATGGGTGAAGATGGAGTAGAAGCAAAGGATTTGGTGGAACGAATGATATCAACTGACCCTAAAGCAAGGTATGCAGCTCTGTAGTTAGTCCTCTTCTATTGCTAACCAATGCATATTTTAGACCAACAGCAGATGCTATTCTGTCACATCCATTCTTTTGGACTACGTCTAAGCGGCTTTCATTTTTACAAGATGCATCGGATCGATTTGAGGTTGAGGAACGTGACCCACCTTCTCCGTTGTTGCTAGAGCTGGAATCTGGCGCAGACAAAGTGATTGGAGGAGATTGGTATCGAAGGATTGATCGTGTGGTAGCCAATGATTTAGGCAAGTTTAGAAAGTACGATGGTAAGCGAGTAAGAGATCTATTAAGAGCTCTACGGAATAAGGTAAGGCATAAACTATAATAATCAGGTAATTTTTTGTTAATCCCTTTGTAAAGAAACATCACTGGCAAGATTTACCAGATCAAGTGAAAAAGGTCTATGGAGAGCCACCGAATCAATTCTTGTATTACTTTACAGCAAGATTCCCTCATTTGCTATTGCATACTTACTATGTTGTGGCTAACCATCCAGAATTACGAAAAGAAGGATCATTAGGACAATACTTTTAAGCATATTTTATTATTAAATAAATCAGTTTTGAACAACTGCATTTGTATGTACTTTTACAACATCTTGTAGGTCTTCCATATCTTCTAAACATTTTGTCACCAACTCCACTGTTTCCTTATCATTCACTTCCACCACACTGGTTGGAACATACGTTGCCTCAATCTGCTGTACTTCGTATTTTTGATTCATCAGTGTCTTTGAGACCGAGTTCAGTTCAGGAAACTCGCAGGTGATTTCAATCAGGTTATCCTCTCCTTCTTCAATATCCTCCACACCTGACTCAATTGCAACATCCATGATCTGTTCAAACGAATGATTGGATTCTCCTGGTGTGAACACAACTCGTCCCTTTTTCTCAAACAAGTAGCCTACAGAGGAAACTGAACCACCTACTCGATTGATGACTTCCTTCACTTCTTTTACCGTGCGTGATTTCTTATCAGTCAGAGCCTCACTAAGACACATTTAAGTGATCCATTCACATAAAATACAAATCAGGGAACTTACACAATAAGCGCAATACCTCCTGGACCCATACATTCGTACTGTACATGTTCAAGGTCATCCTTATTTTTGTCTGTTGCCTATAATATACAGATGAAGTCCCTAATCGGTAAGACTCTATCGTATTTACCTTCTTTAATGCATTTTCAATACTATCCTTTGGCATACTGGCTGCCTTGGCTCTGTTCAGTGCAGCAGCGAGTCGGTTATTTAACAAAGGGTCAGGTCCTCCTGTCTTTGCAGCTGAAACGATTTCGAGTGATATTTTAGAATATAATAAACTCTTTTTGGCATCTTTTGCTCCCTTGACATGCTTCACTTTACTCCATTTGTTGTGACCCTAGGGAGGAATATATAGCATCAGTCCATCATTCTTTTTTTTTATTTCATTCTTTCTTACTGCAAAACGTTGTTGTTGAAAGCAAATAGGTAGCAATTGAGGTACAAAAGGTGATTTCGTCTTTAAGAGGGTTGATCCAAGTATACGACGCAACATGGGGCTGTCAAAAGAATGAAAGGGTAATTTTTTTTGACCTGTCAGTGTTTTTTCTTTTTTTTTTTTTCTTAAGGCGCTGTTTCAATTTAGACAACCCTTCAAGGGGTAATAAAAAAAAACCATAGTTAAAGAGAGCTTCACAAGCAATTTGATCATCAAAAAAGAGGAATTGAATCTATACATTAGATCTTGCTTTTATTTTAATGTGTCCATAGTAGATTGTCATACGGCGGTTCTTACTGTAACTGCATATGTTTTATTATGTTAAACTGATGATTACCCAATAAAAAGAAGACATGGTGGTCTGAACTTATTTTTGAGATAAGTCAATCAATATTGAGATAAAACTACTTCATTCTTACTTTGCTTCTAATTGACAAAAAGATTCAATCATGCGAGTAAGCTTTCACATGCGATAAGAGATTTCAAAAAGCGACACCAATTTTATTATTATCGCACATATTTTTCCCTTTACTTTTAATTCAAATGCCTTCTCATGAAGAGGCTTCCAGCATCATCGACCGATGGTTTCGTGTAATAGAAGACCAGTCACCTATCAACCTATGCTTTATGACAAGACCAATATCAAGGTCAATGTTGGATAGAATAGAAACACTAGAGGGGATCTACAATCGCACCATTATCTATCGCTTTCTCATTCGCAAGATCCACCCTGTCATCGTATTCTTTTCACTGACAACCAGTCTAAGTTACTTGGCAACCAGACTCTATAGACGATCAACAAGGCTCGTCTTGACACTTGTCGGTGTTCTTTATCCAATACAGTGTAGTTGGAACTTGATTCGACAGAGAGAGGGTACAACTGAGGAACTGAACAGTTGGTTGACTTATTGGATGATCTATGGGAGCTTTCAAGGTTATTATTTGTTTTGTTACAATTATCATTTACAAGTTATTAATGTGTGTATGTGTAGTGCTGGATCATTGGGTAGACTCTAACCTGTTGCCAAAAAGGAAATATAACCTTTACAAACTATTCATCTTGTATTGGCTACAAAATCCTCATTCAAATGGGGCATCCGTTATATATAAACATGTTTTACTAAAGCCATCAAAAGAAGAAGAAGAAGATCATAGTAATAAGGAGCTGATCACGCAACCAGTAAATAGTTCATATAGATACTTGGATGGATATATACCGCCTCTTCCTCAAGCAGATAATAATGAGGACAGTAGTACAGACAGTAGTAATAGTAGTATTAGTGACGATAATGAACATTTAATACAAGAGAATCATAATGTGATACCAGAAGAAAAACAAGTAAATATTGATAATACACACACATCTTTGTTTAGTAACATCTCCTAGTCTTTTACACTCTTATTAAATTCTAATGAAGCTGCTTGGTAGAAAGACGTGTGATAATAAAAACTGTTTTTTAAAAAAAAAATGGCAGCCACTTCTATTTATTGAATTAAGATACCAATGTTTCTTCACTGTCATGACTACGTAAAAGCCTACTTATTGATTCTCTTTGAAATATTCTACTGTCATTATTGCTATTACTATTATTATTACTATTGCTGCTACTGTTGGTGGTGGTGGCGGTACTGCTACTACTGCTGCTACTACTATTGTTGCTGTTGTTGTGATTGCTGATATTTCTACTAATAATAGTACCGGTGGAAGCAATAGTACTGATATCAGTACTACTATTAAATTTTATATTGTGTCTATTTGCAGATAACTGAAGTGTAGAAGTGATAGATCTTGGTATCGAACGCGTCGTAATAAATCGATGGTTGACCTCTAATATGGCCTCATCTGGCACTGCTTCCAAAAATTCTTGTCGAGCAAAGGGTGGCATCTGTAAGAGAACATTTGACTTGAGAACGGCACCATAATGTTTAAACATAAAATCCAACACGAGCAATTTGAGCCCTGTCTCTTCTGCCATAATGGATTTCTCAAAGATCAAACCGCAGTTTTGAATTGTCAAATGATGACGATAGAGCACAACACAGCAGATCTTTTTAAGTCGGTGTAGGAGATACATATTGGCTAGGACAAGCAAGTCGCAGACAACAGAGCAAGGTTCGTTCATGTCCAATGTATCATTGTACAAATATTTGAGAAAGGCCAAGACGACCTCGTAGCTCTCGGGTATTTCCATTCGCTTTTGTTGCGATTCAAGCATGCCTGATGTGTACATGTTTCTGAAATGCGGCCAGCGCGTGATAAGGATGACTTGATGAACATACAGCTCTTGACCGTTGGATGGAACGATGATGAAGTCGGATAGCTCTGGGTTGTTTAACAATTTTGAAAATTCCAAAGAGAACTGAACCTGAGGTATATCATATAATCCCAGAAACTCGCTATGAATGACCAATGCATCTCTGCAGTATAAAAGAGGTTAGTCTATAAATGGCCAAAAAAAAAGGAGAGAGAGAAAGGGGATAGCTTACCTAAAATGGTCATAACCCTGAGGGCGATGTTGATCTGTATTGCCTAGAAAGAACAATTTATTGATTCTGACATGATCTGGGGTAGTACTGGTGATGATCGTAAAGTAATTCCAACCACCAGTATCGAACAAAGAGTTACAGTCTTGTCTATGCCATTCGAGTGTATCTAGATCAAGCATCCATAAACCATAGACATTATTTTCATGCTTTGAATAATCAGTTAAGTATTTTCCAAAGACAACTAGTTTGCCACAGACAGCTTCACAAAAGTGTTGACTTTTTAATAAAACCATCTGGCGTGATCCACTGAGGACAAGGTGAGGGGTATAAGGAGGTATATTGAGGTTGAGAACAAACAGATCCGAGACTGTGTTGCCCTGTTCATCTTTACCAGCATAAATATACATTTTATGTCCAATTAAAGTAGCTGAGTGGTTGTAGCGAGGGGGTATACCATGGTATCTTGTCCACATAAAGGTTGTTAAATCTAATACACTCAATTCATCTAAAACATATGTACCTAAGTAGTACACATAGTATGAGTAACGTATCTACCCCTTTTCTTTTTCTTACACTCTGGGTTCTTTGCAAATCCACCATAAATAAATAACTTATTGCCATACACAACTGCACTGTGTAAATATCTGGCAGGTACTACGTCCTTCAACTCTGGTTGAATCCATGTTGATGTTTCTATATCAAATATATGAACGTCATTACAATACTCTTGGGATTCATTACATCCACCTACAGTAGAAGGGCTTTTTCTTAGATTTGATAATTGACTAAAAGGCTGCAAGGCCATATTTACCAAATATAACAATACAATGATTCCACAAGGTAGCTGTATGACCATATCTTTTACATGGTGGAATGCCTTTCACATTCTAAGAAATGATGTTAATGTTGTTCATCGATATGTCGTCATCAACTCACTTGAACTTTCTCCCACTTCATGTTTGTCAAATCAAGTAAGTGTAAGTCATTTGTCACGGTATGTCCGCCACCTCCAAACACATAAAATCGGTCATCGACTTTGACAAAGCTCGGACGCCACAGTCCGACAAGATTGGCTCCTGTCGTTCTAATGGCCTGTGCTGCTCGCATAAATGACATTTTAAAAAAAGACAAATAAAAAAGAATGAAATAAAGGGAAGGAAAAAAAAAGGGAAAAGAATTTTTTTGTTGTTAAAGATTCTTTTAGAAGAGAGAAAAAAGGGGGAAAAAGGCAAAGTTTGAATCACACAAATAATTCGTATATGTTTATATTATTTTTTATATTCCCGCCTTGTATAAAAACACATATAAAAAGATCTTCTCTACCTCACTCCCCCCCTCCTTTTACTCTCCTATGTGTAAACATTTGAAATGTTACAATGCATCAGTCAGGAACAAGCATATTTGTGTAACATTCTTCAGGAATAAATACAGTCAACAAACAAACAGACTTGTCTATATGACACTATTTACATTTCTGTTCTTTCATTTTCTAATTCTGTAAAAAAAAAAAAATATGATACCATTGATAGAAAAATGAATTTATGTTGTCATGGAAACCATATTATATGGTTTCTATTAAATGAATCACAGAATCAAAAAAAAAAGGCAGAGAGAGAGAAAAAGAAAGAAAATATTGTGAAACAAACAAAGTCGAAGTTCACTTTTAAATACACAAGATGACACAATGTGTAAATGAAAGAAAAGAAAGGGGGGAGGACGAGATGAAAAAGATCATTACTACCCTCCCCCCTTTCTTTCGTTTTAAAGAAAGGAGCAAAATGAATATTATTAAAGAAAAGAGGAGTATCAATGATTTCTAGGCCAGAAAAAGGAATAAAGTTTATTGACCGCGTGCTACATTAATTATAATTAGGGGCCGACTATGATCTTTATCTTTTTTTTTCTTCTTTTCTCTATCTTTTTGATTGTTCTTGAATATTAACTTGCATAAAGAGAACAAAGAAATTATAAACAGTCAATTTTGACATTTAAAAGAAATAACTTTCTTTTCTCTCTCTTTTGTATAAATACACACCTTCTTCACTTATATATACGCACACACTAAAATATATATATATATACACTCCCCCTCTCTCTCTCCTATCCTCCCCTTCTCTTTCTTTTCTCTTTTTATTATTATTATTTATAAGCAGTAGATTATATACCTATGACTGAAATCGTAAAGGAAGGTTACTTGAATGTCAAAGAAGACGGTTTGAGAGCCTGGATTTGGTCAAAACGATACTGTGTTTTAAGAGATCAGGCTCTGACTTTTCATAGAAATGAGGTAATGACTTCATCATCTGATTATATATATACTAATTCTATATAGCAATCTGGACAATGTGTTGCTCTCATCTTTTTAAAAGAAATCACTTCAGTCACTCGAACCGATTTGAAACCTTACTGCTTTGAAGTTGCCACTAAAGACAAAACATATTATATTGCTTGCAAAAATGATGGAGAACTATATTCCTGGATGGATGAGATATATAACGTAAGTTTACATATAATTAATTCATCAAATCTAATAAAAAAGATAGAGATCGACAGTGGGTGCTTCAGGACCAACCAATTTTGTTCATGAGGTTCATGTTGGATTTGATCCACATACAGGTGCATTTACTGTAAGTCTTTATTATTTCATTGTGTATACATAATTAATTATGTGTGTTACAGGGATTGCCTGACCAATGGACCAAGCTATTGAAAGGCTCAGCCATTACGGCCGAAGACGCTGCCAAGAATCCTCAAGCAGTTTTGGATGTACTCGAATTTTATACAGAGCAGACAAAGCGAGAAGCAGAAGAATATGGTACTTCCAATTTACAAGGTGCTGTCGAAAGAATGAGTGATGATCGCTGGGCTGCTCTTATTCAAGAATCAAAACAGACCAAACCAGTACCCCATAGACCGGCACCTCCTAGACCTGCACCTCCTCCACCTATCGCTAGACGTCCTCAGGATATTCATGACATGATGGATGAATTGTCCATCAAGAGTGTAAGGCTACTTTTTTTTTTCGTTATGTTAGTCATCTCATTTCATTGTTGTATTAGCCCAAGTCACCCATTGATCCACGTTATTCACCTAGTGATCGTCTACCTCCTTCACCTGTAAGTTTTTTCTTTTTTTCTGGGGTCTATTTTTAAAACTAAACTCATACTTAAAAAACGTGCTAGGGATATCCCAGACCCGAGCCTTCCAAGTCTCAGAGAACTCCCGCTCGTACAACAAGTTTCTCTGCTCATGATGAAAGAGTCTTGAGAGAACGTGAACGAGTGGAAATTGAAATGCGTGAAAAGGAAAAGAAATTGAGAGAACAAGAAAGAACCCAGCGTGAAAGAGAAAAAGCAGCTCAACAAGTATCTGCTCCTAAAAAGAAGGTTGAGCAGCGTATCAGTACGATGAACGAGGCCCAAGTGATGGAATATCTTAGTAAAGTAACATGATAAAAGTATATGTACAAGAAACTCATTATCATATAGAAAACGTTGTTACTGCTGGTGATCCAAATGAATCTTATAAAAAACTGAAGCGTGTTGGTCAAGGGTAATTCATAGATATACAAAAAGGGGGAAATAGAGAGAACTCATTATATTTGTATAGTGCATCTGGATCTGTTTATGTTGCCTTATCACTTGCTACTAATACCAAGGTTGCCATTAAGCAAATGGATCTAAGTAGCCAACCCCGTAAGGATTTGATTGTCACTGAAATCTTGGTCATGAAGGAATCTCAACATCCCAATATTGTCAACTACTTGGACTCCTTCTTGATTAGAAACAATGATCTTTGGGTCGTCATGGAATATATGGAAGGTGGTGCCTTGACAGATGTGATTGATAACAATACCATGACTGAGCAACAGATTGCTACTGTTTGTCATGAGGTAAATTATATAAATAAGGGGAGAATAAAAGCTGATGAATGTTTATATAGACAACGGCTGGTCTTTTGCACTTGCACAGTCAAAATATCCTCCACAGAGATATCAAATCAGATAACATTCTACTGAACGCTCATGGTCAGGTCAAGATCAGTGACTTTGGTTTCTGTGCCAAGTTAACTGATCAAAGAAGAAAGCGTGCCACTATGGTAGGTACACCTTACTGGATGGCCCCTGAAGTTGTCAAGCAAAAGGAGTACGGTGCCAAGGTTGACATTTGGTCTCTTGGTATCATGGCTATTGAAATGATCGAAAACGAGCCTCCTTATTTGGATGAAGAGCCCTTGAAGGCCCTTTATTTGATCGCCACGAATGGTACACCTACATTGAAGAACCCAGAAAGGCTTTCTAAAGAACTCAAGAGTTTCTTGGCTGTCTGTTTATGTGTTGATGTTCGATCAAGAGCTACTGCTGAAGAACTGATGCAACATGAATTCTTGAAGAAGGCAGGTCCTTTAGAAATACTGGCACCTTTACTTAAATTCAAAAATAAACATTAAATAGTCCCTCCCTTTTTTTTTGATTTTACGGCTAATCCTTTATTCATCATCACCATCCCTTCTGGATCCTAATCTTTGCTTTAGGTGGTCAGGGATATCACGTTTAATAGGAGAGGCTGATCGACTGCTCCTTCTTTCTCTTCGTCCTCTGCCTCGTGGTCTTTCTTCAGTCACTCGGTTTCCTAATCGTTCAAACACACTTCGTCCATCTCCTCCGTTTTTGCTCATCCTGTCTATTAATTCTCTTCGAGCCTCTGCCTTGTCTTTGGGCAACTTTTCATTCTGAATGCCATAGATCTTGTAATATCGGCTTCTTTCTCTGGCTCCTTGTCGTTTTATATCTTCATCTGTTGCGATACGAATCGATAATTGATCGCAGATGATGTCATCAGACACAAACGGTTTAGCCTTTTGCAAGGTTTTATGGTCCATGTCTGTTACTTCAATCAATATACTTTCAGCCACCTTTTTAGCATCCTCTGCTGTATCGAATACAAGATTGCCTAAGATATAAGTATCATTAAAAAAGAGTGAATAGAAGAAGAGATATAAAAAAAAAACTATGCGCATTTTTACAAGAACTGTCATCAATCCATTCAACCTTTTGTAATGTTTCAGGACGACCGGCATATGTCTTGACATCCTCCGTACTCATCTCGTTCACACCGTGCAGATAAATGGCAGTGGGTCGAGGTAAAGCTTCAAATCGATCTATGGGTTCATCGCCGACTAGTTGTACATTAGATTCGATTATGGGTTCTTCGGGAACTTGAACATCATCATTAGTCAATTCTTGTTCTAATTCCAAGTCTATACATATATTATAAATATAGTCTGATAAACAGCTAATTGCACAATTAAAAAAGTGATATAACCTAAGTCCATCACTTCCTTGTCATCCATGATTATCACACAAATAAAAAAGAAGAAAAAGAAAGGAAAAATTATTTCTTTTCTCTTTCTTTTTTCATTTACATGCGACAAACACTGGCATTCAACAAGTTGTGGTCGACAAAGTTACACGATTCTGTCAATTGTCTAGCTGTTGGAAAGCCATTTTTGGAAGACTTTAGTGAAGAAAATGACATCTTGATTGGCACAACAGCTGGACGCGTACTTATTCTGAATCAAACAAAGGTAACAAGAGTCACTGTATGGACTAGAGAGCTGACATTACATGCTTTATAGCCAGTGGAATGCTTATTAGAAACAAAAGGAGGATCTATTCAAGCCATCAAGTTACATGATCTAACAGGCTTTGGTGAATTGGATCTTGCCGTTGGTGACTGCGATGGTGTTGTTACATTGTTCTCAAGGCAAAAGATCTTGAGTAAAAGGGAGTTGGGTTCGGCTATTACGGATATTGTTGTATATAATGACTTGGGTTAGCATTATTTATATATATATACCTTTTATGCTCATATTAACTTTGAAGGTAGTTGGAGGATGTGAGATTATCGCAGGTGATATGAGTGGTGTAGTCACTAGTTTCCAACAACATGATGCCTTGTGGAAAATAAATATAGCAGAAGAATCGTTAAAGTTATCTACAATCGGAATGGTACATAAATAATATTATACAACCTGAAGAAAAAAAAAAAAGGCAATAACTTATGCTAGCTCCTTCCCTTTATATATCTTTCTCCTTTAGAAAGGTCGCAGATTGCCTAGTGTTCAATGTATGCTTTCAGCCATTATGAAGGATAGATATGGTATGGATATGGCCTGTTTACTTGTCTGTGATGGTTGGCCCTTTGTCCACTTTATTCAGGATGGTGAAAGATTTATGTCATTAAAGACACCCGCAGTCATTCAATCGGTAAGCAGCGTTTTTGGTAGATCAAAGAAAGGCATATTTATATCATTTCTAGATTTGTGCAGGAAACTTTATTGATATGAATACTATGCGAAGATTTAAGCCAACCAGTAAGGCCAGAGAGAGCCATACGAAATTAATTGATCAGCAGATCCTATTAGGAGGGAAGGATGGCTATGTCTATATCATGATTAACTTTGAAGTAAGCATAAAGAAAGCACAAACAGAGCATCATGGCTGACTCCCATTAATGTTTGTAGATATACCCTTGGATAAAGGTTGACTTTCCTATTACAAACATTCAAAGATGGAGACCATCAGATCTCAAGGAGTATGAAGTAGATCTTTTAATATGTACAGGCCATTCGAATCAAGTACTTGTTTTCCAAAATGGAGAGGTAAAGAAAGGCATTGAATATACCTTTTTGAACTCATAAGACTGTAATTAGAAAATATCAACCATACAAACACTAGACTGGCCACTTGCAGTAACTCTGGGGGACGTGAATGCGGATGGAAAAGACGAACTTATACTGGGATTATTGAACCAAACGATTGATGTATATGAATGTGAAATCAAATAAATATTTATTATGTGTGAGGGGTATTAATGTATTTGACTTGTTCGCTTAAGAGTTCCTTTGACTTGAAGCATCATGAAAACACTTGCAAACATGGCTAGTGTTAAGCAAACAATGGGCAATCGCATAGAGAACCTATCTGCAGGATTTTCACTCCAACCCATCAGTGCGACCAAAAGGACGCCTCCGATATTCCCTCCTGTAAATAGATAGCCTGTAGGTATAATCTCGCTGATTGGATAAAATAGCTCACTGGCAAATTGAAAAATAGCAGGTGCAATGGCTATTCATAAAGTAAAATAAGTTTATAAAAAATGTTGTTTATGATGATCTGCCTACCATAAGAAGCTATACCAAAACCAATGCTGATACAAATTGAGTTAATACAGCTACACATAACATATATCATGTATTACCATGTTATCACAACGCCAACTAAGGATTGTACTTCGGTTGCAATGTACAGTCCTAATATTGTAAATGCAGACAAGAGTGCTAATAGTGTACATGATTTCCTATACTTTAATGTCTTGTCAAGATAATAGCCCGTAGAAATACTTGCGAAAGATCCACCAAAGAGCATGACAGCGCCTAAAATGCCGACATATTTCTCATTCATTTGGAGATGAAAGGGTGGAATGAGTATCTGTGCGAGCAAAGTGATGATTGCACATTGTCCTCCCATGATGATACTATAAGCACCTAGCATGTAGATAAAATCCTTTTGTTTCCATAGTTTAATAGCTTGTTCGGTAGAATTCATACCGATCATCATACTGAGCTTTGGTTAATAAACAACTTGCAAAGAAGTAAAAGCAATCTACCTTCGCCAATAAGGTGGCTGTCGTTCAAATGAGATCCAGATCAAGAAGAGAACTATTAGACACATGATACACTTTTTATTAGTTAGTAATATATAGTTTTTTTTATATAAATAAACACATTTACCTGAATAAAGAGTAAATTTGGTATGTCTACTTTGCTAGTGGATTGCTTCACGATTATCGGTGTCAAGGCACATCCTACGCCAATACCTAAGTTATTAGCTGAAACAGCTATTGAAGTAGCAATGTTGACTTCATCTTCAGGAAACCATGCGACAGCCAGCTGAGGAGGTATAGCAAGCATAAATACTTGTGCTTTTATAAAAATAAAAAATAATGTCAAGTCTTTCTTTTCCTTTACAAGTAATATGTATATAAAATCTACCAACAGCAGCTATTGTCTGTCCTATAAATAATATAATGAACCCATAGAGCGAAGGTACCGCACCTAGCCATCGTATACAACCAGCCAATGCATTTAAAATAGCTCCAATAAGAATACCACGTCGAAGTCCACTTCCTGGTTTATGATTAGGTATTGGATCTTCAAAATACTTGAAAGTGAATTGAATGGCAAAAGGGTAAATGAGCATGTATATTGAAGACAAGAAATTGATGGCATTTGTGGTGTATGTATTAGTGACTTGGAAGTAATACTGAGTAAATATATAGAGACATGGTGCAAATGTGATCCACCTATTCAACAAAAAAAAAGTATAAAAAAGAGACACACAACTCATCAGCAGTTGACACAAACATTAAGGCACTTGAAAACGAAAAGAACGAAAAAGACAGCAAAATGAGCCATCTCCAGTTGTCCTTTCGTTTTGTTACTAAAGGCTCAAGTTCTTCTCGATGATCAAAAAGCATAAAAAACAAAGAAAAAGAGATCAATCTTTATCTTGCCTGTATCTGATAAAGTCAGCTACCGATGAACTAGAAGAAAATGAGTGTGATATCAAAAGGGACACTATCAAGGAGATAGCAAAATTCATTTTTGCATTGGATCTATTTAATGATAACACGCACAAAGTCTATTATCCGAATATCTGCTTGATGGCCCTTTTTTCTCTCTTTCTCTCCACTGAAATAACTATATGTCCTTCAGCCAATCAGATGACTCTTAGCATCAAAGACGCATTTAGAGCCCAGATGATTACTAGTGCAGTTCAAATAAGCTAGGCTATTCTTGCTATCATACCAAACCTCCCATCTCATCTAAGTAATGGATATGCCTATGAACAATTGACTAACAACAGGGCTAGAGCTTTCCGTACAAGAGTTGTTCGACTATATCCCAGACTGTTTAAGCATGTATCTCTTAAAAGAGGGTAAAGTTATGACGTGTATGAAAAAATGATTGGCACATATAAAATGCGTGCAAAAGGAGACGGTATACAGATGAGAATAATAAGTACCAAAGAAAGAATAGAAAGAATTATACAGTTAGCTGTGTAAGAAAATTATTACATGTATACAACTTATCCCGAAGGCATCTAGATGCGTCCTAGTGATAACTAGGATGGAGAATCATCGTCTAAACGTATTCTACTTCTTGGTTGCTCCTGATCATCTACTCTTCTTCGACGTCTTGTAGGAGCAACAGAAACCCGGAGAAGCCTATGAAGAACCATGCCATTACGCCGAAGCCCACGAAGGATGTGCATATAGCTGAGGCAAGCAGCAACATCCCTATTCCATAAGCGATATCTATCTGGTGCTGCTATGATGGATTTACAGTATAGATTGATACATCTACAAATAGTATTTAATCAGTATAAAGTCATCCAAGTGGTTCATTTATTATTACCTTAAAGGGCCATGGCAGACAGCTGTAGAATATCGCTCTCGTTGATACAATCGTGGATTTGGAACACGACGGAACTTGTAGAGGCTTTCGTTGTGGCATGTTGGACAGCACCTACTGGTCTTGTGCTCGTCTATAAGAAAGACTTGGAACCCATGTTTCTTGAAGAGTCTTCGGAGACCAAGGCCACGGATGGGTTCACGGTACCTAGCATGGGGAGCGGCCCAGTTTCCCATCACAAACACGGCGTCTTCTCCAAACTTGGCACTTAAGCCTTGAATAAGCTTTTGATCAGCACATTGTTTGTTGAAGTACGCTAAAACATGGATCTTACGAAAGAGGGGTATCCACTATCTCAGCTTGAGCGACATCAGGATCTTGAGCTTTGAGATCTTGCAAGATCCGACGGTACTTTTTGGTTTTTCATGTCTTCTCTTGCTGCTATTTAATGTACCGAAATTTCACTGGTTGTTCTGGTGTAGAGTTTTCGTGTACAAAATACAACATATCTCTTCTTCCTGGGTCCACAGCGACGCATCGACCAGAAATCTCCTGATAATTTCGACGAGTTAGATTGGTGATGTAGGAGATAGCTTCATGCTCCACTGTGAACCTTGCCGTGTATCTTGTTTGCCTGTCGAACCTCTATCTTGAAAACCCTGACACTAACGCCATCAGTTTGAATAGTGCCACGAAATTTAAGTTATCCACATTCTGGAGGCTTGAGAGCTTTTGAATTAAGATTGACAATTCGGCGCCAATAGTCCAGTTTATCAACAGCATTAGACCATCGAATTCTCAGGATGTTTTGGCAGAGAAGTTACATTCAGTTCTTACAAAATTATAGATGGTGCTTTTAGAGGCCTTGAGATCCTGAAACTTTTGAAACAGCCGCTCCATTACTTGCTCCAAGACGGCTGAAGGATTCTAATCAATATACTCCAAGATCACTTGCTCATGCTCTTCATGAAGTATATGCGAGTGATCAGTTTTCTTATGTTTTATAAAAATCCGATCAGGATCCGTTTTGCGCATTTGAGCCCATCTTTGAGTTGTGCGAACATGAATACCTAATTACTTTGCAGCAACTGAAGCACTCATAACTTTCTCAAACATCAATTTAAAGAATCTGACTTTGTCTAGATCCGTATAGAGTGTGTACGCTCGCTTACTTGACACCTTTTTCATGCAAACATCTACGTCATCTTTTGCATCTTCATCTGCTATAGAGCCTACATCGAAATTATTCTCCTGAAGCTGATTATGCAAATAATGAGTGTTTGAGTTAACTGTCTCTAAAGCATATCGCTCTTCATCAATGATGTAGTCCATAGGCTCAGGTCTACCGTATTCATCAACTCCATTACCGTGCCCGTCTTCATAGAAGGTTTGAAAGCTCATATTATAATACTCGGTTTTTAATGAGAAAGAGAGTAAAAAAGAAAAAGAGAGCTGATGGTGCTTTCGTGCTTAATATACTCATATTTTGTACAACAAAGCTTCTACATACACGACATTTAGTCTGTCAGCAAGCGAAATCAACCAATGGTTAGCGTGACATTAGAATTTAACAAGTGCGAGTTTTACTCTTGGCATCAGTGTCAATAGTCTTTGGAAATACTGTATAATCAATCCGTAATAATAATGCGGAAATAAAAAAAAAATAAAAATAAAAAAAAAAGAAGCTTGCAGTCAGCCACTTACTACAAAAGGTAGTCTCTAACGGATATCGTGAAATCAGAGAATACACAAAATTAAAGAAAGGCTGCTCTAAAGCCAAAAGTCAAATCAATGAGGACATTAAATGAGTATGGAAGTAGTTATTTTATGAAGACTAAAGATGTTACAAAATAGTCAAGGTTAAAAACACTCAGTACATTTGCTACAATTTGTTCACTATGTAATAAAGATGTATGATGCAATCTATTCAGTAAAAGTAAACGTTTTAATTCATTTCAATAAACAAAAAAGCTACTCCATACCATCAGTCAGCAAGTCACAAACAGACAGACTATGAATGTTATTCTTCTTTGCTTTGTTTATTGCTGCTTTCATAGAAATGGATGGCTTTGAAAAGCCCTTCAGGATCATTCCTTTATGTGTTCCATAACATTCTTCAAGTCATCCATGATCTTCAGGCTGATTACATTAGGCTTTTATCTCTGTCTTCATTTGATCTAGAGATTTTCAACGAGGTTTAAATCGGGCGATTGCGCGGACCACCTCAATTTTTCAAATCAGTGTTCTTCCCTCTATTTTCTTCCACAATTTGCAGTGTGTACAGGCGTATTATCTTTCATAAGGATTGAGTTTCGCAAGCTGTTGTAAAGCTCCAGAAAAACTGGTTCATACACTTGCTCTACAAAATCCACTGCAATGTGTTTACTTTTCTTTATAAACGCCAGAGAATTAATATCCGACTTCCATTTCCAATACCCCACCCAAGATGGCTCAGTGGGTGGATCAAGTAAATAATAAGGCTGAGAACTTGAGTATTCTCAAAAGTGCTTTATATGACTACGGGATTTTGCTCTTTAAAAAGTTCAATGGAGGCGGTAGAAAGAAATACTCTAGAAAGAATTCAAGCAAGAAAAGAATGAATGTCAGCTTAATGTTTATTCTAAAATAAACTTAATTTATAATGTCATAGTGAATTTTTCTCTTTCTTTTCATCATCATCGTCATCTTTTTTATAATTTTCTTCATATTCTTTCTAATTATTCGTATCTGTCAACTTCAGTTTACATGGGGTATCTTCTACTTCCCCTAAAAGAATGCACCTATATATAAAAAGAGTTAGACAAATTGATGTAATTACTTCTTTGCAAATATAGCTTTACCTTGACTTCTCTCATAAAAGAAGTTGATTCTTCGATACCCCTACTAGCAAGGTGTTTGTGCGTAGTGGGGTAAGCAGCCACGTATACTTGCTTCAGAACATAAAAGTTGTCAACAACATTTAAAATGCACAGTTTATATTCAAAGCCCATCACTTGAATTAATGAGATTACCGCGTCTTTTGCAGGTAGTCCCTATCGAAGCAGAGGGTTGAGATGGCGCTTCGATAATGTCACCAATTTTAATTTGTCGTTGTATATATTTGACCTATACGCCTTCTTTGCGAACTCTCCTACACATAAATCCACTGGGCTTGTATTTACACCACTTAAAATTCGTAAATCTGACTCCATAATTAAACTTTCTTTTGGTATTCTTCGGAATAATGTCTCCCCTAAAAATGGCTGCTATTAGTAGTGTTATTAAAGTTTAGTAAATCTTTAACTTGAATTTACCAATGTAGCATTAAGTTTTGCTATTTACATAGCAAGCAGAATTAGACACACAACACTTACACAGTGTTACGTACAATCTTTCATACAGTATATTTATAGCATTTACTTTATACAGTCCATTTTGTAAAAGAGTACTTGAAGAAAAAAAGAAACAAAAAAAAGCTGACCACAAAATTCATTATTCTTATAGACGCGTCATGCTCAATTCTCGTTGGTCGTGATCAATTGATGCAATAATCCTGTTTTCTTACAAAATGATGTTGCTTTTAATGATGAGCTCTCTCTGTCTTCTCAATATAATAAAAAGATACTTCTCTTATACTTCAGTGTTGTAAATGTTGCGTAAATCCTGTGTAGACGTGCTGTGCAAATAGCAAAGCACTAATTTAGAAACAAATAAATTTATATTTATTTGTCTATATGACAATTGCGAGTATATAATGCTTTTATTAGATAGGTTTGCTTTGAGCAGCTCAAAGAAGGAAATAAGTATCTAAAAACACCTGTGAGATCAAAGGCACGTGTATTCTACAGTGGATTAAAAACTCATTTCAGTATTTGCTTGCGTAACTGTGAATAAAGAAATAAAATAACTTACGCGTCCTTTCGTGATATATTATTGCTTAGTCTTTTCTTTATGTGTTGGTGAAATCAGTACAATATATTAACAATCAAATATGCATACATCGCATTTAAAAGATGAAAGCTCTACTGGAACTGGGAGCTAATTTACTGTATCACCTTCACAATAACGCTATTGTGGATGTTAACAAGCTGCTCATTTAACTCTAGAAATCCGTAAATTTGTTTAATTACATTGAAAGGCAAGCGAGATGATAGTAATATAAAGTAAATGTTTACACCTTTGTTGCGGGCAATGCATAAGGTCTAAGCTAGAGAATAAATAAGAGTACAGGTTATTATTTTTTCGCGTGCACAGCAAAAGAAAATTCATGCAAAATAATGGGAATGCTTTATTCTATGATCTGTGCTACGTATAAAATCATTTTAATTGCTTTCCTTTCCTTTTTATTGGTATTACCGAGATAAGCAATACGTCCTTCTTTCCCACTTTTTTTTTAGATCCGAGGTGGTCATTCTCTTAAATCTATCTTTATACTCAAGCCCTTAAATTTGAAATTGTGTCATGATTGATCGAATAAAAATGAAGAATTAAAAATTCTCTCCAAATTGATTCTATTTGCGTGATTTAAAACAAAGTAACTGATTAAAGAGAAGGGCTATATCTTTATTAAAATGTTGTATTGATAATAAAAAAGTGAAGTAAACAAATGAATGTACAGGCTGGCTTTTTATAACACGTTAGTAAAGATATACTCCTTCTCTTTAATCAGTTACTTTGTTTTAAATCATGCAAAAAGAAATTAAAAGAAGCTTGAAAGAAAAAGATAGATTTAAGCAAAATAAGAAAATGAGCGCCTCGGATATAAGCAAAAACAGAAAAGGGGCGTCTTGCTTATCTCAACAGTACCAGTCAAAAAGAAAGGGAAGCAGTATAAATCATAATTGAACAGAATGAGAATATTATTACGTGATTTTTAGTTATGATGTAAAATAATTTGATTTCCATCATTAAAAACAATAAATCATTCTTCTTTTTTTCTTTTCTCTTTTCTCTCTCTTTCTTTTGTGATAATAATATGTTATTAATACATGACAACAATATATACCACACTATAATACATATTATTAGTGTGTTGTCACTCTGTCTACTATAGAATACGGACAGGTACAGTGCCAAGCATGGCAAGCTCTTTGAATACTCTATAAGTCAATATCAGTGCTAAAATAAGATAGTATCCATGAATTCGAAGCGTTAAGAGAAATGCTAGATGCACCCAGAAGAAGCAAGACGTCTACAGGTAACTATATCATGCCCACAATTAATTACGTTCATTTCCAGAAGAAGCGCTAATAGATCATTGGAAACGTTACCAAGATTGAAGACGCATCTACTTCATCACGTTGGCTATGCGAGTCTTCGAAGGGGTTATGATATGATATTAGAATGAATTTACCTACACTGTGGAATGGCCTGGGAGGAATAAACACTGCCAAGTTGCGGGAGAATACTGTTGTGGTGTATAGTCTATTAGGCATCGTCTGTTCATTGAATTATATTGCGGTTTTTTTGTTCCTTGAACGTACAATTAGGTATAACAAATACAGGTAGTTTGATTTATTGATTCTAATAAAAATGTCTTTCTTTGGCCATAAGAGGTGTACCATTAATTTTACAAAAGCTCTAGAAGGCTGACCTATTCTATTTTTACCAAAGGTCTAAATAGGATCGTGGTTGAACGAGTAGACATGCATCCAGGTATAAACTACTTTTTCATAGTTGTCTGGACGCTCTGTAGTATTTTACTTTGAATAAGGGTCAATAAGCAGTGTCAATAACAAAAGTTCAGTAACATAAACTGACTAATCCCAATAATAAATACAAATCATATAATAAATGCAATTATCATTTTTAATGTCTTTATCGTTCACTGCAAGAAATTTTGGCGGGAAGTTTTAATAAAAAATTGTGTAGAAATCCTTAGATCATCGGAAGAAATCATTAGATATTTTTTTTTTTTTTTTCGCGTTTCTTCGTTTTGCGGAAAATTTTAGAAATCTTTATATTGCCATCTAATGATTTTTTTCAATTATCTAAAGATTTCTACTCTCCAAAAAACAAGGTTCAGCATTTCCCCCTACTCCTTTGTTACTGTTATTACTTCATACGCATTATATAAAGTAGCTTGTATACAATAGAAACTGTCTAATGCTTTGGAATTTAGTTACTATAGTTTTATATATAAAAACGCTTATGAAAAAAGGCTTAATATGTCTTCTTTGTCATCTTTCTTTTGGTATTTTGCTTGCCTACATTGAAACTGTACGTTAACTTCTCTGTACATTATAAATATATTTTCTACATACGTTTTCTGACAGTGCTTCTACCTTCCTTCCCTGTGTTTGTCTTATTTAACTGCTCAAAGCAACCAGCAGTTTGGGAATACAATATAATAGCCGTATCAATGGGATTGACATCATTAAAATATTTTATATAAGCGGTATTGTAATTTTTTTTATGTTAGCTTATGAACTTCCATTTCCTCACTGCTGTCACTTTCCTCGACAGACAAAGACGTAAAGCGCAGGTCTTGGTCTTCGAAAGCACTGTCGTTGACTACTTCTACACCTTTTTAAGTGCACAAGTTAGCTTTTCCTTTTACTTATTGATTATTGCAGTTACTCTGTACGCTACTGGGTGCTGTGGAAATTTTCGTTTCGCCAAGAAGCCAATAGCAATAAAGCATCAATCTAGCGCCTCAAGAATCATCACAAGCACACAAGGGAATAAAATGGGCCGTTGTTTGTTCGAGAAGCTCGACAGCTCTAGGGTTTCCTCGTGAATCCACCGTATTGAATGGCTTACTAACCTCGATCTTGAATTTATCCTTGACTAGATGAATAGTAGACGGCAGCCTAAAGATCGTGTGGTGATTACAAGCAGTAGACTTTCTATGACCAACAAGGCTTGCAATCTCTCTAATCATATGGTGAGTTCTGAGAAAATAAAAAAGAAACTTCCCGGGCCATGCTTTCTTTCGTCTCATTTTTGGATACAACTAATGGCTGAATGCAATTTACTGAAATCTAGGCTAGCATGTTTTTAAATGAGTTAATGAAAGAGAAAAAAGATTACTTTATTGTTATCAGCATTAGAAGATGGTATTTCTCCTTTTGTCTTGGCCGCATCATCTAGTCTCTTGTTGTATAACTTTGCTGCTTTAGCCTTTTCAAGGCCTGATTGCCCTTCGTTCTTCTGAAGTCTTTTTTATCTTTATTTTATTTGTGCCACTCCCTTGACCGATTGCATTAGACTTAGAAATCTTTACTATTATATTATAGAAAATAAAGCATGGTTAGGAAAGCTTATTACCACATCCTTTGTCTCGTATTCGTCATCGTTTAATTTTGGAAGTTTGGTTGCTTTTTCTGAGACAGTGTATAAAACCTTCAAGAAGCTTTGTTCTTCTGCAATTGACTGGGAGCCAGAGTCCGATTCATCTTTTAGAGGAACTTGTTTCAATGTTGCTAATTCTTGTAGAATAAAGCCCTACAAGAAAAATTTTAATATGTGAAAAAGTGCAAAAAGGCAAATATACCTTGTACAATAAGAGTTATTCCAAGTTTTCATCAGCAAACCTCTTGATATTCTCGTCACTGATCGGGAACTTGACGGTTTTTCCGAACTTGTTCACCATGTAGCAGCTGCTCGCTGCCACACTCAACTGGTTGAACACCGTCTTTAAACCTTTAAAACATTTAATTAATGATATTATCATCAATCAGTTTGGAGTTATATATATTACCACATATTTGGTAGTTGATTGCTTTCTTTTCATTGCCTTCTCAAGAGATAAATTGCTGTATTTAGTTAATTTGTTTAGCATGGCCTGTGATATTGCCTGTGAATAAATGGTTTTATTTCTAAAACATAAGAATACACCAAGATGGGATAAGTGATTCATGAACAGAGAAAAAAAAGAGATTCATGGGGAAAAAAATTGATCTGTATATGTAAGAATAAAGGTTGTCAACATCTTATAAATTATATCATACGATGCGTCATCAACTACTGCGATTACAGATACCATGAATCAGTGTTGTGGGCTTGGCAATAGTACCTTGGCTTGTGTACGAAATATTTTGTTTATATTACGTCAAAAGGTGTAATCTTCTTTGATATAATCGTAGAGATACAACAAGATAGTAGAAGAATAACGGGAAAAAAAGGACTCAATAAACTGTATAATCAATATGCTACTTATCACAGTTCAAAGCTATAAATGATTATGGTACTTCTTTTGTCTTTATTATTGCAAAGTATAACCAAGTCGATCTATAATTACAAAGATGTTCAATTAAATCATGACAGAACAGTTTATCGGTATGCTTTTATGATTAAACATTGTAGTAACTTATGTTGTCAATTTGCTGACCAAGTATAGTTTCTACCTCATTTAGTATACAAAGTCAAAAATATGGAATAAGGCCATAATGACCAACCATTCCAGATACCTGTTTGATAAAGCTCATGATATATATGAAATACATCAGAATCGAAGTCAGCTTACAGTAAATGAAATAATTGCATTAGAATATCTACTGTTATATTACTATTATTGATATTCATCTTTACAATAAAGCTTTAATTAATAACCCACATAGAACAAGTAACATACAGACTTGATAATTGCTTCCATCAAGTGCCTGAATAGTGTGCCTGGTTTTGGTTTGAGACCTGTGTATTTAATTGCACATACATATGACATTCATTGTACTCGTAATCAGTATTACTATCAGAATCACTCGTTTAAGTAAAAGGGAATTCATTGTAGTCAAAAGATCGGCGTCCTTTGGTTGAAACACCCTTTCTGATCTGATTGATTCAAGACACGCACACAAATGGATCGAATTCAGTTGCCGCTTTGGTCGAATTTTTTTTTTTCAGGTTGACAGAACTCTATTTTTTTTTTTTTCTTCTTCTTTAAACTTGACAGAATGGCAAGTGCAGTTAATTTCCATTTAGCCGAGAATTCTGCTTCCAACATCATTCGTCGTGGAGCTCTTCAATTCACAAAAAAGAACAAGACTATTCAGACTCCCGCATGTTTGACATATTCACTCCGTGGATCAGTTCCTCATTTGGTTGCAGATAACTTGAAACTGTTGCCTATTGAACTTGTTCAGATATCCCTGGAACAATTGTAACTGAAGCATAAAATCAGGAAAAAGAAAGTCTCACTCATTATTTTTAATAGTTTGGAACAAAAGGAACCCTCTTCTTTCAAGTTTCCTCATGGCCTACACAAGTATTTACACCTTGAAGTAAGGAGGAATGCAATAATTATAAAGTTGATATCTGATTCTGATATAGAACATGCTTCTATTTTGCGATATACGTGATCCTCTCAAACTATCCCCAGTATCCTTCAACACAGACAAGTATCTCTCGGTTGAATCTCATGGTGGTGTCCGCCAGGTGACACCTGCTCTTTGGACAGAAGCTCTCAATGTATATAGACCAGATCTTGTCGCTGCCATGGCCGATACGGTGACCGATCTCGAGGCAAAGAACAAGCGAATTATCAGATCTGTAGACAGATCATTGCGTTGGTTGGACGAAAATCTGGCAAAAGCAAAGGTAAGCTTACTTGGCCATTTCTGATGATAGTTTAATTCAAACATCCAAAGGAATTGGATATCCCCCTTTTCGCTCATGTACTTGGCCATACCAGTACAGAAGAACGTGCCCGATCAGCAAAAGAGACCGCTCAGCGTGATGTGCAGGGATTCGTTGTCAATGTGCTTGGATTGAGCCATGACCAAATACCAACCTTGATTCGAGCAACCGTAGACAATTTGCCACAAGATAAGCCTAGATTAGCTTATGGATTAGCAACCCCAGAAAAGATCCTCGAAGGTATCTCTAATGGTATCGATCTCTTTGATGGGTCTTATGCCTATAAGGCAACACAAAAGGGTCGTGCCATCGTTTTCAAGTTTGGCAAGGAGCTGAAAGAGACAGAGGAAGCAGCAGCAGCCAAGACACTCAATCTGTGGGATCCTAACTTTGCTCATGATTTTGACCCTATTGATGCTTCTTGTGGCTGTAATGCTTGCTCTAGACCTCATACCAAAGCATACATTCACCACTTATTAAATGCACATGAGATGCTGGGCCCTCTTTTATTGATGAGCCACAACATCTATCAGTTGGATCAATTCATGGCAGCCATTCGTGATAGCATTGAATCCAATCGCTTTGAACAAGATAAAGAGACATTTATGCAACACTTTAGCCACGCTATTGAATCTGATGGGATGAAAGGTCATGTGGATGAAGTGGATAGTGAATCATTAGGCGTTCCCTTGAAGAAAAAGAGGACCATACTTTAGAGAGTATATATATCTGTGCGTGTAAATACAGTGTGTTAATATAATACATATAAATGTGTGTTTGTTTGTATACAATTTATTTTGGCATTAAACAAAATTGGACGCAATCTTCCATCCAATGTTTTTGTTTGCATAAAAAGGTACGACAACACCCAATTCGGCATTAGCAGTAGAGATTTGATAATGCTGAGGAACGACAATATTGTCTTCTTTGACCAGAGTGACTTTCTTATCTTCAAAACCAGCCTTTTGAGACAAACCATAGAATTGTCTACCGTAATGACAAGCGAAATTTTCGAGTCTTTCAAGACAGCCAATTTCTTCAAAAATCTTGGCAAGGTAAGGAAGGACAAGGGGAGTTGTAAACACACCAGCATTTGAGCGTGGACCTTCCTTGGTAGCAATGGGATGTGGAGCAGAGTCTGTACCAAGGAAGAAACGAGGATGACCTGATTTGACGACGTCTCTCAATGCATCTCTATCATGAGGGTACTTGGCAACAGGCTTACAGAAATGATGAGCCTGACCTGCCCAATCATCAACAATCAACTGCAAGTGGTGAACGGTGATGGAACAAGCGACGGTATCACCCAATCTTTTGACCATTTCAACGGCAGCCTTGGACGTAGCATGTTCCAAAACGATCTTTAATTTAGGAAAGGCTTTGTGAATCTTTTCAAGCTCTGGCAAGAATCTTTCTTCCGCGTTCATCACACAAATATCCTTTGCAGTATCACTGGGAATTTCGCCATGCAGGTTAAGAACGAGTCCTTCCTCTTCCATTGCCTTGAAAACAGGGTAATATAACTCATAGGATTCAATGCCATTTTCACTATTTGTAGTCACACCACGAGGGTAAGATTTTACACCTGCGATTCCTGCCTTGGCAGCCTTTCGAACCTCTTCAACTGTCAATTCAGGTGACAGGTATAATGTCATGTAGAATGTAACGTTGGGTGCAAGTGCTTCTAGTTCAGCCTTATAAGCAAGTGCCTGATCTGTTGTTTTGATGGGTGGTTGTAAATTAGGCTATTTATACAAAGTAGATTATCAGCTCTGACTATTTCTCGGTTAGCTTCAGTTGTGTGTCTTTACCATGACATATGCAAGTGAAACACCACCTTCTTCTACTTTAGGAGTGACCATACGCATCATATCGCCTTGACGAAGGTGAATATGAAAGTCGCATGCAGAGGGAATGGTGATGGAAGTGGTCATGATATTATTACTATTATTATAATATATAGATGATGCCTTTATGATAAAGCAAGGGGAATGAAAAAAACTAGGCAGATGTAGCAAGCTATAAAAAATCTAAACTCCGGATACTGATTGTGTGGAGAGAGAAATGTGTGACTTAGAAGAACAACAGTTACACAAGCCTGGACCTTTTTTCTTTTTTATTATAAAATAACCTTCATGCTCCTCTGCTTTTTCCTTTGTGGGTTCACACATTAAAAAAATATACAAAAACTAGAAAAAGTACGAGTATTTATATACATTTATTATTATTATTATTTAACTAACAATAAAATAAAACTGTTGTCAGTATAACAAAGAATCTATCAAAGTCACACAATTCAAGAGGTGGATCTGAGGATTGTGTTTAAAAAGCCGCCCTACCACACACTACAGCTCCTCACCCAAAAGAAACTAAATAAGAAATAACTGTGGGAGGCTGCTGGCCATTAGTGGCGCTAGGCCAATCTATTATGCTATAAGAAATCATAATTTAATAAAAGTAATCCTTCATTTGTGAGAAAGATATAAGAAAATCCCAAAGAATTCACAAAAGATACGAAGGCCCTGTAATAGCTGAAGCTTACGAATAAAATAGGAAGAGACTCAGATACAGGAATCGAATAATTATTATCAGCTAATAATAATCATGTTGGATTATGGTAATGTGAGGTAATTGAATATGGTTTATTTAGTACGCTTATGGGACATTTATACTTGTTGTAAGTATAGATAATAAGATGATTATCTTGATCCATCTGTGCTTGAATATGTTACACTACATTGTTCCCCCTCAAAAGAGGAAACAGGTGTAGGTCTTGCACCAGAGTCGCTTGAGCCTTGATGTTGATAATAAGGTCGCTTGTTTCGAATATTTGCTTTGGTAATATGGGAGCGAGAGTCGCCTTACTTACTAATCTTCCAAGAAGTACCTTCGTTATTCTTACTAATAATGACATACGAACCAGATCAGAGTCCTTTTGGAAAGGGAGCCTTCCTTAAATCCTCGCGTAGAATTAAACCGCCAGCCTTATAATCGTACTTGAGTCTTCGACCTTTATCACAGAACATTTCTTATAATCTTGAGCAGCCTTGATATTCTTGAGAGCTTTTCCATGTGGCAAAAGGATATACTTGTTAAGATAATTCATCCAAGTTTCAGTTTCGCACATTTTGAATTCGGGAATAATAAGGCCTACTTCATTTAGGAGCACCGGTTGCCGACTAAACATAGTATGGAAAGGAGAAAAACCAATGAAAGCATGCTTTACGGTGTTGTATGCAAATGTAATGAATTGTAAATACGTATACTAAATACAGGATATCATCATCAATAACACTCCGCTCTCAACATCAGCTAACTACTCTATTGCTTTACGACCTGGGGTAGAAACTAGTCTATATTCTGATCGGATCAGATTTTATTAAATAGGATATCACCAAGTTTAATATTGGATATATCTCGAGTTGGCTTAATTTTACTTTATTTACAAAACCACGTTTTCATTTAAGGCGGCTATACTCTGCTTTGTCTTGCTACTCAAGCGATTCTTGTAATTTTCAAAATGAGGACGCTGTAATGCTTTCTTGATTCGATCGGTTGAATGGGCGCTAACTTCAGTTACTGTGATGAGATATTCCAAGAAAGTGATGACGGTGGTTATGACCACTTCTGCAGGAAAGTTACTTATTTCCTCGTTTAAATACCAAGGATCTAGTTTGGGAAGCAAGATATCCAGATAGATGTCAATTACGTGCAGCTGGTTGGATATTATAGACAAGATCTCAAACACGTCTGAATCAGCTGCATGACTACTGCTAAACACAAGTACAAGGCAATTCATTAATTTATCAAACGTCCTCACAAGATCATCAGCAGAGGCATATTCCAAGAACAATTTCAATGCGCTCAAATTAGTTATTTGCCTCGAAACTACAAAGTCTGTGCTTTTGTCTAATAAATAGTTCAAACTACCATCATAACAGATATGAACCAAGTGCTTTAATCCTATAGTAATACGTTTTAATTGTCATCTTTTACTTTTATAAACTTACCAATAGTTTTCCTCACTGATGCATCTATTGGTATTTCTTTCAAAATTTCTGCGTCATGCAGATCATGAACGCATATATCTGCTACCCTTGTTAATGCGGATTGACAGGCTGATTCCACTGCAGGCAATTCATCAAATGCACCAGACAAAATAACTGGTAATATCTTGTCACCATGTTCATATCTATCTCTTGGACTCCATTCACACAGCAGATTACCCAAGGTTGTAAATAATTGCTGGCGTACAAGTGCTGATGGATCATAGATCAAGGAGGGTATAATAGGCTGTTTATCCAGATCTTCATTATATTCAAATAGCAAGTGAAATCCTTTAGCACAAGTCAATAGAACAGCTTCCATTGCTTTAATTCCAGATGAGCGAATGGTCGTATGCTTATGAAGCAAAAGCAGTATTACATATTCAATCATACGGTTGCAGGCATAGTCCACCATTTTTGGATATTTAATTGTAAACAGACAGAGTAAGTTTGAAGCAAGCTTTTGCACCTCAGAAAATGGGTCTTTTACTGCCGTTTGCAAGATATCCATAAAATGCGCAGCTTTTATATTTGAAGATTGTAACTCTAACAACATGATCACTAGTTCCATCCAAACAACACGAATTTCCTCTGTGTGCTCAATGGATTGATCAAGGCGTTTGTCTGCTGCCTTTAGTATTGTCACAAGTGTTGTCTCCTGTATTGGCTCTTTATCATTGATAGCAATCAGGCTGCATCACTTGATATATTAACCACGGTTTAAACAAGCAAATATTCATAGCAACACATACCTTTTTAGAATATGAACTGAAGTCTCGCGAACAGATTCAATTTCACTTTTTACACAAATCAATAAGGAATAAGTCGTATTCTCGATTAATCCATTGGCAACAGAAGGGCTCTTGACCTGTGAATAGCTCTTCTTGATCCCATCTATAGCACGTCGTTTCGCAGGTCTGTCTTTTGCACTAGTATCTTCCAACACTGAAAAATATGGACTCACTGTCTATTGTTGTTTCTCCCTGTTAGCAGCTTAAATTTCTATTGAGAGACACAAAAAAGGCATACATTACGTTGTTTATTTCTTCAATCTCGGTTGCCATCTATATATTCTATCACTGTGGCTGATGGAGAAAAAGAAGTAAAGCTTTTGGACAGGCAAAAAAAAAAAGGAAATATTTCAATAGCCGACTTGAAAGGCTTCAATGACAGCAGCAGCAATGGCTGGTTCCTTTAACCCGTCTATTTATATTATACCATGAACAGCCAATTGGGAGGTCAAAATAGTAATCTAAGTCTACAAGAACAGCAGACGATAAGAATGATGCAAGCTGCAATGGAGTCCTGTGTGGTAAAAACAGCCATGTCAGGAGCAGCAGGTATAATAAAAAGTAGATCTAAACCATACATGCCTAACTTTATATAAACAGGCTTTGCTATGGGAGGTGCTTTTGGTTTATTTATGTCATCGTTTGAATATGCTGGACCAGTTATGAATGAGGATCTTGTTAAACAAACAACTAAACAACAAATTAAACATGCATTCAAAGATATGGGAACTCGATCTTTGTCGATGGCAAAGAATTTTGGCTTAGTAGGCATGATCTACTCAGGAACAGAATGCTGTATTGAATCAGTAAGTTCAAACGATAATTTCTTTATGGTCAAATCAAGTCTTATATGTATTTCAAAAGTATAGAGCTAAAAACGACTTGTACAACAGCGTCGCAGCAGGCGCTTTTACAGGGGGACTGTTGGCAGCGAAGGCTGGACCACAAGCCATGGCACTCGGTGCTGGTGGCTTTGCTGCTTTTTCCCTAGCGATCGACTGGTATATGCATAGAGATTAATGTGTAGTTTTAATAAAGAGAATCTTGTTGGAAAGTCATGGCTGAGTACAGTATGTACCTCCTTGCTGTTTGTGTTTAACATAGTGCCTTTGCTTGATCAAATGTCAATTCATCATGCGAAAGAATTTGCAGCGAGACTTCTCGATATTGCAGGTACAACTCTATAAGATTAGTGAATTATGGATGTGCACAATCGTATATCATAGCAAAGCTCGTTTTTAATCAATGAGTAAAACTTGCTCATTCTTAAAAAAGAGCTTGAGCTGCTAAATAGATTTCTATATCAATAAATAACATTTGGAAATGCCCATACATAACTTTTTAAGCTTAAGGAATTTTCAACTATATGCAAAGAACATCTGTATCGTCGATGGGCATATTAATTTTGAATTCATATCTCTAAAATTGTAATGACTATAGTTTGACAGTAACGCAGTCAAAGTGATTTAGACCTTCTAAAATTGTCTCGAAGCATATAAACTTGAAAGAGAATTGGCTTGTCTTAAATTCATCACTGCGTTGTTGACGCACCTGAAGCCTACTGAAAGATCAAGTTTGAGATCATGTGGACATTTTTATTGAGACTCCATGCATTCCAAGACCTCTTTTAGAGTAGGTACAGATGCCATAGACCCCTCCTTTTGCACAGCTAAAGAAGATGCAACATTAGCTTCTTTCAGGGCCTTTTGAACTCTATCAAAGTACACTTCTTTTTCATATTTTATGAACGCTGCAAGAAAAAACCCCTATATACAGAGTCAATATACTAAAATCATAAGCTCATACTATCATACTTACCACAAATGTGTCTCCTGCCCCTGTTGTATCCTTGACATTCACTTTACGACCAGTGACCTTGAAACCTCTTTCTTCTTTATCCTTTCTAAACTTTGCAACTACACCTTCCCCACCTAGCGTGATAATAACTCCTTGCATCACCTTAAACTCTGATAGCAATCTTTCAGCAAGATCTAAGCCAACGACCTTTTCCTTTCCACCAAGTTCTTCATATAATGATCTCGCTTCATGTTCATTAACAACCAAAATGGAAATATCCTCGAATGGAAAGACATCGAGGATACCCTTTGTCATGGGCGCAGGGTTGAAAAGAATAGACAATCCCCTGTTTGCTGCTCGTTTCATAATTTCTCCTCCTTCACTAATCTCATTTTGCATCACTATCCAATCCTGCGGTCCGAAATGATCTATCACTTTTTCCGCTTCCTCAGCTGTATAGGTAGCGTTTGTGCCTGGATAAAGTACGATACAATTATCACCTGTGTCAGCACTCACTTGAATGAATGCACGGCCGTTTCTCTGATTGTGTATCTTAGTGTTGGCAACAAAGAAGCTGGCCATTTCATGCCTGTTACCTCATTTTCTTTTAGCTCTGCAAAAGTCACATCTATGCCATTTTTCTGCATGTAGTCTCTCACCTGGTTTTTACACTAGTCTGTCAGCGCGTGTATATGTATAATGTTTATGTTTCTAATCTTACCCAGGCAGCATCGTGACCAAACTTTCCGGCGTGATAAACGCGAGCACCAGCCTAAGAAAAAGAAACAGGGTGTTTAATAAGCCCCCTTTGCATGTACACGCACATATATGTGTGTGTGTATGCGCTTACTTTTGCACAGGCAATCGATTGATTAGCTCCTAAGTCGAGCAAGGTAAATACATAATGTCAACTGGATGAGAATAATGACATATACCTTTTCCTCCTGCTCGAACAATGTACTCGGTTGAAGATAGTGTTTCTCCTGGCTGGCAGATATGAGGCACTGAAAAGAACTCGTCAATGTTGACAGAGCCGTAATTAAGTATTCTACTCATGTAGAAAAAAAGGACTAAATTTATGCCAAAACAGCTTGTTTTTTCGGACGCTCCGGGTGAATCGTAAAAAGAATTCCGCAACTGGATGTAAGACGTTACACTCTGCTAGATTATACCCTGATGACATTTTATCCAACAATAGTAACAAACATCATGATACATAATTTATCATTTATCATATTATACTGTATTTCCGCCGTCAATTGGTCACTTTTCATAACTTCAATTGGTCACTTACAGTGCCTCCAGTGTCAATTGACGCTTTTTAAGATTAGCTCGCGCTTTTGAACATCCCAATTAGCGCTTTTCTTAGAATCCAATTTGCGCTTTTGACCAAACCAAATCACGCTTTTTAAAAGCTCAATTAGCTCTTTTGGCGATCCCAAATAGCGTATTTAATAGATACATTCAACTTTCTTTTGCATAGGATATTGTTATTCAAGAGATGCAAACAAAATGTATTAAATGGGTTCCATTCGAAGACATTTGTCCAACATGTTCACAGAATGGCAACTCATGTCTAAAAGAGCGGGAGCCCTTGTGCTGCGGGATGCGGAAAATGACGCAACTTACTATTACATGCACTTTGTATATGAACTCGAATTAGAAGAATTCATTTGTAGATAAACACATCTGTACAAGCGCCAGTAACCGACTCAAATAGCATAGGGTATACGTTACCTCCACTATGTAAAGCCTCCTCTCTCAAAAAATACCTAATTTCCTTCTTCGAAGTAAACATAATACATGATCAGATCAAAGAGATTTACAGCTTTATGTATGATAATTTTACAAAGGAGATACTTTGAGGAAGTTGTTCATGATATGCTTTCCCAACTTGGCAGTAGTACATTCTCTTACTGATCTTTTGACACTTTTTATTCATATAATCAGTTTTACCAAACTCCAAAGCAACAGTGAACGCAGCAGTCGTCTTTCAAAGAATCAAAAGACAAGCATCACTAAAGACCCATCCAGATTAACTGAACGGCATCTCTTACAGAGCAACATGACAGGCATGAGAGGATTCCTTCAGTATTGCATCGCTATGTTCGCGTTCTCATCAGACTTATATAAAAAGAGAAAAAAAATAGTTTGGTTGGAAAAGAGACAGCCTGTGAACCTACCATGATCATTTTTGGCAATCTCTAAAAGCAATAAGAGACGCGAGAATCACTAGTCAACGTATTGAAAAGCAAATAATCGCTGAGGACCTATCCAGAAACTGGACAGTACCAAACCCATAGCAGCAAGGCAAATGTGAGTGGACTTCTTCATTATTGCGCTGGAATGATAGAAAGTGTCTGTTACTCGCCTGGAAAAAATAATTTACCAGGTAAAGGAAAAATAAAAAAAAAAACTCCACTATTGCGTGACCGTTATTACAATAATTATTTGTGGTGAAAGTTGGTTCGCCTTCTTTTAGCCGGACAGCTTACTTTACATCCTTTTTCGCCCGCCTTTGTTTACCGGACAGTGTTCCATCGTCTCTCTCTGAAGTCTGTGGTCAATTGGTCCATCCTTGATCAAGTCAAACACTGATACTATTCTGCCTCGTAATTTTCGCAAGCATCACCAGCAGCTTTTACAACAATCCGGTGGATGCCAAGTTCCCAATATGCCTCTATCAATGTCTTCTTGGCGTCGATTTTGGAATTTGTCGATCCCATTGCAAATTCGGGCTCCCTGGTATCGTTTGTTACAACACAAGTTTCCTTGTGCGTCCAGAATGCATAAATTGCTAGCGTCTTCTTTCTCTTCGGGATGCCGATTTTGTCAAATTCCAAATGTAGAAGATGAAATGCATTTTATTCTGTTATGCCCCAAAAAAATTCGAAGTGTGAGCTCGAGTTTGGCATCATTTCTTTGGTGAATTGATTTTAACAGTAAATGCTATGGAACAAGCATTATTTCATTTACGTTTTTCTCCTCAAAAACTTCCTGCTTTCTCTAATGAAAGTATTGTCAGTTGCGCCTTTTGGTGCATCTGGCGTGCGCGCTGAATATTTATTTTCAATGGACATCCTTTTATCCCATCCAAGGTTTTCCGGGCTATCATTGGTTGCCTGGAATCCTTCAAGCATTAATTTTTTTATATTTGTTAATTTTCTTGGCTAAAAACGTCCCTACAAAAAAAAATCGCGTCGATGCAGAATTGATTTACTTATATCACCATAAATAATTGTTCTCGGTCAATTTACTTGCTTTACCTCTTGCATCTTTCCCTCCACAATGTCAGATTTAGTCCAAGGTAAGCATACTGCATGTTGGCGGAAGCGACAAATCTAATTACAAGTGTTTTTTGTAGCATTAGAAAATTACATCAAAACTAAAAAGGCAAGTTCAACTATACAAGGCCTCATCAATAACGATGAAAACCACATAGAGGTGCTGATTGTTTGGTTTGAGACATTTGTTGAATATGACGATGCATCGAAGTCTTTCATTTCAAAGTTCAAGCAAGTGTACAAGGATATCATAAAAAAATCATACAAAAGCAAGGCCAAAGTAGATATGAAGAGAATTTTTCAACAGTCAAAATCTCAAACGAACGCAGTGGTGAATGGAAGCAAAGTCTTGGACGAAGCTACGAATGCTGCCTCAGAGAGATTAATCTTGAGACTGAAACGATCACCAAAAGTATAGTATTAAAAAAATAGCTTGTTCAAAAACTGATATCGATAGATGTACTGATAAAATGAAAAAATCTGTTATAGATTGTGTCTGGTGCGTCTTCCTTCTCATCCTCATCTACTGCTGATGCTTCCTCATCTACTGCTGCCGCTTCATCGATTGAAAAAAATTGAATTCATATATCAAATCGTGTAAAGACAAATCAAGAAAGCACGGATTCAATTTACAAACCCAAGTTCACAAAGTGTTAGCAAGTCAAAACATAATATTACTCAAGGAAGGACAGGTGTGTCCAGAACTCGCCGAGCATGTTGATACCGAATATCCCTGAATAATATCAAAGCGAAAGCAATGACCAAAGATGTCACAGTTGACAGCAAGATGTACTTGTCACTATGCACCTTGTTTCGAGATGTCAACAATACAACCGACTGAACAAAGTTGAAGATAGAAATCAACCGACTATTTGAAGTTGCCTCCAAAGAGGATCGAAATACCATCGAGATATTCGCTAATTTGGTTACCAAACTGCCCAACTTTGAACGACTTTCTCCTGTAGGAGAAATGGAGCTGACGGTTAATTTTTTGGACCCAATTCTTTCGCCTATATTTCATTGCCCTGACAACAACAAGCATCTCATGTGGTTAAATCGTAAAGATGAAAATACAGCAATATTCCGACCAGATGCGGCCACTGTTGCGATCCAGCAAAAAACAGATACTGTTACTTTGGGATACGTAGAGGTGAAACCGCCAGATTTCGAATCCAGTCCCGAGTTGGCATTCATGGACTTGGTTCGTTTAGGCACATTTTCTCGCCGTTTGATGTTAAGAAAAAATAATCGTAAGGTGATTGTGGTGCAATGCATTGGTTATCACATGGTGTTCTACTTGGTCTCAGCATTCACAGAAGAAATCACGCAATTGGCTGAGATCTTGTCCGTCGATGTACCTAAAGAAATTGGCCAAATTGGGTGCCTTCTACAAAAGGTAGACGACTTCAAGCGATTATCCCTTTTGTATGAGCATCAAATAGAGACTCGGTACAAAATTTCAAGAGCACTTGAGGAAGAAGACGCTGCTCTACCAATTGATGCAATCAATCCCAAACGTCGCAAACAAAAAATCCCCTCGTTCTCTTTGGCGTAAGGTTTCTCGCTCCCCCTCTCCTCCCCCTCATATTTTTTTCTCCTGTAGTCCAATGTCATGTATACCCTATGAAACAAAGCATAACCAAGTCATTCATTTCTATATAAAGGCTTTTAAACTGATTTCATTTATAGTGTTATTGAGGTTTATTGAATAATGCAGCAGTACGACTCTTGAATTTTCAGGCTTTGGTGAAAAGAAAATAATCTACAGCAAATGCGATTTGGCTTAGTCAAAAGCGCAAATTGGGCCAGTGAAATGTGCAAATTGGATTCTAAGAAAAACGCTAATTGGGGTGTTCAAAAGCGCGAGCTAATCTTAAAAAGCGTCAATTGACACTGGAGGCATTGTAAGTGACCAATTGAAGTTCTGAAAAGTGACCAAATGATCTTCAGAAAAGTGACCAATTGACGGCGGAAATACAGTATATTTATAGTTCACGGGCCCTTGAACTTTAATAAGCATGCTCTGTACATGCCCTGAAGCCTCTTTTTGAAATATAATTCATTCACTCTTGTAATAAGCATATTAATCAGTTACGTTTCTTTCACTTACAAATCATAAATGGCTGTCGCGTGAGTTTCGAGTTCAGCATTTGTCAATTGTCGAATTGCCAGATGTTTTGCTTACAAGTTTGATCCAGCAGCCTTGCTCTTCAAAAAGAGAAATATGTGTGTGTGTTTTCTACAGTGAATTACACAAAATACATGAAACTATTACATATGCAACATCGTTAATGAACTGGGTCTCCTCGTTTGTGACCTTTCTGCAGCGCTTGTTAATCTCTGTTGTTATAGAATCGGACAAGGTAAAAGTACGACGAGACTGTGTGTATCTTTATTCGGAATAAAGTAAAGAGAAAAAGGAGATGATAGCATAAACAACATTTATATATTAAGAAGCAGAGGTTGTAAAGTTAAAGGAGGTGAGTAGCCAATGTTTTTGGAGAAAAAGATTATTTAGGTTAACATCCCCTTATGGAGATTGAGGCGTATACTAATAAATGATAAATGAATGGCAGACACTTAGTTGAACGGCGTTTCTTCAATTGTGTTGAATTTGTTGGGTCTTGAAATGTGTACATTGAGCATCGATTTACTTTTGTCTTGGTGTTTGAGGTTACAAGTTGTCCTTGAAATAATGTGTGTTACTATAAAAGGCCCATATCAATCAAACAAAAGTTTTCTTGGCTCATCCTTTATTGTAATAGCTTGATTGAACAGTAAAACTTGCTCTTCAACTGGCCTAAGTGAAGCTTTTGAGAATCGGCCTAATTTTCATAGCTGAGGCCTGAATAAAATGTTGTCCAAACTCTTCCGCTAAAATGGTTCCATTGTGAATCTTGATCTAGAAGGAGATGGCCTAAATTTGATAATTATTGCCACAATGGCTAGTGTTGCAATTGCTGTGCAAGAGCGTCAGTTGCTTGATCGCCTGTAGTAATTAGTACATCTTGCAAAATAAAGCCCAAAAGGAACGGTTGAAATCGTATTGTTCTGTGTTGCAGTGTATCTTTGTACAATCGCTGATACAGGGCAGGCTTAACAGAGTATTTACCTCTCACTCGCAATCGTAGGAAGCTGGTTGCCTCGTCAGTAATAAAAAAGCTAGAGGTCAAAAACTTAGGAGGGAACAAACCAGCGAAAACCCGAAATGGAGAGAAACAGGCTTGCTAAAGGTATTTTTACTATAAGATCTGTTACACCTTGATCAAATGTGGTTAACGCAGTTTAAATACCGCAGCTTGTTAATATACAAATATCGATCTCTTTTATTCCGAATAAAGATACGCAGTCTCATCGTACTTCTACTTTGTCTGACTCTATTACAAAACTAAATACAACAGTAAGTCGATTAAGAACAATTAATGCGCATTTGTCTGTGACAACCCAAGCTGTGTCTCTGTCAAAGCAAAAAAGGCAGTGAAAAGACGGGGCACCATATCTGCAATGGCAATAGGCCTGTCTGGTTTAGCTTCATCTCTTTTTGATGCAATCTTTCCTCAATTTAACCCAAAAGTCAGTCAATCCAACACTGATAAACTTAAAATGAATGCCGCTTCTTTCTTTACTGCAAACAAAGATTGGCCTTCTGTCGATGACAGTAATACTTTTTGAAAGGTAAGTCTTCTTTGATAATTTATTAACTTATACTGATTGCTTAACAATAACAAATAGTTAATTCTTTGAATATTTGATATTTTGTAAGTGAAAAAAAGGAACTATTTCATCTCATTGACTGTTTTACTAATTACACCTGTTTGTGTCTCAGTAATAGTGGTATTATTAGTATATTGTGTATAAATAAACATATTGCCAAGAAACACCCTCTGAAGAAAGCAAGCGTCTTCTTGATTGCCATAAAAAGTACACATATATCATGGCTGTTGCTCTCTTTCTCTTTCTCTGTTTAATTTATATCCTAATATAATGTACTGAATGAGAGCATATTGCTTCTACTTTCATCATTCCTATTTCTAAAAATATTCATTAGTGTTACAAGTTTTAGTGTTGCCATCTGAGGACAATAAGAGGAGTCTGAGATATGCCTGTCATAAACACATAGGCTCAAAAGTCCACAAATGAATGAATATAGAGTACACCGGTAGGGGGGTGATAAGGAATAACCCATCATTTTATTCTTGTTGTGAAAATGTAGATTAATGTTCCTCCCCAGAGTATTGTGTTGATCTGTCCAAAAGAGAAAGAGAGAGAAAAAAGGGGGGAATAGAAGGCTGGAGTATATTGAGGTCTCTTATTCAACAACATTTACTTTGACAGTTTCCTTGACAGTAATTTGACCACGACGAAGTTGTACTAATTCAACAAAGTCAACAGCATAAGATCCAGGCTTGGTGCCCTTGGGAACTGTCCATTTCTTAGTGTAAGTGACATACTTGCTTTCTTTAGCTGTAACAGGACTAAACATCAGGTTAGTAAAAATCAGATTCTTTTGTTACTTTACAACAGCTTTACCATGACTTGTGAATGATAGCAAGCTTTTGTTCCTTGGCATTTCCTGTTCTCTTGTGGAAGTTGACGTTGAGCTTTAATGCTCTTCCAGCAGCAACATGGTTTACAATAAGTGGTTGCATAACGTATTTGACGACAAGGGGTTTACCAGCTTCGATATCTTGACCATTCTTTGGTGAAACGATCTTAATGAATTGAAGTTGAGAGTAAATGTCTGCCAGTACTGTCTGAATGAATACTAAACATAGCGCTGCAATAATAAAAAATGATCTAGTATTCATGATTCAAAAAAAAGGTAAAGGGGAAGAAAAAGGAAAGAAAGAGGGTATAAAAGAGTATTTGAGGCAGAAAATAGATGCTACACAAAGCAAATTAACCTATTTTATGTATTTTTAGTTTATTCCGCATCTTCTTTTTCATTGATTTAATTTTGTACTACAACTTTATAAAAGCCCGCGAAAGAATCAACCCTGTCCTTTTATACAGTTTTTTAAGCTAAAATGAGACGGTTCAAAAAAATAAGTTAGATGAAACGCCCGCTAAAAAGATTTGAGACGAGTGAATGACAAAATAGACAGACCTATTTTTTGTAGACACATGCCAAAACCTTGCAGATTGTTATTATAGAATGAAGACAAAGTTTCCATAAAAGGTAAAAGTAGAGTCTACGCGTAATTAATGAATATAAAATGGTATATAAGCAGTAAGCAGACACCAGAAGTATAAGCAGAGCCCTCCTTTTGATTGTCTTTCAAATATCTAAATTCACAAATCCTTGTTTATCCCTGACTTTTGTCTTTGAAATTCTACAAGTTATCTCAACTCATCATCTTTTTTGTAATTAATCAGCTGGGCATTTATACTATTTAGCATCCTATGCCGTACGTATTTAAGTATAATTTGACAACTATGTAGAGCTGTCAACTTAGCTTTTTCTTTTTCTTCATGAAACCGCCTTTAAAGATTATAACAGTTAAAAGCTCCATTATTGGTATAGGATGGAAACCACAGTATATTTCGCCACTCAAGACACTTGTAACCCACACGTTCTCTTTTTTGAAGTACATCTTCATTCAAGAATTGGAACATAACTCTGCCTTTGACCTGCAGGATTTCGCCAACATTGACTTTTACAGAGAAGTCTTTTTATCACTTCTTCAAAGTTACAAGTCAAATAAACAAAAAATATCATCCAAGTCAACAGTCATCGAGACATGTATTTTCAGTATTGCTCTTATGAACCAATGGATTTAAAGTATGCTCAACAAATAGCCTCATATGAAGTAATAAAGATAAATATTGCGTATCTGAACGACGTCTCCTCACTTTGGAGACAAGTTATGCATGCTTTTGAACATGATCTTGAAAAAGGATGAGCGAATAAAGGCAGTAAAAAACAAAATGAAGAAGAATAGCAGCTCGGAAGAAGAAGTGTCGGCTATAGTGAAGACGATCGTGGAACAATGCAGCAAAGTTAAAACGTATGTTTCGTCTGGAAAGGTAAACGATTTACCAAAAGACCTGCTGCCTTCCCAAGATGTCGACATGATACATGATATGTTTAGCTCTTATCCTCCTAATCATCAGTTTGCGAAAGGCTCGATATATTATGACTGCAAAGTAAGTACCTTGAAGCATTTAAAAGCATTTTACAAACTATCAAGTATGCGTGAAATCCTTCAAGGAAAATCGTTTAATTGCTTTCCGCTGAGGAGGACATTCATTCCATCCTATATGACTATCGACGCTTATCTTAAACACGCAAATTTTGAAAAACCCTGTTTCCAGCCATTTGGACAAAGAAATAGTATGGGCTTCTGTTCTCAATGTCGCAGCAAAGGCAATGAAGCCACAGGGTGAAAGAAAAACAATGAAGGTTTAGGGGCATGCTGTTCACTGATGGTGTTGGTGTGTCTGTGTTGAAATAAGCTGATGATACGAAGAAAGGCGGTAGTGGTGCTGGTAGAAGAACGAAAGCAGTGGATGAAGAAGATTTCAAATATATAGAAAAGTTGGAAAAAGAAGAGCCATTGGCTGGTGTCGGCAAGTGTGTGTTGATAGATCCTGGTCGGCGTGGCGTGCTATATTGCATGCATGAAGAAAGCACCATAGAAAACAAGAGGACATACAGATACACAAGCAATCAAAGAGCAATTGAAACAAAGTCAAGAAAATTCAAGAAGCTCCGGGAGAGCTTGTTAAAGTGCAAATCTTCAACAGTTAATGGAGACAAGTTTGCCAAGTACCTTCAGGAAAGAGCAACAGTAACACCAGTCTTGAGTAAGTATTTCGCAAATGAAGATATTCCTGTTGTAGAAACAAACTTATTGCCGTTTCGAAAAATGAAGCTTTCCAGCTTTAAAATGGACAGCAAGCAGATATACGACTGACCAGATATATGATAACAAAGTTCGGTGATGATGTTACCCTGATAATTGGCAACTGGTCTGCCGGAAATGTCAAGTTTCACGAGCCCATTAGAGACGCTGGAATAAGAAGGATGCTAGCTAAACAAGGATTTAAGTTATACCTTCTTGATAAATTTAAAACATCTAGCTTGTGTCCTACATGTCTGAACGGTGAACTTGAAAAGCTCAAAAATGTACAAAATTCAAGATCTTTCCAGAGAGAAAAGCAACTAACTGTAACATGTCATGGTCTTTTAAGGTGATTCGTTTCTGTGTTTATAAATCCAACTCTTATATTTAGGTGCAAAATCCAACAATGTTTGGAGACCACGACTGGTGCAATTTCTCGTTGTTGTCTTTGGAACCGTGATATGGTAGCCACTTTAAATTTCAGGCACATTCTTTTTGGGCTGCGTAAAAACGGAAAAAGACTAGAGCGCTTTTGCAGACTCAACGCATCTCCCTCTACTGGCTTCAAAAGAAAGGCGACCTCTTCAGCTAGTAGTAGACCAACCAAGAAAATAATCAATCCTTTGAAGTTACCGCTGCATTAATACATGATACAGATAAGCCTTTGAACAATAATTCGTTTCGTCCACAAGTTTTTGGCATGTATCTACAAAAAATAGAATTGTCTATTTTTTAAACCTCGTGCGACTTATTTTACAGAATTATACAAAAAGTGGATATTAAAACGTGTCTTATTTAATGGTGTTACGATTATTTCCAATAAAAGAAACAATATTTTCTTTTTTGTATGAAAATGTGGAATAGTTTATTTATTTATAAAATACAAAGACCACAAAAGGGTACGCGATATTATTATTATACTTGTTATTGTCCAGGCTAGTTCGAGGCGTAAAAGAGTATCTAAAAAACCCCTCTGGGCTCGAAGGTAAACATGCTTTAGCTGAGAGACTTGGAACAAGTGTTAAAAACACTGTTATGAAGATCAAGATAGCCATTTAAGTAGATCCTGCCTGATATTCAATGGCAGTGATGGCTCTTTTTTATGATATAGGTAATCATGCTTACGCAAAATAGCGTATATTATGGATCATCTGATGATCCGAAATGATCTGGTTTGAGAGGAGCGCGGTTTACAGGTGGAAGACTTATTTAAAAGGAAAGACAAAGGATCAGCTAAGATCCTCGGTATTTGCAGGCGGTGATGCATATCTAGACAGTAGATGGTATGTTGTTTTGTAAAGAGCTGTGAAGGACGTCAAGGGCAATGAGTAGCTTTATAACCGGGCAACTAGTCAAGACGCCAGCATACGCATCGGTTTCTTTCTATTCTTGACATAGGAAATCAAAGAATTTATTGGGCGACACAGCGGGAGCAAATTTGAGTTGTGTGCAGTACACCGTTGCTCTAGGCTATTCTGCAGAAATTCTAGGCGTATCACCTTAAGTAGTCGTTTGTCTAGGGTGTCAATTATTGTGCACATCGTCTCCACGGCGGTGTTCTTGATATAGTATACCACTGTGAATGACTTGCCAAAAAACGTATATGTGGTAATAGGCGAGTCAGTTGAGCGTCATCCAGCAGTGACAGAGATCGTAAAAGGAATTCTGCTTGTAGTATATGAGTACACTCTATCATAGTTGACAGCTTCGTCAGCTGTAACATTACTCTTATAGAGGATCTGCACGAACCATCAGATATTCTGTATAAGTACGTATTTTAAATGTTTCCTATTTTTACAAGCAAAAAGAAAGCTAACCTTATTAATAGCGAGACCGTATGCTAATTGAGCTCGGACTATCTGTTTATAAAAGCGAGCAGCAAGTAATTGGCTGAAGCCATTGGGATTGAATTCCAATCAAAGCTAATCGATTCATGGTCGCTGGTGATTTTATATGTCCTTAGTAAGAAACTCAAAGGTATTTAGATAACTACCAGGACGAAAAGAAAAACTAGGGTAAGAAAAGGAATATTTTTATTGTTACACAGTGAACCACATTGTATCTCGAACCATTTCGTTGACAATTCGGTATGCTTCATAAATAATGCACGAAGGTTTGGGACAACAACTGAAATGGCGCAGATACGCTCGTAGTATTCTTTTGTAATCAATGGGCCACCAAATTCCAAGATATTTAAGTTAAAATAATAAAAGAAAAAACTAGTTCAAGAGTGCTAGTATAGATTCCATGGTCAATATGTTATAATGCAAGGTGGCGGAGTACAGGATGTACGGCTGACAACCCTTAGTGAACGGTATGAATCTAGACAGTCTTTAATTGATAAAAGAAAAGATTCTTTATTTTCGTTTGCTGTCCAGGTCACAATTTAGGTTTTTTGGTTGATGCTTTCAATCTCTTCAGCTTCCAACCGACCCTTCATAAGTCTGACTGTATAACTGTTTGTAATATGTAAAATCTTTACACTGAAGAAGGCTTTTACCCGTTGGAATATGTACTCTTGAACGACCTTTTCTAAATCTCGTATTCTTTTTTTCATTTTAAAATCATAAGCTATTCTTCACGATCTTTCTAATATTGCAAATACGTTTTCAGAATATGCAACAGAAGTTAGACTAATGCTACGTGCGCTACCTTTACTCACTATTTATGATACTCTCCAAAAAATTTTTCACCATTTTGATTAGTGTTTCTTTTCAAGAAGAAAGAAGAGATAAAAAAATGCTACTATTGCTTACGCTGTCATTTCTTTCAACAAAGAACCAAGAACAATCATGTGTAATAATAATGACATCGTATTTTATATCAAAGGATATTTCGCTGCCTTACATGTAGTGCCTAGAAGAAGTACTCGTAGCATTAATCTATTTTCTGGTACATATAGTGTTGGCTTAATTTTTTCTTCGTTGATTATGAAACCTAAGGACTTTAAATGCTTTATTACCATTTATGTCTTTTCGGCCAACTCTTCTTTTGTTCTTGAACCTTTGCTCATTCAATTTCTCTAATTATGTTCTCGACTTATGCTCTGGTAAAAACTTGCTGCTCATTTTGGTTGATGTTACCCATACAGTAGACCTGCGGTGCGCGGCTTTAAAAGATACGAGGGGAAAAAAAAGACAAAATTTTTATGATTTTATATGCCAATAAAGCGTGGCTCTGAGAGCATCCATCGCATTAGGAACGACAAACAATTACTTTATGTAATGGGTGTTGTGGAAGTTTTGTCGACTGGAATTTACATGCAGTTGTTGTGTGTTTCTGTATGTTGAACTGAAAAAGACGTTTTTGTAAATTTAAAAGAATTAGTAAAGATAATGAATTATAGTCTTTTCTTGCAAAAACGCGTAATAAGAACAGCTAGATAATCTTAGTCCTTATTCAATTCTCTTAAGAATTACAAGAGATTCAGAATAGATACAGACCTCTTATCTTTATTGATCGATTGTATAAACGTACGCTAGATATACAAAGCTTTTAAATCTTTAACAAAAGTTTTCCTGTTGTCTTTCGACTTTGGATATCAGTATGTGCTTGATGAGCATCTTTAAGATCGTAATGCTTATGGACATGTACTTTTATGATCTTCTTGCTTAACAAATCCATCAATTCGCCCCACCATCTGTTGGCTTCTTCCTTGGTTGCAAGAAATGGGAATAGTTGAGGTCGCATCAATCTTAAATTCTTTGGTGTTAAGCAAAGAACCGAAATCTAATGGGGGAGATATACAGATGAGTTCCCACTATTTTCTTTTTCTAGGTTCGACTTACAGGAGGAACTGGTCCAGATGCATTACCAAAAGAGATCAATGAACCCAAACGACGCGTAACTGCCAATGAGGCTTCCCATGTATCCTTTCCTACACTATCAAACACAGCATGACATCCTTGACCATCTGTAAGAGCATTCACACGCTCTACAACATCTTCTTTGGTGTAGATAACAATATGATTTGCTCCATTCGCACGGGCAAGCTTTGCCTTCTCTTCTGTACTTACTGTACCAATCACAGTCGCACCTAAGTGACGAAGCATCTGACACAACAAAAGGCCAACACCCCCTGCTGCAGCGTGAACAAGGACAATGTCACCCTTCTGTACTTGATATGCTGCACGTACCAAGGTCCAAGCAGTCAATCCTTGAAGACTAACAGCTGCTGCTTCTTCAAAAGTCACGTCGTCAGTGAGTTTTTGAGCCAAGGCAGTAGAGACATTGGTGTATTCTGCATATGTAGAACCGCCAAGGTACACAACACGGTCACCTACTTTGTACTCTTTCACACCACTTCCTACTTGAACTACTTCTCCAGCACTGATGTCAAGGGGAAATGGTTATGTATTCGATTGTCACGATTTGTAGCTTTATCTTACCCTTCTTTTCCAAGTATGTGGGGTAAAGGAACTTGGTAAAGTCCGGATCTTTGATAAGTGTCGATGAAATTGACACCTTGACCATACATCAGCAATAATAATAAATATATTGATTTAAGACTTACCAGCAAAGTGGTTCTTTACAAGTATCGAGTCTTCACTGATTTTAGGTACAGGAACATCATCATAAATTAATTTTTCAACACCTCCGTGTTCTTTGAAAAAGACACTTTTCATAGTGGATGGAATACTAGACATGTTACGAAGGATCAATAAAGAACGAGTTGAACAAGTATTAAAGAAGAATGTGGGAGTTATTGAACGTAATAACATCAATAAGAAAGAAAAAAAAAAAATAATGCAAGCTTAAAATGGTGTTATCAATCAAGTCACTTGAATTTGTAAGCAGCTTACCGCGTAACCATGACAATTTCCAAAAAAAAACCTTATTTTCATCTCTCAAACTATGCATAGTAATAAAAATAATAATAAAAATGAATGATTTATTGAAATAAAAGGAATAGTACATGTCAATTATTATAATACAACGGATATTTGCATTTCTGGTATATATTAGGTTCTATGAGCTATACACTGTTTGATTGGATCAGTTGGCTCAGCAGAGTTCCATTGACCTAAGGTTGACAAAATGACGAATATCATGCTATCAAATAAAAGAAAAGGGGGAGGGGGGTCAAGATTCAATTGATTGACAGGTCATGACACACTTACCAAATGACACCGAATATGATCAAGGCAAAATTAGCCAATCGTCTTGTCACAGGCAATTCCAATGCCTTCAAATGAAATAAGGGAGGAAAAATGAAGCAGAGTGGGATACAGAAGAGAGCGCCTACGAGTGAGACGAATTTATCCAACTTGTCTCTTGAACCAATGATGCCTATAGCAGCACAGACAAAGACGACAAAGACTCGAAATACATTCTTTTGCCACTTGACAACTGTATTATTTTTTCCTGACTTTGTCGTAAATAATCCATTTTCCATGATTCGGATGGCAGGAAATAGTTGTAAGGGAATGGAAAGGCAGATGGCCAAGGAATAAAGTGTTTGAATGGATGATACCATTGGATCATTGCTTGGTAAATTGAGCAAAATGATCGTCTGGACATTTTCACCAAATGCCATATAAGAAAGTGCTCCAATGGTGATAAACAGAGCCGTAATCGTGATGATGGCCTTTGTTAATACATTAGGAAATTCTTTAGGGTTTTTCATGGATTCTGTGATGGGTATAACTGCAAATCATGAATACAATAGGCGAGTGGTAAATGATCAATAGCTTACCTAAGCCAATGCCTTCAAAAGTGAATGCGGCTGTGCCGATAAACAGAGGAAAATGGAGAGGATTCCACATGTCTACATGAACCATGCCAATAGTCACAAGTTCTTTTACATCATAGTAGAATAAATAGCTTAATCCAATGACAATGAATATATCTGCGATGAGAGCAAAGATAGACAACCTTTGGATCTTTCGAATCATAGCTAAAGGTATAAACGCGAAGCTTTGGGCTAAAATAAGCAGATGCATGGGAATTAACACACGACATTTTGAGAATGTCAAAACGAGCGATTGAAGGTTTTCTGCAACAAAAATCATATAAGCACATACAAATCCAATTTGGGATAGCGTAATGGCGACTAATACAGCAATTCTCATGCGTGATCCGTAGAGTACCCCACCCATATCTCCAAAACTAGCAGGTACAGCTAAACGGGTTTGTACAAGGAGCAAAAATGACCATAATGATATTAGGGCCCAAGCGATGATAGCAACAGTTGAGAAAAGTAAGCCACCGTTATAAAATCTATAGAATGTGTTAGCTTCAAGTAAAAGAATAAAGATGACATATCATTACGCTTTGGGTAAGAACATGATGCCAGTGGTAACAAAGGACTTTAACAACAAGAACATGGCTTTACCTGGTGTTGCCTTACCCTGAAGGGTTTGTCCAGGTCTCGATCGTGATAAAAGAGGCATCGACTCTCTTGCCTGTAGTTGTTTATATTGTAATGGAACAACACCTTGTTTTCTACTTGACGTCGCTGGTAATGGTAATGTTCCTTTTTTACTACTATTATCAGTTCCTCCATAAGCATAAGAAGCGTTATTCAAAGGTGGTCCACGGTATGCCATAATGCTGCCCTCAGACACCTCCTCTTCTTCATTACTACTATCACCACTTGCACTGCTATTACCATCATCGTCTGTCGATGTATTGTATGAAGACGAGTCTTCGTCACTCAGATTTTCTCCACCAAAATGACCATATAAACATAAAAACTCAACAAAACTGCTGGTAACAAAATTAGGAGGTCTCTTTCCTTGCTTTGCTGCTTTACTTAGTACATAATGTCGTCGAAAGCCTCCTGGTTGCTTCAATGACTGAAGCGAGACGTCAACAAGAGGTTCACGTGTTGCAGGCAGGGATATCGATTGCGTCCTATTTCGTTTCTGTTGCCTACTCTCTACCTGAGCGGTCCATTTGTATATTTCGTCCAGGATAGAACCACCAGGTAAGAGATGATGTGAATTATACACGGGGATTTGATTTTGTTGAGGTTGCTGCTTTTTATGTTTATTTCGATGTTGTTTCTGTTGTTGGTGCCTAGGACGTAATGGAATAAAGGACGATGAAGAAGGAGCATAGACAAGATGGCGTTTGACTACTTTGGCTACTTGCTCAACTGGTAAATCAATGGTGACTGAACGCTCCATTGGAATTGTTTTGAGGAGTAAAATAAAATATTGAAAAAAAGGCTGCCTTTCAGACAGAAAAAAGAGCGAAGAGAAAGAAAGAGAGAATAAGAAAAGGATGTCACTCTGCAGTCTGTGCAGATAAAAAAAAAACTTGAGCGCGCATTTTTACACACACATATACATACATACACACATACATATTTTTTGAAGTCAAATACATCGACAGTGAATGTACTCTAAATTGCTATGGATACATCATACCAGGAAACTGACTGCAAGTAATTCTCATTCCTCCTAACATATTAAATAATAATAATGGTGGTAACTAAGGTTTAGACTCAAATACCTATCTCTCTCTCTCTTTCTCTTTCTTTTCTGAGTCTATTCCATTCAATTATGCAGCTGCAGGCTTTAACCTAAATTGAGCTAGTTAGTAATAAGCCAGCACACCAGGTGCAGATATATATCATCAATGACTTTGTTATAAAGTGAAGCAAAACAGTTTTTCTTGTTTATTACCTTCCAAGATCCAACCCTAATCACAATTGAACCTGTCAATAGATTATATATATTTTAGTCCATACGCACGTAGAGCTTGATGAATCTTTGCTGATTAAACTTGAATCATGAAGCTTTTTCTCTTTTATGCGCATAGTCTATTTTATGACTGTCACATGAATAATACTTTCTGATATCAGAAAGACTTGAAAGACAAAGAAAAGAGAAAGAGAGAACATATTATTTGCATAATAGCAACTAAACTTCCATTATCTGCAAACAATGGAACGTGTTTTTTCTTTTTTGTCCTTTTTGACAGTTACCAAGGATAAATAAGTTCGTGACTTTACACCCACTTCTTGTACTCCTTTATCTCCCCCCTTTTTTTTCTTGCTTTTTTTTTTTTTTTTTCCTAAAGCATTCATGGAAGAGGAAGAAGGTATATTTGCAGAACCTACTTTTGTTTCATATTAAAAAAGATAAATCCCCTATTTTAAAAGAAATTTGTAGAGTATGCCGTTCAGGAGGAACAGAAGACCAACCTTTATTCTATCCTTGTAAATGCTCGGGTAGTATTCGATATGTACACCAAGATTGGTAATGACACAAAAAAAAGAAATGAGTCATTTAAGCTCTTTATACTCATCACAACACACACGTCACATATAGTCTGTTGGAATGGTTAAAGCATAGTAGAAAAGAGTAAAGAAAAAAGAAAGAAAAGAGAGATGAATATTGACATGCTTTGTTATTAGACGTTGTGAATTATGTGAACATCCCTTTACTTTTACACCAGGTATATACATGGTTGATCATCATAGTTTGCCAATAGTCTAAAAATAGCCATATCATAGTGTATAGGCAAGATATGCCTGAAGTCTTACCAGCTGTTTTATACCTTCAACAACTTCGAAAAAAGGTTGGATTTGTCATTTCTAATGCTTTACGTGCTACATTAGTTTTTAACGTCTGGTTGACAATCCTACCTTACTTTACCGTTTGGATATGGCGACTTTACTTTTATATGGGACATTCCCTATCAAGACAACTTGCTGACCTGTATCAATTAAGAGTAGGACAAAATGTGACAGATACAAAGCCAAACGAGAGCTTCTTCCAAGAGTACAAGTCCAGACTAAATTTGCAGTAAATACCATAGATCGACTTGAAACAAAAAAAAAAAAACGAAGTGGATGATTAATATGGTATACCTTAGAGCATTTCTATCAGACTGTTTTGAAGGACAAATCATTACGTGCGTTGTCATTATCATATTTGTAGCTATATTCTTATTAAGGGAATGGGTTGTGCAAAACTTACCAGCAATCGATGAAGCAGAACAGATGCGAGCAGCTAATGACTTTATACCAGAGATGCAGCAGCCTATATTTGAAGAACCACTCGTAAGAGAGCCAGAAGCTGAACAGATTCAACAAGTAGAAGCGCCACCTTCTCCAGTGGCGCCGTCAGAGGATGAGCTTGATGAGTGGTTGACGCATTTATCATCATCCTCAACTGCAAAACCAATGCGTGCTGCATCCATGCCTCCTTCATTTCCTTCATACCGTCATGATATGGAAGAACAACAAGGAAGACAGCCTAGATCTGCAAGTGTGGAACCCTTTTTAATGCATCAAGAAAACGGCTCTCAGTCGACTAGAGGGCGCCCTCCTTATGCGCCTCTTGTACGAAATGCAGATACACCAATTTTAAATATTCCACTTATACCAGAGGAACAAGAGAACGACGAAGATAGGATGAATAATCTTCAGGAGCACCAATGGATAGAAAGGCTTGTGCCTGAAGTGAATGAACAGTCCGATGAGTCTGAACCTGAAGATGGAGATGATGAAGATGATAATGATGAAGTTGATGGTGAAGCAGGCGCCGATGGTGATGAGGGCATAGAAGAGGATGATGATGACGGCATGGGTAATTTTGGTGAAGATGTTGAAGGCGTACTGGAAGCAATTGGTATGCGAGGCAGCTTTTGGATACTAGCTCAGAATGCTACCTTGATGGCTTTGCTGATAGCTCTCATTCTCTTTACTGGTGTGTGTCTTCCCTACATGATGGGAGCGATATTCATACTTGCGATGGAGCGAGAATTTATCGAATTTCCTTTGGAGATTATTAGCCTGATACACAAATATGTCGGAAAGCTTACTGATCCGCTACTTGACCCTCTCTTGACTATTTATTTTGATCACATTTGGCCAACTGTAGTGCTCTTTTATAACTCTTATTTGAACCCATTGATTCAAACCATGATAAGCTCTCGTTTCTTTCAACAAATCAGCCATAGTATATCACCCGATCATTTATCAGCTATCCCTACAACAGGACTAGGAACAGATCGCTCTGCTGGTATGATAGATATCACAGCCCTTTACAACCAAAGCAAGCCTTTTCTAAAGTCCTTGTATAACCGATACCAGCTCTTTGCTTTGGGCGAATCACCCATTGATCGATTTTCGTGCATTTTTATGGGGTACATTTTATTCGCCTTATTTTTATGCATATGCTTCACTCGATCAAAAGTTGTGTACAGCGTCTTTGGAAACACTGCTCAAGAAGCCTTACGCCAATACATCATCATTCTCAAACTCACTATGTTTATTACTATAGAACTTCTCATATTCCCTCTCGTCTGTGGTGCCTTGCTTGATGCCACCACCCTTCCGTTATTTGAAGGTGCTACCTTAAAAAGTCGCATGGAGCTTTCAAAATCAAATCCAGTGTCTTCAATATTCATCCATTGGTTTATCGGTACAGGCTTTATGTTTTTATTTGCAGTATTTGTCACCCTCTGCCGTAGCATCGTACGTCCTGGTGTGATGTGGTTTATCAGAGACCCCACGGATCCTCAATTCCATCCTCTTCGGGAAATCGTAGAACGACCTGTGCTCTTTCAGTATAAAAAGATTGGTGCAAGCGGCTTGGTCTATATCTTTGTCATCTTTGTCTGTATTGGTGGAGTAATCCATGCATTGAATCTGATGGGAAACACAGTCTTGCCTTTAAGATGGAGATTATCGTAAGTTAAAACTAAAAAAGAGAAAGGGGGAAATGACTTTGCTGAATATATGTTTAACTAAGAGATGCCAGAAATCCTCTATCCACTGTTCCAATCGATTTGCTAACCACCCAGCTGGCCTTGCCAGCCATTATAAATTATTTACAGCCAAAGAGAATTATTAAGAAATGGTTTGTTCGACTCATCACATTCACTTGCCACCAACTTCGCTTGACATCCTTTGTGTTTGGACGTAGAGATCCAAGAGAAGAAGGAGAACTAGTGTACCATACATGGACTGCGTGGATAAAAAGAGCTAAACCTCGATACTACCCTCTTCCGGGACAGACAACGAGCGTGATTGGACCTGAAGTGTCTTTTATCTGGAATGGTCAGTTATTACGTGTACCAAAGCATGATCGTGTGCCTGTGATCCCCAATCGTCGGATGCTTGTTCCCGTTGACCCATTTGTATATGAACCCTTGGATGAAAATGAACGACGACTAGGTCATCCCGCCTCTACTGCCGATGGTGGAGACGAAGCAAACACGACCATTGTCTATAGCCCTCCTCACTTTTACAGACGCGTTATAGCTATGGTAACCATTGTCTGGCTTGTTTCAACCTTTGCTCTATGTGCATCTGTTGTAGTACCTCTTTTGCTCGGAAGAGCAATTTTTAAACACAAGTTGGGAGTAAAACAAAATGTCCATGACATCTACTCGTACTCTCTGGGCGCTTCTATCCTGTTACTCGTCTCATCCATGCTAAACTCAGCTGTAAAGATAATCATTGACGTCAGCAGACAAAGAACTGCTCGTTCCAAGCTCAAGAAATTGACAAGATACGCTCATCGATGTCTATACAAGGTAAATAATCGAAGAAAAAAAGAGACGTACCTTATATATCTCTGTTTAGGCACTTCGATGGGTTTTCTTTTTAGTTTCATTCGGACTAATCGTACCTTTTGCTCTGGGTGCTCTCATGGAGTTTTATTTTATTATTCCCACAAGCAACACAAAAAAGTTTCCTCTTGAAGTCAGCATTATACCACTCTGGGCAAACGGTACTGTATGTATGGTAGTTGTGCATGGGTTAGCCCAAGTTTTACCAGATAACCAATTAAGAGCTACGATCAATATTGTAAAGATATGCTTTATAAAGTAACGTGTAAACTAACGCATCCCGTTCAGGTCTTCCAAGGTGGAATTGGTAGAATGAATATTCGACAGTGTCTTAGGGATATTATAGGACCTGTTCTATTTGTGAGTACCCTAGGAGTTTGTCTTCCGCCTCTGATGGCATATATCGATCTCAAATTCTTAGGTGAGTGATGGGATGGTAAAGAAAGAGAGAGAAAAAGACAATGCTGATAATTTTATCAAATAGACAATATGGATAATGACCTAAAGCTAAGACTATTGCGAGTGACTTATCCAACCGCCTTGATTGGTGGAATGATTTTGTATCTTATTAAACTGGGCACTAGAATAGGAAGAGGTTGGTCTGAAACAATTAGAGATGAGACCTATCTTGTTGGAAGAGTACTGCATAACCTTGATAATTAAAACAAGCATCACCATCATCTGTATATCCCCCCTTATTCTATAGGTTCTTTGTTTTCGTACATTTTATTATATTATTCTTTTCATTCATTGGGGCTTTATTTATGTAGAATAAAGCAAAATTCGAAAGTATGTTATCACTATTCCATAGCCAGTTGTTGTCTGATACTTTTAATTTCCTCAATGGATAATTGACCAGGAGCAGCAGCTGAAGGCAAAGTAGGATGCGTAGCTGGTGTCAAGAACTGATTGGCGACTCTCGAGTATTTGCCTTTAGGGCCCATGTTGATCAAGATGATTTCTTTATTGCCTTCAGGGTCCACAGAGCGGCGGAACTGTTCAAGCTCGATATTGTCCATATGATCTTGTGCCAAACCTACGAGTTTGATGACTCCAGGATGATTGTGTTCTTCAAAGAGTCCTTCTGCTCTCTTGTAGACATGCATCATCTCAGGCAATGACCAACGCATAGTATGTTGAGGATCATGGAATGAGGCAATGATTTTTGATACGGGGGAAAAGCGACAGTTGAACGACATGAGTTCGTTCAATGTACCTTTGGGCAACATGGTGAACTCGACATCTACATAATCACATCCCCATCTGTGGCCCCAGGTGACAAGTTCCATGTATTCTTGACTGAGCTTGGAATCGAATGTTCCTGCTTGAGGTTCTGTTCTGACCGTAAAGATAACCGGAAGCTTGGTCATGCGTCGAAGATGAGCAAGCTGGGTGCCTGTGATATTCACCCAGTTCTTTGGGTCTGCCCTGAATCGTTCATATGTCAGAATGAGATCAACCCTGAATTCAATAGCGTCTGCACCTTCCAACCATTGATTCATTACGTCAGGTAAGAGAGTTGAATAGTCTGGTATAGTTGGTGTGATGAATGTCGTCAGTTTGTCCTTTCGACAGACATGGCGAGCGTTCGTTTTTCTCTGGGTGACCATATAGATGAATGCAAACAAATCTTTGCAGGATTCTTCTTTGCCCAAATCGCCTAGTAAAACGTACTCATAGGCCATTGTGTTATTGCAGGCTATTCCTGGTGTACGAGTGATGAAGACAGAGATGATTTTGTTTTCGGTATTAGCTTTAGGCTTGCAATCGTACACTTGGTCATTTCTTTTCACGATGTTACATTGATATCGACTTTCGAGCAAGCTGAATAGTAAATGCGAAGGTGCTACGTCTGAGTGAAAGGTTAGCGTAAAGCTGGATGAAAGAGTGTGTTGATTTGATTCCTCGTCTGTTTCTGTGTCAGGTTGTACTGAATTTGGAATTATATGGCCCCTGAGGATCATGACTATAGGCTCGTCGGATACATCACTTGCTTTGGGTTCCAAGGGTTGACCAATAGCTGACAAAAGTATGATGCGTTTCTGGGAACCTTTATTCTTCTTATCAACCTTCATTGCCGTCATAATCCTATCAATGGTGAGCATTGACTTGGCCTTTTCATTCAGCAGAGTAGGTAGACTGTAAAGGTCTAAGCACACTTTTATTCTGTCGACAACGCCTGGGGCACAGTGACCGAGATAACAAGAGAGCTCTGCTTCCATCACAAGACCAACCGAGACACATTCACCATGCAGCCAGGAAGGAGCAAGTACAGCCTCTATAGCGTGACCAATGGTGTGACCAAAATTCAAGAGTCCACGAAGACCAGTCTCTCGCTCATCTTTGGTGACTACATCAGCTTTGAACCGAGCAGAAGCGGAGATAACACTGGCGACGTACATTTTATCTTTAAAAAGGTTAATATGATCACATATATAAAGGGGCACATATAATAAAGCAAACCTTCGCTATTTTGGTTTGTTCCTAAAATGACTGATTCTATTATTTGTTTTCCCTTTTCCAATTTAACGAATTCGGCTTCATTTGATATAGCTGCCGTCTGCAGAAAATAATTTAAACATATAATCACAGAGAGATCATTAAAAGCATACCTTGATGACTTCGGCCATACCATTTGCCAATTCCCTCGGAGGCAATGATTTTAACATCTCCAGGTCCATAAAGATGAACTTGGGCTGCCAAAAGGAACCAATCAAGTTTTTGCCGTGGGGAGTATCAATTGCTGTTTTGCCTCCTATACTTGAATCTACCATCGCCAAAAGCGTAGTTGGTATCTGAACAAATGGGATACCGCGCATAAAAGTAGCGGCGATAAACCCGACTAGATCTCCAACCACACCTCCGCCTAGTGCTATCAAACATGTGTCTCTCGTGCAGGATTGGTTCAACATAAAGTCTTCAATGGATGCCTTGCCCTGTCGAGACTTGGTCATTTCACCTGGTGGTAAGACTCGGGTAAGTAGCCTTTGATTCTGATTCATGTGGGCACGAAAGGCTGATATGAGCTGAGGTAAATAGAGTGGAGCTAGGTTAGTGTCTGTAATAATACAATAGGTAGACACGGGAACATGGGTGGTTAAAGTAGAGGCAATGTAGTCAATTAAATTGTATCCGATATGGATTGCCTTTGGATTGTCCAGTACAGGAATAGTCTCTATATTGTTTCCTCCGTAAACCATCTTTTAAGGAAAAACGCAGAATGTAAGGAAAGAAAGAACGAAATTCAAATTTGAGTTTCGGCTTCATTTAAGTACGTGACATCCCTTTGTTTCTCTCTTGTTTAATTAAAATACGTTCTTTTTAAGAGATGAAAGTATGATGAATATGAATAAAGTCTATATATCAGCTGAATGAAGAAGATAGTATAGATACACTTCTTGACGACGTTCTAAAGTATATACATCTTGTATAAAATGAAAGCCTGTAACTTCACATGATATTATATTTATATGCACAGAATTATTATTATTTTTAAATATAAGCAAATGCTTATGTCATTTGTCTGTCAACAAACAATAAAAAAAAAGAAGAAGAATAAAGAGTCTTATTCTTTAGTAATACTGAAGACAGGTAAATATAGAATAAAATATGGACGATACAAGTAATGCGACAGCCATCACAAAATTCACTTTACCCCACCAGGCTTCATATTCGTTTCTACTACCCGCACAGCAGCAGGCACCAAGTATCCACAAGGGCGGGCAAAACCAGCCAAAAAGAAAGAAGACGGCTGCTATCGGAAACTGTCTTCGTTCCATCAACATTCTTCTTCTTTGTGTTTGCACTGGCATAGGTATCTCTATTGTTTGATATCTCACGTGATGTTGAACTGCAGGAGGTGGTGAAGGTAACTGTGGGTAGATGGGCCGTGAGATTGAAGGTTGAGGTTGAGGCTGTGCAGTTGAAGAGGAAGCAGAGTAGTTTGGGTTAAATGGTGGGTTAATCACTTCTTCATAGGATGGTGGAGGTAAGTCGTCTACATCGCCTACATTACTGTGCTGCTTTTTATCCATTGAGACAATAACAAAAAAAAAAAAGGAAAAAATTACTTGGCGCGGGGATTTATCTACGGATTTGCTTTAATCTCTTTATCTGCTAAAAGAAAGGTGTAACAGAGCCATGATCACATTCGTCTTTAGCATACTTTAATGCTTTGGTGAGAGCACTTTAGCTTGAAGGAGAAGTACATTATTTCCTGTAACTCTCTTTTGATACAATTGCAAAAGTAGATATCCTCTACTGTAAACACACTCGGGCCATTAAGCATGACTTACTTCACTGAACATCTCAAGAAAGACACAGCTGATCTTAGAATCCATATAAATTTTATCCTCACTTCTAAACCAAATAGACACTGTTCGGTATTTTTCAACTTTCGGATTCTTGAAGGCAGACGCTCTATTAGCTAGTTTAGGAGCAATCCATTGTATTCTAGTACTCTTCGCCCAAAAGGCACATAGGTAATCGTTCTCTTTGTACTTGTTAGATATTGCCGCCTGGCGTTACCTCCATACTGTCTAAATCATTGTTTGATCCGTGTTGATAACTAGTTGATACTTCCAGTGAATGAAACATTCGAGTAGTTCGCAACAGTATAAAGGATTTGGGATCTTATCTTAGATCGAGGCAAACTACTGTGAGCAAGCACTCTCGCTTAGCAAGCGCTTCTTTTATATAAATTCTGATCCTTCCTTTTTGCGTATCCCTTACTTTGCCTTGGCATCTTATTCGTGATCCTGCGTGGCTGGTGAATTTTATGCTTGGCGCAAAGTCCGATTTCATTGGCCAAGTGTTTCAATGCAAGCGACCTTATTGACGCCACTCTGTTTTAACAGAGCGACATTCGCAACCCCCTGACTACAGCGATAAATAACTGGAAGATGCAGATGACAGCACAAATTTCTTGCCCTCTTACCATGGTTTACTTGACTACAGCAACAGTGGCTACTTCCTCTTCTCTAGAATTGCACATCTTCCAGCACTCCAAACATTGGAGCAGTCAGGTTTGTTCATCTCTTACTTTACAAGGCATAGGATTCATTAATAAATTTAAGCAAATAAAATATGTAGCGAGCAGTAAATAATGGGTTTCATGTTTTTGTACATGCCGTCGTTCCCCTCCATTGCTCTCCCTATACTCCTTTCCTGTTGTCCATTGTATTGTAATATCCCGTATTTTAATAAAACTATAAAAAGAGAGATTATTTAATTAAAGCGTGTATAAAAGTGCAAAAGAGACGAACAAGCAAAGATCGACAAAGAGTACAAAAAGGGCTGTTGCACTAACAGTCTAAAAAGGCAAATGTTGATCCCCCCCCTCGCACAACACTATTCAAAAGTTCTCTTGCGTCAAGGATGTTTATTCATAACCAAAAAAGGTTACCTTTTAAAATGTAAAACCTTTAAATCATACACTGAGTCACCGAATGATTCATTAAAGAAAATGGAGAAAAATCCTTCATACTCTGTTTTCTTGTGATCTTGGACTAACCATGGGTATGTTTGATCTATTGTCATTTTATCATTAGTAAGGTTACCTGTATTCACAGTCTCTTATTAGAGTTAATTTATACTTTTGATAAGCAAGCATTCGTTTATTGTTATATTAATAAGAAAAGATCTTTTCTTTTCTTTTTTTTCTTTGCCAAGACCAGAAAGGACACTTGCATAAAACTTCGCTATGGAAGCTTTAGAAAATGAGTGAACTGATTTCAAAATTATGAGCCAATCAAATTATTCATAAGTTGAGTAAGAAACATCAGTATTGTTCTGTCCTAAGTCCCTCTTTATCACATACAAATATTGACTGGCCGCACCAAAGTTTATGTACTTAAAGTTAAAGGGATCAAACATTGTATAAATCCCCCCCCCTTTTATTTCTCTCTCTCTTTTTTTCTTTTTTTTTCCCTTTTCTTTGTCAATATGAGAACAACAAAATATGTGTTAATTTTATTGTCGATATTTCCAATTATTGTGTCATGTTCATTATTAATTCCAGTTTCTTCACAACTTCACAAGACTGTAAGTCTTTAGTTCTATTTAATCACTGTTATTTATGCAAAAAAAAAAGTGTTCTGATATAGAGAGACATGAAGATCAATGTTCATTTGTTATTACTTATTGTCACGGATTCAGTGGCTACTTTTTAAAATTCTATTATTGCTCAACCATTTGGAAGCCACTATGTGTGGTGATCATGGTAATTATATATCTTTGCTTAAAAAGGTTTGCTTATATTCTATTAGTTATCAGGACTGTTATTTTTATTTGGTGCAGTCAGTGTAGTTGCAGCTGACTTCTTTTGTAAAGGACTTTATCATATATTATGCTTATCACTCATATATATCTTTCTTTATCATAGGCCCTAATCTTCAGACAATATCATCCAAATTACAGTTATCAGAAAGCATGGTACATATGACTTTGTTTATTGTTGACGTATAAATTAAAATATTTATTGATAGGCTGGTGTAACCGTACTTGCATTTGGCAACGGCAGCCCTGATTTGTTTAGCACATTCACGTAAGGACTATCATTGATCATAACTCATATTGATTATTTCTTTTTTTTCTTTCAGTGCCATGAATAGCGGATCTGGTTCGTTGGCAATAGGTGAATTGATAGGAGCAGCCTTTTTTATTGTCTCTGTTGTATCTGGCTGCATGGGTATCATTCGCCCGTTCAGGTCGAAACGTATTACATTCATGCGAGACGCCTCATTTCTTACAGGAGCAATTATGATCCTAACCTGGATTGTCTATCACAGACGCATCTGCTGGTATCATGGTGTCCTGTTGATTGCCTATTACCTCGTATATGTAATTGTTGTCGTAATGGGCGCGTATAGGTCCCCAGGAGCAGAAACACCAGTATTACCTGAGCCAAAATCAATGCATACAACTCAGGAACTACTATCGGAGACATCAAGGCTGTTGAGCTCATCTCAGGAAGGTAAAGTCAGGGTATGCTTCAACAAGATTGAATGTTACTGATCACCCTATAGAACGACGCCAGAAACCTCCTAGGCTCGATATACCCATCCACGGATTTTCATCTCAAGAACACCTTGGACACATAATTAAACCAGTCTCACCCAATTCATCTCATCCCTCTCGCAAATCATCCTTTCATTCCAATTTCCCACGCACGTCAAGCACCAACGGCTCTATCTCATCTCGACTCTATAGGCACGCCATGTCACCGCGTATTGGCATGCGAACATCCTTATTTAGTGCTATTGAGTTTCAAGAGCAAGTGATTAGTATTCGACGAGCCAACAGTACTCAACTAATGAGCACACCACGGACAAGTCATCCCTCATCGTCCGGCTTGATCCACAGGTCATCGCAAAAATCCGTCCCATGTATTTCCACACGAAGCCATTTGAATGTAGATCACCTCTGGACTGCAAGAGCCCCTGAAAGTTCTCAAGAAGATTACTTTACCTTCATTTCTGCTAATCCTTTGACTCAAGACGATATTATTCCTGAAATAAGACTTGCTCCACCAATTTATCCCACTGATCAGGAGGCCGTAGAGGAACCTGATAAACAACCTGCCCTCTTACTCACCCCTGAGCCAACAAAGCCGTTGTGGATCACGGAGGTCGTCTGTGTCCTGTTTCCGACGTTACAAGACTGGAGTACAAAGACAACCTTTGGAAAATTGAATGCTCTCGTGGCTGTACCCATAGTCTTTATCTTAACACTCACTTTACCTGTAACAGAGGCAGATGATATCAAGGTAGATGATATTGAAGTTATAGAGGAAGCGATTCCCCAAGTGGTGGTGAATAAGAGTTACTTGACTGTACCAGCCTCAGAAAGTTATCCTGATATAGAAGAGGAAGAAGAACCTATTAATGAAGCACAACTTAGCTGGTGTCGATGGTTACTGGCTACACAGGCAATATGCTCAACTACCTTTGTTACCTGTGTCATGTTCTGTAAGTCTTTTTCTTTTTGTCATATTTCCTATGTGATTGATCTGATTCATCTAGTAAACGGATTTATTCCTTTCTTCTTTATATTTATCGGCTTCCTTGCTGGCTGTATCTTATCCGGACTTGTTCTCTACCACACAAAAGAGCATGAACCGCCTCGATGGTATTGGATGCTATCTTTTGCAGGTTTTATCATTGCTTTGAATTGGATATTTTTACTAGCTAATGAAATGGTGGGGCTCTTACAAGCACTTGGTGTTATATTCGATATTAGCGAAGCAATCATGGGTCTGACTATATTTGCACTGGTAAGGATCATAAAAAGATGTTTTTATAGACTGTAACTCATTTGCTCATTTACCATAGGGTAATAGCGTGGGCGACTTGGTAGCTAATACTGCTATTGCCAAAATGGGGTTTCCTACTATGGCTATTTCCGCTTGCTATGCTGGCCCATTATTAAGTAAGTTAAAAGTAATATTGCATAGATCATAGAGAAACTAATGTTGTATGCTTAATAGATATGGTCCTTGGTGTAGGCATATCATCAACCTACCAAACATGGATTACAAGTAAACCATATGAATTAGATATTGCACCTACAATCTTGATTTCTTCTTGTGGTCTTATTACAGTATTATTAAGCACACTCGTTGTTGTTAATATTAATGGATATCACATTAACGAAGGACTAGGCTGGTGGATGATTATTGTGTACTCTACTTGTTGTGTCGTCAATGTCTTGTTGGAATTTCGCTTTTTAAGATAATAAAACACTCCAAGACTATATATTATATATTACACACATTGAATGTTGTTGTTGTTGTGATACATCGATATACAATGTACCTCTTTGTTGGGCAATTTGATCACATAAGCTTGGAAATCCCTCTTTTTTTCCTTGTGTATTATCACCAACAGACGAATCAATGTCGATACAATGAATGATACTTAAAGATGCTCTCGGCATCAAAAAGGCACACTCTTTTCTTTTTTCTATCGCAAATCGTTGAAATCGGGAACCCAGTGTACGACATTGATTCTGAATAGTATATTTTCCCTTTTTCTCTCCTTTTTTTTTCTTTGCCAGTTTGACATTGATGAGTGAACAAGATAAAAAAGTATATCTTTGAGTTGTCCTTTTTTTGCTATATATTTGACCTCTTTTTCTCATTTTTTATTAGATAGTCATCGTTTCCAATCTATCCTCTACAACAACTAAAACACAACTAGAAAACATCTTTTCTGCATACGGTAAAGTAGATCAAGTTGAATTAATGTCAGGACTGGCCAAAGTCACATTTGAGGATGAGAGTGCTGCTTTACGTGCTATTCAACAATGTAATGACCAAAGCGCTACTGCTGTTTCTGATTCCTTGGAAGTACAATCACTTGGTAAGTTGTTTATTTGAAAAATAAAAAATACTTTTTGACACAATGCTTCAGGACAAGCCATGAAGAATAGTAAACAGTATATACGAGGTGCGATTTCTACTCAATTTCTACCTTTGACTCAAAACATGCTTGAAGAACTACAAAAGGCTCTGGCACCCTATAACTATATGAACGTAAGCTAACACGCGTTTATTATTATTTTTATTCAAAAAAGAAGACGCGCGAGAATTAACCTTTATGCACTGCTTAGATTTATCATGACGATCATGACTGGTACATCCTATTTCCTTCGAAGTCTACAGCATTAGAAGCACAAAAGTGTGTAAAGACAATCACGGGATATAGTGTGGATATCAGGATAGAACCTGAAACGTCATCTCTTATTAAGGATTATGTGAACTTGTTTATCAAAGATGCTGGATCAGCCCCTCTTCCTACCTGTGACTTCTTGGCTCCATCAACAACAACAGAAGCAACACCACTGAAAATCGAGACACAGAACAAGAGAAAGAGAAACTCGAATTCAAAACTGGCTGATCCGCCTTCAAAAAAGAAAAGGTCACTTGATGATTCAGAAAAGGCACCAGTCAGCGTGTCAGAAAATATCCTCAACAATAATACTAGCAGTAGTAGCATCAGTAGTAGTAGTAGTAATAATCATAATAATGTGGACAGTAGTAATAATAATGATACAGACGAAGATGATGAAGAAGTGAGTACGACATCCGATCTAGATGAGATGACGATGGAAGAATTGTTGGAGAATATTGATCAGGTGGATGAGGAAGAAGAGTTATGGTTGAATGAACCAATTCAAGAAATTGAGCTTGATAAGGATTGGGATCCATTTTACCAAACAAAGGACACAGAAGATTTGAAATATTTACGGATCGCACTAATTGAAAAAGTACAGTCGGGTTTAAAACAAGGTACCTGAATGTGTAAATAAGCTTGGAGATAGAGTTAGTAATGCATTTTATATTATTTAGAGCTATTGGATTCATTAAAAAAGGAAGATGAGACTAGTGATGCCCTGAGTCAATCAGCTAGAACAAGAGCATACAGCCCTATACCAGAATCAGTCAAGGCGACCTACTTAAACCGAAACAGAGCGTTGACCGTGGATAACAAAGTGACAACAAGCTCAAGATCAACTCGTGTCAATAATCGCCGACTTGTCTCAGGCATGATGATTCAGAACAAGACGATGGCAGAATCGGATCTACTCAAGTTTAACCAACTTAAAAAGAGGAAGAAGCGTCTTATCTTTGCTAAATCGCCTATTCATGAATGGGGACTATATGCAGGAGAACATATCGATGCGCATGATATCGTAATTGAGTATATTGGAGAGGTGATTCGTCAGCAAGTAGCCGAGATTCGAGAAAAGCATTATGAACGCATTGGAATCGGTAGTAGTTATCTCTTCCGTGTGGATGATGATATGGTCATTGATGCTACCAAAAAGGGAGGAATGGCTCGATTTATTAACCACTGCTGCACGGTAAGAATCACAACAATAGGATATAAACAAATACTTATCTGTAAAATAGCCCAACTGCAGTGCAAAGATTATTACAGTTGATAAGCAGAAAAAGGTAGTGATTTATGCTAATAGAGATATTGAGCCAGGAGAAGAAATTACCTATGACTACAAATTCCCTATTGAAGCGGACAAGATACCTTGCTTTTGTGGAAGTAAATTTTGCAAAGGATCGTAAGTGACATGTTTGTTGATGATATTTACATGAATAACTCATTCCCTATTTTTGCAGACTCAATTAAACCATTTATTAAATCTATCATAAAACGACGCACTCTTGACATTCTCTTCTGTTTGATAATAATCAAAGTTTAAAAATTCTTGTTCCAGCTGTAACCTGCATCTTGCTTCTTCCGTCACCGGTAAATCATCTACTGTTACAGGCAGTGACATCCTCTTTGTTGAATAAACAAGTCCATCATCCTTAAATTCGTTCTGTATGACCTTGTTTGATTTCTTTTAAAAA
>NW_019671917.1:1401135-1404192 GCF_002708625.1 Rhizopus microsporus ATCC 52813 | reverse complement strand
ACTCTGTTAGTTTTCAAGATGTGCACACATATAGAATGAACTTACATCCAGCGGATAAGGTGACGGTAGTTGCTTCTTTTCTAATTTATCCCAGTCTAAGCCTTGAAACCACTTATGTGATTTGAACCTTTCAAAGTTATGGTGCCCTAGTCTTTGGTAAGGTGATTTGTCCAGCAACTATCATTGCACAAAGTGAGTATGTCTTTTTAAAAAAAATTAAATTTGCTTACACCAGTAAGAACGTCGATGCAGTCCATAGATATGACATCGTACACATTTTGTGGAAACACCAGTGGATCACATAGTATTGAGTGAATCAGTTCTTCTTTTGATTTTGCTCTAAATGGACGCTTGATGTATGTTAGTGATGATTTAGATAATCTTTAAATATACACGTATGCACATACCACTCCAAAAAGTAATTCAAATGCAACAATGCCCAAGCTCCACCAGTCAACTGAAGTAGAGTAGCCTTTCTTTGCGAGCATTTCAGGAGCCATGTAAGCAACGGTACCTGCTCTTGACCAAGCAAGTGGCTGATGTCGATCAAATTGAATGGCGATATTGAAGTCGGATAGATGAGCATAGTTGTTTTGATCGAGCAAGATGTTTTCAGGCTTTATATCTCGGTGGACTATTCTTCTTGTATGAATATAATTTAATGATAAGGCAATACATGCAACATAATGTCGTACTTGTGATTCAGGGAAATTCAGCTGCTGTTCTAAATGAAAGCGCAAGTCACCGCCCAGCATTGGATCTAAAACGAAAAAGAGAGTGTCATCATCTTGAAAGGCGTAGTGCAAGTTAGTCAAGAGTGGATAATGATGAATGCGTTCCAGTATAGTTCTTTCTGTAATAATATTGCTGATTGCTCTTTGTTTGATGCATATTGATTTATCAATGTATTTTAAAGCATACTGTCTTTTCGTTCTTTTGTGCTGAACTATGCGTACTTTCCCAAATACTCCTTGTCCAATGATTTTTAATAGATGAAATTGGCTTAAATCTGGTTCTATTGTTCTTTTCATAGTTAGTTGCATTCTTTTTATCATGGGTCTTTGTGATGTTTTTACCTCTGTCTTCTTCATATTGTTTACAGCAGCATATTCCCATTGTTGATATGATTGTTATGTAGATACACAAACAAATAAAGAAAGAAAGAAAGAAAAAGAAGAGAGAAAGAAATAAGCCCTGTGAGATATTCTCTTTAATAAAGTGTAAACTGATACAGTGTTACAAGTCGGAGTCACAGAGACTGTTCCCTGGGTCACAGTTGCCATAGGAAAAAAAGACTCTGTTACAGAATAGGTCACTAATATAATTTATGTTTGTAGCATTTCATATTCATGCAGTCTATCACTCTATCTTTTTTGTCTTGACTTTATATAAGAAATAGAGTAAAAGGAGCACTTATTGTATGGAAGAACATTCACTTGATAACCGAGGCTATGTGATATATCGTTCTTGCTTTGTATAAGCTCTTCTCCTAATATATGAAAGAACACAATTTTGTTACTGATAAAAGTCATTATGAAGCACACAGTGTTCCATAAAGACATTTTTTATTGCAGCTGATCATATTTTTCACTTCATGGCACTACGCTCACCTATGAGCGTTCAGTAGAACATATAAAACTAGATGCCATTTTCTCATTTGCATCATCACAGGGCTGCCCTTACATCATCACTGGAGTGATAACCGCACAGTGTCTCAAGTTCGATTTCTACCAAGATGAAGTATATTTGTACTTTTTAATCTTTTATATTTGATTATTTGGTATTCAAGCATTTTTTAACTTTTTCTTTTAATTGTCTTTATTGTACTCACCATGTCAACTGTCAGCCAATCTTCTTGACATGTCTGATGATAAAAATCATTGTAATACCTTATTATTAGAGCATATATTCTACTTTCATTATCTTTATCAGATGACAGCATTAAATAGCAGTCATAGACTCTCCAGTTGTCGACTTAGCTGACCTTTATAGATACGCCTGAAACTAACTACGATTTAAAACCAGCCGAAAAACTTCTTTACCACTAAAACACGCACTTGTTACATATATATTTTGAACAAATGGATACTCTATAATAGAGATGCTACAATGTTATTTCAAAAGGTGTTGGTATATCATATTATTTATCATTCTTAAAATGCTTTCCTTATCATGTATAAGCACAAAATTGCCTGTTATTAAATGTAGACAGTATCTGTAGCTTTATAAAAGAAAGCGTTCTGAAGCTTCTTAATAGAATAAAAACCACTCATAACATAAAGCATAGGTGTAATAATGGGTTAATTTCTTTGCTATACGATTAAACAGTCTTTTATTTACAATTAAAGCCTCAAGTGGGCGCACAATAATAATATATCTTCTTCGCCCGAGGCAGATCAAAAAAAGAATGAAGAATTGGTACCTAAAAAACCCTTATGAGATCAAGGGTAAAAAAGTTATTGAAGAAATGATGTTGGGGCAAGTGTAAGATACACTAGTGAGGACAACGAGGGAGCCAATTGAGGAGCTTTTGCCCAAGGTGTGGGGGCGAAGAAGGTGGACACTTCTGATGATGGAGGTAGTCAAGTTCATGAAGAAGAGCGCATATAGCTGGCCAACGAATGGTCCATGGAAGAGCGGCTTGAAAGGAGCGTAGTTTCTTTGAAGGTAGCATATCCAAAAGGAAGGTTCTTTGCTATACAGTATTTCCAAAAACTATTGACGCTGATGCCAAGAGTAAAATTCGCGTTCGTTAAATTCTATTGTCACGTAAACCATTGGCTGATTTCGCTTGCTGACAAATTGAATGTCGTATATGTAGGAGCCCTGTCGTACAAAATATGAGTATATTAAGCACGAAAGCACCGTTAGATCTTTTTTTTTTTTTTACTTCCTTTCTCATTAAAAACCGAGTATTACAATATGAGCTTTCAAATTTTCTACGAAGACGGACACGGTAATGCAGTTGATGAATACGGTAGACCTGAGCCTATGGACTATATCATTGACGAAGAGCGATATGCTTTAGAAACAGTTAGTTCACACACTCAGTATTTG
>NW_019671917.1:1393999-1397635 GCF_002708625.1 Rhizopus microsporus ATCC 52813 | reverse complement strand
CCGCTCCCCATGCTAGGTATCATGAGCCCATCCGTGGCCTTGGTTTCCGAAGACTCCTCAAGAAACATGGGTTACAAGTCTATCTTATAGACGAGTATAAGACCAGTAGGTGCTGTCCAACATGCCACAACGAGATCCTCCACACGTTCCGTCGTGTTCCAAATCCATGACCGTATCAACGTGAGCGATATCCTACTGTTGTCTGCCATGGCCTTTTAAGGTAATAATACACGAACCACTTGTATGACTTTATACTGATTAAGCATTGCTTGTAGATGCACCAATCTATACTGTAGACCCGCCATGGCAGCTCCAGATAGGTATCGCTTTTGGAACAGGGATGTTGCTGCTTGTCTCAACTACATGCACATCCTTCGTGGGCTTCGACGTAATGGTATGGTTCCTCATAGGTTTCGTCGGGTTGCTGTTGCTCCTACAAGACGTCGAAGAAGAGTGGACGATCAGGAGCAACCAAGAACTAGAATACGTTTAGACGATGATTCTCCGTCCTAGTTATCGCTAGGACACATCTAGATGCCTTCGGGGTAAGTTGTATGTAATAATTTTCTTACATAATTAACTGTATAATTTTTTATATTCTCTCCTTGGTACTTATTACTCTCATTTGTATGTCGTCTCCTTCGCACGTATTTTATTTTTAACCTTTGCGTAAATACTTTTTTTAATATGCGCCAATTATTTTTTTCATACACGTCATAATTTTATCCTCTTTCTGAAATTTATTTTTAATAAAACAGTATAATATAGTAAAAGAAATGCTTGGTGATGAATATGACAAGAATGGTATACTATAGAAAGAATACGACTAAATAATATCACGCCAAGTGTAATTATGATTACTGGTTGTCTAATGAAAGCAACAAAGATCTGTGCGCGAAAATGGTATCACGAATATATATATAAATATATATATATATATTTTCTGGTGATTTTCTTTAAACTCATTGTCTACAGTAAAAGAATAAGAAAAGGCCTTAAAAAGGATTGAGTATTGTAGGTCACTATTCATTGGCACAAAAATAACTTTAGAGACAACACAATAAGTATTTTGCTTATTTAAAAAAGACAAATCAATGCAAAATCAGCAAAATGTGAAGTAAATTACAGCCATAGTTCATATTGTCACTCTAAGATGTTATTTTGATCAATATTTACACCTAAAACAACAAAGGAATACATTATATAATACTAAATATCTCAATGTTTTTCATTACCTTTTTCTTCACGAGGAGATTTGGTCTTTTGCTTTTCATTGGTTGAAGGACGGACTTTTTTCTTACAATGAAGTGACAAAAACATCAGCAATGGAACATTGTGACGCTGAATGTGATTATTTAATCACTGTTGGGTTTTTGGGTTAACTCGTTCTTTCTTTCTTGTTTCTTATAAAGCTTATTTTTAATTATGTTGGGTAATAACAAGAGAATAGGTTAACTTGAGTAGTTATTAAACAACTGTAGTTACTCCTTTGATAATGACAATCGTCATTTTACCACTTTTATTACTTTTATTACGAAAGTTCAGTGGATTTTATTATCGTTCAATCATGACGGTAGTATCACTTACCATCATGGCAACTTATGGTATGATTGCTGCTCTTATTTTCCCTGTATTTGGATACACACAGTATATCAATTTCACTGTCGCAAGAGGACATTATTATATCACTAAATTCTTTTGTGGTGTCGAGGTCGTCCCTGAAGGATTGGAGCATTTAGAGGAAAAGAGTCCTGTGATCTTTGTATGTAATCATCAATCAAGCATGGATATTATGATGTTTGGTGCATTCTATCCAAAGAATACATCCATCGTTGCTAAAAAGGAGATAAAATATTATCCTTTCTTGGGGTGGTATAGTATGTATTCAGTCCATTTACAACAGTGTGCACACACAGAAAAAAGACTAATTAAATTCTAGTGCGTCTGTCGAATGCTATCTTTTTAGATCGTAAGAATAGAGAGAATGCTATTAAAGAAGCTCGTAAGGCATCCGAGGATATTCGTCGAAAAGGAGTAAGTAACATGACAGCTGGGTGATTTCTTATGACCCCGTTTTCTTTAGGTTAATGTTTGGGTATTCCCTGAAGGCACTCGTGGCCATGAATCTGAAGTCACTTTATTACCGTTCAAGAAGGGTCCATTCTATATGGCAGTTCAAGCCAATGTACCTATTGTTCCTGTAGTCATTGCCAACTATTCTCACTTGTATAATGCCAAAGAAAAGAGATTTCTATCTGGTGTCGTTCGCGCCAAAAGTAAAATTAATTTTCATATGATGACCCAAAAAAACATGTGCTAAACGGCCCCATTTAATAGTTTTGCCACCTATCTCGACTGACGGTATAAAACAAGAATCCGCTGATATCGAAAAACTCGCTACTGAGTGTCGCAGACAAATGCTTGAAGTACTCAAGGAAATCACACCTTCTGAAACTATGAAGAAGAAGCAATAATAGTATAGACTCAATAAAACAAACAATATTTTATTCTCTCTTTTCTTTTCTTTTTCGTCATGTTGTTTAAAAAGGTATACGTTTAAAGTTGAATCTGTTGACGGGAATTATATTTATGAACCAATGCCTAATATAAACAATACATTAAGACATTCTCTTTTCTATGCACTTGTCTTATTTTACCTGACAACCACAGAAACCTAGGAAACAAGCATAGACAATAGCAGCAGTAAAGCAAGCTTCAGCTGTCGCGTTGGGATTATCTGGGTCTGACGTGAATTCTGTCAAGACCTCTACTTTCGCTTTGAAGGCCGTGCCAAGTAAAACCTACAAGATGAGTTATGAAAACAGCCTATATAAAACTTGCTTCTTACAAGAAAGATAATACCACAGAATGATAACAGACTACAGCAGGTAGCGGCTCCAGGACCAACAAACGTCTTCATTTGAACACTCAGAAAGAAATATGAAACTTGTAAAATGGCTACAGTCTCCCTTTTGTCACTCATTTCGGAATGTTAAATTGCCGCCGCAATTAGTAGTCACAACTCGATCTATTGAAGAATAACACATAACACATTGGAAAAAAAAAAACAACAACCAAAGTACAACCAACTGCTCTTCCTGCTATGCACCTTTACCCGTTGACTCACGTTATCGTACCTGCCATATATGCAGAGAACGAGTAGCAGCATCTCGCCGCAGACGTCGTGCCGAAGACCAACAAGAAGAGGCTGGCGTTGCTACTAGACCTAGAGGCAGACCAAGAAGAACAGTCGAGTCTGCTGATACTGAGAGTAGACCCAGAGGCAGGCCCAGATCTGACCATGCCAACAGTATGCCAGCCGCATACATCTCACAGTTATCCCGTCTTCGTTCTTTGGACCTTGGATGTATGGACAAGGAATGCTCACACTGTCACGCTCTACACTGGATTGATGAAAGGCAAGAGACGTCTTCGATGAGAAATCCTAGCTGGGGGTCATGCTGCAATCAAGGATCAGTCCAGTTGCAACTATTACCTGATCCACCTGAGTACTTGAAGGACTTGCTCGAACGCACGGACACCCAAGGTCGTCACTTTAAAGACAACCTTCGTCAATATAACGCTGCCTTTGCTTTTACTTCGTTGGGCTGCGATATTGTTTCGCCTGAGGATCGT
>NW_019671917.1:1392260-1392776 GCF_002708625.1 Rhizopus microsporus ATCC 52813 | reverse complement strand
TGATGAGCAAGAAAAAGACATTGTTTGTACAAGTTGTCACCAAAAAGGACACAAGAATGCAAGATCTTCCTTATGCCCAAATCGAAAGTTAACAAAACAAGAAGAACTTCAGCAGCTCATGGGAAATCGAAAGACAACAACAGTCAAAACAAAACTAGAAACCATTCTGCGTCCTGCCCATAGAAACACAAAAGACAAAATAATCAAAGTGTCCAAAGGCATTAGGAACATTTTGGTTCGCGCCCAGTTCTTTGTGAATTACTATAGCATGAGTCACAATGAACTTGTTGTCGATAAGAGAGTCTTCACTCAGAACTTCTGGTATTCTATCAGTCAATTGGTATTGGGCAAAACACCAACAAACAAAAAGTCACTTCCAGACGACATTTTTAGCAGTTGGGGAAGTTTCTCAAGTCGATACAAAGAAATAGTATATAAAATGGATAATCCCGTTGCCGGATACAGTCAATGCCTGACTGCTGCCTGTGTTGAAGTAGCGACATGCTATAATAATAT
>NW_019671917.1:1372066-1390630 GCF_002708625.1 Rhizopus microsporus ATCC 52813 | reverse complement strand
TGGCGTTCACATCTGCTTTTGTAAACTTCCACGGCATCCAATCCTGCACAGGATGTGGATTGCTTTGGCAACGGGATATAAACGCTTCAAAAAATATTTTCAAGATCGCCAATGGCATCCTTCGTGTATGTGGCAGACCTCAAGCATTTTGTCACCGTATCGAACACGGTTCTCCTTCTGGAGTTTAGACATTTACTCCTAGTATTAGAAACTAGAAACAGAGACTTTTGTGTGCTTTTTATAGATAGCTTTTATTTTTATTAGTAAATTGCCTTTGATAATTATAGGATAATACATACTTAAACATTGATAAATTAATGTATATAATTTTATATCAGTTAACAGCAGTAAAAACTGATGGAGAGAAAAAGGATGGAAAAGCTTATATTCTTATTAAGTAGTCTTTTGCTACTGTCATTTGGAAGCACCAAAATTTACTCGTACTACGCTTTTTCTAATTTTTTGCATTTCCAAACCACCATGTATAGTGTATTTAGCTTCATGAGAGCCTTTCATCATCGTGAGCTTAAAGACTATACATACGGCAATCGAAAACAAACTTTGGATAACATAACCAATGTAATGACTGGTAAAACAATACATCATGAGCCTTTCAAACTATGCCATGCGAGTTTAAAAAAAGAAAGATGTAGGTTGAAGCAACAGAATCGCAGGACCGCTGGATTTCAGCCCATTTCTTCCACAAACAGGCATGCTTTTGCTTATGGTGATGCTAGCTTACCATATTCAAAGAAGTACTTCACGCCAAGCCCTTCCAAGATAACTTTAGATAGAATACAAGTTACGGTTATAAAAAACAGATCATACTAAGCATACAGTAACAGAAACTGCGCCGCCATCTTTCGAAGAAAGCTGTTGTTATCCTAGTTGATGAGAACAAAATTTGTAGCCATTGTCAAACAGAGCTAGACTCTATACCAGTACTAGAACGCGGTTATAATTGTGTTGATTTTACGTTAATAATATATAACCTTTTGTTTTTACTTTATGTTTTTTTGAGTATTTACCGTCTTATATGGTTTTGTTCTAGAAAAAAGAAGAAACGACTGCCTCATAAAAAGAATGCAAGCAGAGAATGCCTTGGTGAAGTAAATGGCCATGAACAAGCCTTATGTCAGTTCAGCGCGTGCCAAACTAAAACCTAAACAGGTAACAATATAATAGCTCATTCATACTTCTTTTATGCGTCTATAACGAACATGTCACTAAATATATAAATGGCCTTTACACCCATCATCTACCCGTTAAAACTTTGTAGGCAGTGCCTAGCTGGTAATGGTGGTGGTAATTTGGTAAGCCTTTTTTAAAACATACTCGCCGTATGTCACTATTATTAGTTTTTGCTCAAATGTTTGGAATAGAGATGTGAATACTGCGTTGAATATTCGGTCAATATTGGTCAGATATGTACAGACTGGCTACAACATCAACACAAGACCTACTGCTTTGGGTGCTTGAACCAACACTATAATGCCATCCGTTTGGCCTCGGCACTCGCAAGTATTTTTTTTTCTGGTCCCAAAAAAGACCTAACTAATGTCATCATTATCCTATCCAATCAAAAAATTCTGGGGGTGATTTAAGTGAGTGCTTAAATGAAATCGCAGTTTTTAAACTTTTTCTCTTTTTCTTCACAGCAAAAAAAAAGCCTTCCCCCATTGTGTATAATTTTTTTCCTTCTTCTTCTTTCTTTTAAGCGTTCATTCCGTTAAAAAAGAAAAAAGAACAAGAAAAAGCGTTTAATTCGACAAGAAGAATTAAATAATAAAAAAGCGAAAAGCCCATAATTACACAAGTAGAGAGAGATTTGCTTGCACGAAGATCTTCTTCACCTCTGCAATCATCTATTCATAGACGCCAATGGGCACGACTAAAAGTCGTAAATCTAGGCGGAATAACTCAAGACCAGCTGCCTTCACCTTTTTATCTAATATCTCACTCGGAAATGAAAGTGAAAAACCACCTGATGAGCCGTCTATACGAAAGTTATCGTTTTATGCCAACAATACTACACCAACAACAGAAGATATTCATTATGTTAATGAAACTTCTTTTGGAGGTAAACTAAAAGAACTTGATTGAAACGAAAAAACTCACCCCTTATGGTTCTAGCTGCTTCTTTGCATTCAACAGATAGTAGTTTTTCAGGAGAAGATGAAAGCGCCTTACCTTCTGATACTCAAGACCGAACTTATACAGCCGTTACTCAACCCATTATGACACCTAAAGGAAAACAGCAGCCTAAGCGCTCACCTTCGGATCATAGCAGTAATCTAACTTTAGACAGTACCAGCAGTGGTGAGATTCATCACCATAAACTGACGAGAGAGGACAGCGAAAGACCGATTGCTTCTGAAAAAATAAAGAAAAAGACCAACAAAGATGTAAGGCTGACGGGTAATGCTGTGTACCATGGAGACTTACCGTATTCTGTAGCACACAGCAGGAAGCATGTCATTTATGTCTGTATTCCGTTATTATACGGATAAGCTTCGTCAATCGACAAGTAAAAAGAAGACCGAGATGTCTGCCAACAAGGGCTATGTGTAAGTTATTATGAGCTCAAGTAGACAACATATACTTACATGTTATCTATAGCCAACAACAGTTGGAAAGTTATGATTCTTACCGACATCGAAAAGCTCAATCTTATGCTCACTTCCTTACTCCAGCTGGTTCTTTACTGTAAGTTGTAGCCATAAAAGACATGAGTTATTCACGTAATTCTTAGTGAGGAAGACAGTGTGAATAACGAGACAGCATATGACCCATTCTTCCTTGATGATGATAGCTATGGACAATACGGCCTTGATCCAGGCTCTTTGGTATAGTATCATTAGAAGTTTTAGTGAAAACTTTAATTTATGAGTTAACACATAGTCTATTTATTTTTTAATAGGGATCTTTGGCTAACGGTATGAGACCATCAGATATGAAGAGAGAAATGAACGAACAGTTTAGACTAAATCATCCAGAGATACCTGTTGAGCTTACACTAAGTAAGATTAGGGCCATTAAACTTCATTTATTAGAAATTGGAAAACAACTGGACTTGGAAATATCTAGTGTGGCACATGCTTATGTTTACTTTGAAAAGCTTGTTATCAAGGTATTTCTAGACACACACTAATATATGTATATAGTACTCATTCATGATAATAGAATGTGGTGACGAAAAAGAACCGTAAATTGATTGCCGCTTGTTGTTTATTTTTAGCAACCAAGGTGAATGAAGCAAAAGGCACATGGTTCAAGCCATTGTTAGAAGCTATGGATGATGAACTGAATGTTGACTCAAAAGAAATTCACGAGCATGAATTCGCCGTATTTGCAGATCTTGAGTTTAATCTATACGTGCCTAAAAGAGAATTTATGCCGCACTTTGAGAGAATATTTAGTCATTTGGAACATAAAAGCATACAAGAGTACCTTGGCAATTCGAACTTCTATAACGGTTGTCAAGTTTATTAAATAAATGATATTTTATTTTATAACAAGTGGAATGGTATTATTGTCTCCTGTCGTTTGACTGTGTAAACTAATGAATGTGTTCATCTCTCTTCTCGGTAAAGCAGTCCTTGTGAATAGATACCTGATTTTCTTGAGAAACCGTAACACAGACTTTGGTTGCTGTTCTCTTTCGATTGGATAAGTTGCAGCTGCAGCAGGAGTTGTTGTTGTATTATTGTCATGACTACTGCTACTACTCGTGCTCGTCGTCAGGCTCTTGTTATCTTGTAGTTTTTCCTCTTTTGCAGATATCCAATGTTCTTTAGTTGTATCTGCACTTGGTATATCTTGCATCTCCTCTTCTTCTTCTGGCATATGTGCTGGATCCGACTTTGAACTTAGCAAGGCCACGCCATAGATCAATACAGCGATACCTACAAAGACAAGGATAATGGCCCAAGGAGGATAGTTACCGACCTCATCCAGATAGATGATAGTATTCACCAACCCCAAGGCAGTATAGGTACCATAAAACACAGGAACGACCACGACCGAAGAGTAAAGTTTGAGAGCTGTGTTCAGGCAATAGACCTATATGCATAAATTAGATTCCTTTCAGTGCATTTCGTACACACATGCTTCCCCCCTGACCTGCATGACAGCTGTGATAATAAGTGCCAATATAATAAAGCGACTTGTATTATCATTAAATTGATTGACTTGAGATTGAAGTGAGAGAGTGAACAGCTTGACTCTAAAGATATAATTAGAATGAAACGGCATAATCAGCATATACTGTTTCCTGCTACCCGCTTTTTGCTAATAATAGAGTTTCGCTTGCTAATAATCCACCTTCGACGCTAAACATCAAGCCGACGATGTGCTTCATTTTTCTCTGATTCATGTTTGCAAACAAATGCAGTCTTCTTGACGTATCTGCAATTTCCCAATTTGACCAAATCGAAAAAAATAGACCGCCAAAGGTGGTGATATTTAATACACTGAAGTAAATGATAAATATGGGTCGAACAAATAAAATTTTAAGGCTATCTAACGAAATGGATTCTTCGGCTTTTTTATATTGTATAAATAAATATCCCTTAAAGACATATGTAACTTACGGTCTTCTCCATTGTACATGCCTCCAAAGACAACGATCCATATAACAGATGCTACAACTACAAACGTACCAAGAACATCCTTCCGTGTGATGTTGGTACCAACAAGTATTTTGGCAAATATAAAGTTGAATATGAGTGCAACACTACCAAGAGGTGCAACCCACTGAGTTTTTAGATAGTCTAGACGTAATCATCGTCAGTTCTTCTCACTTTTTTTTTGGATTTTTTTTTTCTTCTCTTTACTAAGTGCAATAGTACTGCCTATCAATTGACTCGCAATATAGGTGTATAGACCAATATGCCATAGTGGTCTACTACAGTCTCCACGTTGCTTTTCTCTACTTGCTTCTTTAACATGATCCAGTTTTAATATATTTAATCCAAGTGCATCCATAAATGATGCGCCTTATAAACTTGTTAGTCATTATATATAAAACATTCTTCACTACTCTACCTAAAGAGACAAATACACCAATAGCAAACCGTATAACATTGTCTTCTGAGCCCATATTGAGTGTATATGTATATGTATATATATTTATTTAATCCTTTTTTTATTGTATATATATGGTATACAGCATATATATGTATATAGTTGACTATGTATGTGTATATATATATATATATTTGTATATACAAGGTTTATTATCTTTATATGTACAAAAGAAAAGAAAAAGAGAAAGAGAAAGAGAGAAAAATCAAGAAATAAAGAAGGAAAGAATATAAAAAGGGGGAAAATCATTATAGACGCACACATACAAATGTATATTTATATTTATGCATGATCGACTTTTGATAATTCTTTAGAAAGCACTAAATTTAGTGCATTATTAAAAAAAATTGAATAGGAAAAGAAAGAAAACAAGGGGAAGGGGAACTGGTAGAAAGCATCAAGAAGGGGAATAAAGAGAACAAAGTGAACAAAGAGTCCAAAGAGAGAGTGTGTGGAAGAGAATGTATCGATTACATTAATCTGTGTTTATAAACATGTCAAAGAGATCAAGAGCACATATAAAAAGGCACTATAAATGATGATTTGAACACATCAACCTGTGAGATGCACGCTTGTTAGGATGTCACCTTCTATGGCAATAGAGTAACACGAATTGTTTCCCTTTTCAGAGGCAATCTCGGAAAACAAAGTTGTATGATTGGCTAGAAATAACCTATATGCCCACAAAAGAAGGTGCATGCTATGGATGATCTTGTTTGAGCTATTTTAATACATAAAGTGAAAATACGTAACAAATATTCAAGAGGCTTTCAAATTTCCTTTAAAGGCTTCCACAACGTTGCATTTTATCTTTAAGGTCGAGGTATTTTTTTAGAGCAAAAAATGTTACAAAATATGAAAAAAAAAGCAAAAGAGGGGTCAAAAGGGGTCCCCTCCTCTCTCCCCTCCCCTTGCTCATGCTAATAAGAAAAACAACTTTTAAAGTGATTGCTGTGTTGACACTTGATAAATATGAATGGCAAACTATTGTGGTTAGGCTATGGCACAAAAGGTATCTCTCGGTCCTTATAACAATGGTAATGGTGACCTGGATAATGCTTTTAGTATAAAGGGAGTATTAGCTAGTGCTACTAATATTATCATTTGGTAAGAGTATAAAATAGACTATATGTATAATGTTTGCTGTTTAGCAGCAATGCAAGACAAGGCCGGTGCTTTCTCGAATACTGACATGCAAGGCTTCAACAAACCTGCATAATTAAACCAGTGTCTATTATAGCTTAGACAAAGAAGAACAGTACAAATCTCATTTAATGAAAGGACAATCTTCAATCCGTCCAAAGGAAGCACATTAAGTTCAATGAGTTGCTTACACTTTATTCACAAAGTATTTGCACGCTGATAAAAAAAATGATAATTTCAGACAGCAAAATGAAACAACAAAAACAGCCTTTTCAGTTACGTGTTAGTTATAAGTGCTGACCACATTTGTTTTATGTATCTCTCAAAAAGACAGAATTGATTGCCTTTTTAATAATAAAGAAAGGATTGGTAGTCAATTAAAGTGTAATTGTTATTGATTTATTATTATTATTACTACTACTACTATTAATATTATTATAAATATGCTACTATTATTATTAAAGCTGTTTAAGGTTATATTCTTTGATCACTCGTATCATATATAGTCAAATCATCCACTTCTTCATCTTCATCAAGAACAGGTGGACCTACTTGCATATTAGTAACATTGGCCGTATAATTACATATACACTTACCATCCATATTCTTTTCTAAATCTACAATCGCATTGGGTGCTCCATCCATATAATTTACACTATTACGATTGCTACGTCCATGCTCTTCTCTCACTAGACGAAGTGTTGTCTTCCGACTTAGAGCAGGCGCAGGCTTCTTAGCTTCCTCCTCTTCGTCTTCAATCATTCTTGGTGCTGCATCACCATTCTCAGTTGTCCAAAAGATGTATTCAAATTCGCTCATGAATAGGTTGAAAATGGTAGGCGGGATACCAAGTGTGGGTGAAAATACAATACTCACATTGCGCATTGTCATCTTGTTTACATCAGAATGCTGCACCACTCGTATCAAGTGCGCTGTAAGTGCTCGAAGAAGGGTGTAGTTGGATAGTGGAAGAAGAGAGACTAGACGACCCAGTTCATTGACTCGGTCTTTGCGGTCCAGTAAATCTATGTAGATAACGTGTTAATGTTATGTTGGTTCGTATTATTTTATTGTCTTACCGATGACATGTAAGAATTCTGTTCGATGCTCTCTTGTCAATACACTCGTTGGAAGTTCACGTAACCACATCTTTAGTAAACCTGCGACAACATGTACATCATATTCATTCTTTGAAGCCAGTAAGTTAACATCACCTTCTTGGTTAAATCTCTCCTTGAGAGCCTTCATAGTGGCGTTACTACCGCTTAAACGATAAAGGCCTTCTTCCATAACAGCATTCATAGCATCCAAATACTCGATACAGCGGTATACAATAGCAGGCAGCTCATAACCCTCATTGATTCTTGATATACGTACAGCTACATCCAAAGGCACACCAAATACCTGCTTGGCAGACTTTGCTTCCTCTTGTTGCTTAGATTTTTGTCGTTCGGCTTGTTCATGTGACGAGCGTGATAAGAAGCCACGGAAGCCAGATGAGGAATTGCTAGTGGAAGAACTGTTGCTCTGACTAAGCTTCATGTCGGATTCTCCGTTGTTGGTTGTCGTAGATGAAGAGGATCGTAACAGTTGTTGTTGATCAGCACTGCTATTACTGTTACTACTAAACATCTTTTTGCCCCAAAACGTCATTCGATGAGCCTTGTTTCGTGCTTTCTTTTCATTATCCACATCATCTGATGCAACTGTTGTAATGATCGTTGGGGAAGCAGCTCTCTGAGGACGCGAGGAATGGTGTTCCTGCTTCTTTCCTTCCGTTATCAGGTTACCCATTGAACTGCGACGAACAATTGGAGGTCGAGGTGCATGTAGAGTTCTACTATGATCAAGACTAGGCCTGGGCATGTCTGTCATACTCCCCCACGTTGTCGGAAGGGAGTCGGAACTCTCACTGGAAATAGAAGGCGTAGGTTGATTAGGGATATTCAATCCACCATTTTCCTCTGGATGAACATTGACAGCAGGAACAACTGCGTTGAACTTCTCCATGTCTGCTGCATTATCCAACTTGACTTGGCTCATCGGTTGAGCCGAGACTGTTCTGATCTCTCCTTTTGATAGCTTTCTAGGCTTCTCTGAAGATTTTTTCTTGTGTGGTTTGAAATTATCCTCGAGTTGTATGTTTTGTGTCAACGCCTGGACCCATTCGTCACGGTCATCATCCGAGTTGGCGCAGAGGATGTGTCGGACAAAATGAGAGGAACCTGTTTTTCTTTGCTCGACAATTAAAAATGCGTGTCGATAGATGTTGTTGTATTCTTCTGCTGCTGGTGTGGTCCCTGGCATCTGACGGCCGATTTGAGCATTTGTCAATCGAATCGAACCTAACTGATTTCCTTCTTTCTGTAGACAACAGGGTTAGATTAAGGGAGAAACGATAAAAAGGACAACTTACAGATTCATAATATTCAAGTACGTTATCATTCAATACAAAATAACGAGTCTTCCAGCCGCCAAAGTTCTTGCCTCTCTTGGTTAGATATCCTTCTTTGTGTCCTGGTATTTGATGCTTTACGGTATCTACAATATTAGTGCTTAAAAATTCGCACAGATGTGAGGTATTTTCTAGAGGTAAGGCCACAATATGCTGTAAATATTGCTCCAAAGCAATCTATATTCAACATAGTGAATGAGTTTCTGGCTACTGAGGCTTTGGTTGTATTTTTTTTTTCCTTACCTTTCGTTGATCTACTTTACTGGGCGCATTATTTGAAAATAACGCCTTATCGGGTAACTTGCCTATTCTTGCTGTTGCTGATCGATTGCTACGCTGCGCCTTTAGCTTGGAATCAAGCGTTAAAAAGTCAGAGTATAGTTTTTCAACTCTCCATTTTTCTTCAAATTCGTCTTGGTGTCCAAGTGATCCAATCGCAATGATAAATGAAATCACTTCCTTGCCTTTATCATTTGGCTTGATATTGGACCCCACAAGCTTGATATGAATATTGGCCATATTTCTCATAAATGAGGTGTTGTCCTGTTTAGGTTCATCATCTGGTTTTTCGTAGGTGGGCAAGTTGGGAGTTGACATGTTTTTCATTGACTGTTGGATATCACTATTAGCACGATGTAGCACTGCACTCTCACGTTTCGAACGAGTTGTTCGAATAGAAGGAGTAGCAGGAGGAGGAGAGGCTGCTCTCATGGTTGGATCATGTTCCAGGGCAGCTCGAGCAGGTGGCATCATAGATTCTCTCTGGTGCTGACGTCTGTCCAGGGACGAAGAGGACTTGCTGGGTGTAGGAACAATGATCTTATTGTTGCTGGGCAGAGGTGCACTGTCCTTACGGATAACCTGTGTTGGTGAATGAGGACCAGGAGCAGGCGAGCCAGGTGAAGATCGACCATGTATGATGTCTTCAGGCTCATTCTGCAAGAAAACGGCATCGACTCGTTCCTTTAGCGGTCGATAAGGCGACCGTGGCGGTGGCATCGGGCTCAAGGGAGGCAATTCAACAGGTGATGTTTCACTTGGTGTTGCAACAGAGGCATCGTCGGCCTCAGCAATCTCCTTTAATGTCTGAGGTGAAATGAGTAAAGAGGTTACTCGCTGCTTACGAATCATTTCTTTTTCAAGCGAGTTGACTTTATCCAAAAGACCATCACGATCAGCTGAAAGTCGAGCATTCTCTTTTTGAAGGTTTTGGATCATGACTCTCTGCTTTTCAATGATCTTCCAAAGCTGATCGTTTTGTGATCGTAAGTGGCTAACTTCATCTTGGCCGTATGTTAAAGACATGTGTATTTAAAAAAGAGTGGAAGGGGGTAGTTAATAAAAGAAGAGAAAAAGGGTATAAAATAAAAATGAATACTAAATTTTTGTTATAAAGCAAAAAGTAAAGAAAAGAGGAAGGGGGTAAGAGAGAAAGACAGTGAAGAAAGAAAGAAAGAGAGAGAAAGAGAGGGAGAAAGGGGAGGTTTATTTAGGGGAAAGAAACGATTCAATATAGTAGGCGGGCTGTTTGGTTATAAAAAGGAGGTTTTCTAATGATAGATACAGGTGAAAGGAGCCGTTTGTTTCTTGCTTATAAATGTAGTACAAACGACAAAGATCAATGTCTTACAAAACCGGGCTTTTTTACCTTCGAAGGAAAATCTTATAAATCGACCTTATTGCCTTTATCATTTTATTTTATGCCAATCTATTTGTTGCTTGGTTACTATCATTGGCCTCTACTGCAAAAAGAACAATAAAGAGTACTTTACTCTATCTCCTGAACTCAAGGGTTTCATTTGATCTTGTGTAATATTAATATTTAAATATTGACAATATTACCATAGCAGCAACATTTCCGTTGTACTTTTGAGCCCAGCTTTTTGTTTAGACAAACGCGGAATGGAATCAAGTTGATACCTGTTTGATGCTACTTTATGCTGCACACATGAGTATCATCCATGCTACATAGCATTAACATGGTGTCACAATCACAAAAAAAAATAAAGGAAGCAGGATAACACAAATCTATAACTTTTTACAAATAATAGAGATCATCTGCCCTTATATTGTCACATATATGCTATCACAAAAGTGCTATGAGTTAATTGAACGATCGCATCTGATGCAGGATGGCTAAAAAGAAAGGCACCACTTTTCATCTCAATCAAGTCAATAGATGACAGCCTTTTACAGACAAAGAAAAAAGACAATTAGGCACGGTAGTGAACGAGTGAAGGTATAGCTTATCTTGTTACAGGGGAAGAAAGAGGAGTGCAGCTACTTTGTCAACCAAGACATCAGCGGCTACAACGAAGTCTTTCTGTAGCCAGAGACGAGATCAATACAGAGCAAAGATCGGCAGAATGAATGGCCATGTAGTCAAGGTCGGCACATGATTCGACGAGATTATCCGAAGACACAGACTTAAAAGTTCTTTACTAGTGGTTGGACAAAAGGAGGACAAACTTTACAGGTCGCATATTTAAAGAGCTTGAACCATTAGGAGTGGTTGCTCGATGGCTGTATATGCCGAACTAGGTAGGTTAATGAGCGTAGTAAGCAGTGAGATTAGTAAAATATGAATATGTCCCCTTAATTGTAAGCGAATTGAACGCGTAAAGTATCATTTTGATTGGAGAACAAAGCAAGCCTTTGAAAATTGTATGTATATGGTTATTTTGAACACCTCCGCGCAATAGGAAATTTTAGTCCGAAATTAAAGCCTTCTACTAAAAAGCTAAAGGTTTCTACATAAGTCTACACAAAATTAAACATTTCTATGCAAATCTACACCTTTCTACACAAGACTCAAAGAAGTGGCTGGCCTTAGTTTTTATGCCATAAAATAAAGAGACAAAGTATAATATAGTCACACATTATTTGGTTTCGTACCAAAATGTAATATGCGAAACTTAATATATATACATCTCTTATTAAAGTTGGAACGTCCGTTGGGAGAAAAAGAAAACAAAGCTCAGGTGTGAAGCAAGAAAAGCAAAAAACCAAAAGACAAAAAACGGCAAAATGTTCTTCATCAGTTATTTGCACTAGTTATAAATAAACTGGCCACAAATCAGCACGCTCTCCAGATTGCCCTAATCATATGTTGTCAGAAAACGAGGTTTTTAGTCGAAATTTGGGACAACAATTTAAAACATCCACAAGAAAGCTACCGTTTGATCAATGTGTTCACAGTTTCTACCAGAGTGTCTTGAAGTCTAGGGCCGTCTCTGCATGTAAAGACATGCGTTAAGTAGTTTTCAGAGCTCAGCTTTTTATGAACCAGTACACACTGAACTTAAAAATCCATTCGAATCATATCTTTAAACAAAATTTTTGGTATTCAATATGTCAATTAGTTATGGATAAGTGGGTGACAGACAGTGCTGCGCTTCCAGAAGGCTTACTTGAAAGCTGAAATATTGTTTAGACAAAGTCATAGAAGTATCATATATACCAAAAACTTGCGAGTGGAGTTAGCCAATGCCTTTCAGAGGCATGTGTACAACTAGCAACCCCATATACAAACTGCATAGTCGAGAAATTTGAAGCAAGATTGCTTAAATACCTTTCGTATCTTATTCAAAACAATTTCGTGGTAAGCTCCATTTTTTATGTGAAATATTCTACTAGAATATGTAAATAATTCATGATATATAGTCAATGGCGTACCAAGGCGTGAAGAAAATAGATTATGACTATTGTTATCATTCTGTTTGCAAAGGAGAGCTCAAATAGCCGCAAGATGCTACTTTCACTCAGGAAATAAAAACAGCAGTTGATGAGGCTTGCCTGTCATTGCAGCAGCTTATAACCACACAAGTAGCACTAAAGGAATTGTCTACGTCTCTAAGTGATTTTTTGCCTTGTATCTTGTATATACCATTGACATATGAAGCAGAACATAAAGGGCACCATGCTTATGATGTTAGAAGACTGCCTCTGCCTAGGCTTTTTTCTGTGTTACCAAATCCATCGTTGCGCTGGCAATTCATCAATATCAGTGCAAATTCTTTGCCTGCCTTTGTTAAAGAAACTCTACCAAAGGGATATAGCGATCAACTACGAATGTTCTATAGAGTTTTTAATCTCAAAAAATTAAGAATCAATAGGTAAAAACTTGTCTGTAGATTGCTTACTTGTACAATACTTAGTAACTTTCTTTGTTTGTTTGAATAGCGTTGACGACTTGCTTCCGAATCAGAACAACAAAATTACGTTTGAAAATACTATCAAGTCTGATGGGTTTTCAGTTTATTTTGTATTCAGCAAAAGAACAACAAAAGATGCCTCTTTAACAGCAAACACTGATTTAAAGCTTGGAGATTTTGACTTGGAAGAAGTAAAGAAAACTTACTAGCCCATGTTTCTAGATCCTGGGAGAAAAGGCGCGTTCACTGCTGCAATTGGTTTAGATACAACCAACCATCAAATAAGACGCTGCTCAACAGCAGAGTATTATCACATGGCCGGATCGACAAAGCACTAAATTTTTGTATAGTACGAACACTAAATACATATTCCTTTATTTATTATACAAAATGATCTATTATACAGACACTTTAGTAGTTGTACCAACCAGTGGAGCAAACCCTGTTTGAGCCTTTCCAATATCAAATACAAGGTACATATTGTGTAAAAATGTTTGACCAATCAGCAAGAAATGCAAATCTTTGTTGGCTCGAATACCCCAGGCACACTTGGTTGCTCTTTTACCATCTAGAGAGTCTAGAGGAATAATCATTTCGGAGGCTGGCATATCAAGGATGAGAGGCGAAGAATCTTTGGCTGTTTCGTCAAGAGAATGAGATAATCCGAGCTGAATTCGTTTAGTGGTGTTGAGATAGCTACAGTCAATGTCCCATAAAGGACTATCAGGTACTACTGCTGTGAAATTGTTTGAGCCTGTGAGGCCTGCAAAGATGGCTTGTGCATATTCAAGAGGTAATTCAGTGAATGGTGCACCAGTGTCAAAGATAGCAAGAGGGTAACTTGTGTCATTTAACAAGCTTGTATGGACTTGCTCTGTTCCGTTATCAGCAACAGCAAGGAACTGGCCGTAGGATTGCCAGTGGGTGTATCCAAGAGTGCTATTAAAAGGGACTACAGGAACATATTGGATATCACCTGTGTGCTTTGTAGAATCAATTGCTCCAAGAACCATTTCGCCTTTATCGCCAGGTACGGCAAAGCCTGGACCATAGGCCCAAGAGAAGATAGGTTCAGGAATTAGTCTTTGTTCAGCCATGTTGGTTACAAGAGGGTTGTATGTTTGCTTACGGCTATTAGTTCCGTTAGGGAAGCCAAGTCCAAGTATACCAGAGATATCCGGCTCATCAGGCATCAGCGCATTAAGCATGTTGGCAGAGATGTTATGCATGAGAGCAAATTTCTGATGTTCAACAGTGATATTGCCAAATGATACTGTTTCATAGGCATAGCTTCCATTTGCGTAATTGTAAGTGGGAGGAGTGCCATATTTAAGAACACTGGCATCATTCTCTATAGATACATAGCTTGAAGACAAACTTTCATTAAATCCGTGAGTTGGACAACTACTTGATTTACAGCTTGCCGAAGTAACCCAGAGATCTGCACTAATATAAATCAGTTAGCTTTTATAAAGATGAAATGACATGTGTGTACCTTCCGGTGTCTAATGTAACAACGAATTTCTGTGGAGGTGTTCCGATCGATATTTCAGAATAATAATAGGCAGAGTCAGTAATAGTTTCGATAATCGAAACATCGCGTTTTGCCAATCTTGATCCTTTTCTAAAGATAGGTATTTTTATTGCAGAAGGGCTTGGAAGAACAAGGGCTGTTACAGCAGTTGTAGATGCAGTAATGGCGATTGCCCAAAATAGAGTGTTTTGAAGATGCATAATGCTTTACAATATTTCTTAATGAAATCAAGCAAAAATATATGTAGCTTTTATATTGATTGATATAAGCTATTTAAGCCTTTGCTTTTGGAATAAGGTGGCTCAAGCTCTCATGTGCGCACTTCGCCACAATTTTATAAATAATGGGGCTTATCGCTGACATTGTCTGCTTTCGAACAATTGACTGCGCTTTGGCTTTAGGTTCGGCCATTAATCCAGAAAAAGAAATTGTATGTCGTACCTGAAATAACCGTGCCGTTGGTGAAAGGGATAGTCAAGAATGTGATTTACAACCGTCCTTGGTATCATTAATAGTATTAATAGGCCCTCATAATTATCTCACTCATATAATAAAAAGTGAACTGTAATAAGTACGCCAACGTAGATACATATAAAAAAAAAGAGGCTTATTATTATAAGTATGCCCAAACACTTCTATCTGGTCGCTATCGTCGACCTCTTTCTAATTGTAGTACATGTTAATTATGCTAATGACATACTGAATCGAGATCCTATTCCTTACTTTGATTTTACTGGCTTCTGTTTCTTCTGACTCTCCATATGAAATTATGACACCTGTATTTTATACAGCGTCTATTTAGATAAGGCAACAGCAAAGATTTGAGCATAGCAATTAATAAATTACTATAAAAAAGAGGAGCAAAGAAATTTAATTGTTCTTTCTTCATAGCTTTGTAAGGAAGAAGTAAGGCTCTGTATTAAAACTGATCTCTCAGGCAATACAAGAGATGTTCTGAAGGAATCATCGCCATTACAGCTCAAAGATACTAAAAGATACGTCAGTAAATGCTTCATGAGGTGTGGACAACAAAAGATTTAAGAGGTAGTACTAATGACGTCTTGGTAACCCAGTAACAATTGTGTCATAGGCACGACTGACGGTGAAACATACGCGACAAATTAGTTAAACAGGTCAAGAGTGGATTGATTGTGATGGGTATAGTAATAGTGATCTCGTATGAAGCCAAGCTAGTAAAGGATAAATATAACGTGTATCAAAAAATCCTCTGTAAAGAACACTCTTCAGGAACAGCTGTCAATCCATCGCTTCTAACCGAACTGCAAGACCCAAAGAAGTCTGGCAAATTAGATACATATTACCAAGATGAAACATAAAGAACAGAGAATAAGAAAAACAAACGAATTACTTTTATAAAAAAAGAAAGCTCTAAAATAACAAATCATCAAATGCAGAAGATTGCTTAGTTTGCTGTTGCTGTTGCTGTTGTGGTTGTTGTGGTTGTTGTTGCTGAACATTGAAGGAATTTGCTACACCCCAGTTATCCCAGTTTGCACTAGATGATGAGTTTCTTAATGCGTTCATAGAAGGACCTGTCGAGGGCTTTGCAGGTTCTGACTTTTTGCCCAATGAGTCCAAGCTCACAAAAGAGGAGGCCTGTGACCAAATGCCACCGATGGATGATGTGTTACTTTCTGTTTCAGAGGCTTTTCCGGTATTCTTTATCTGCGTGGTTTGTTGAATAGGAGACAAGGTGTTTGATGGAATTGTACGGTTTGCTGCAAGAGTATCATAGGACATGGCTTGTGACAGCATCAAACCTGAGCTATGCTGCTGAGGTGCAGGTGAGGCGGTAAAGCTATCATCACCTAATAAGTCAAAGATATCATTGGTTTTCTTTGAAGCTGCGGTGGTGTTGGAAGTGGTAGCAGTGGCCGTAGAGGCATGACCATGAACTGTAGCAGTGGTTGATGGTGGAGCAGGGGCACTTTGGAAGTCATCAAAATCATCTTTAACAAGAAAAAGGTAAGTCAGCCATAAAAACATTCCCCTTTTTTAATACTTTACCATCAGCTCCGTTACCAGCAGCAAAATCACCCCAGTCATCATCATTCGTAGCTTGTTTATGAGCCATAGTAGGTTCATCAAAATCAAACAGATCCTTTGCGGTTACTTTTGTCTTCGACTGTGATGCTTCAGCTCTCGAGCTAGATGCAGATGAAGGTGTTGTAGCTGTTGTTGCCCGCGTAGGTGGAGGTGATGATGGCTCATCATATTTCTTAGTTATATCAGAATCATAAAAGTCGTTCTGAGCACTATCTGAGCCAAAGCCTTCAAATCGAGGGTTGCTGCTGTAACTTCCACCACTGTAACCTCCCGAAGAGGCAAACATCATTCCACCATCAGAACCAACTCCAGTATACTTACTTCTGTTCTTCTTTGCCTTTTTACGTTCTTCTTTAATAGCATCTGTATTGTTTAACAATTCAACCAATTCTTTGGCTCGATTACGCACTTTATCAAAGATATTAGAGCATGATATCCCAACTATAGTTTAAAACTTACCATTTATGCCTTGATCTTTTCCTTTCTCATCAACGTAATGGAAGTTTTTCATCATTTTTATCATTGATATATGAGATCTAGCGTCATCTACAACACGTTCTGAACCATTTTTAACTAAATACTCGAGTAATACAAGAGACTGGAAGTGTGATGGTTAGCGTTGATAACTCTTTTTTTTTAAAAAAAAAAAGTGTACCTTATAAATCTGTCTCCAATATCTAGCCTCCTTTTCTGTGAATCGCTTATAGATTGTGGGCATAATTTCATTAAAGTATTGACTATGCTTAAATAAGTATGCAACTATGAATAGGTTTAATAATATTTACTAATTGTAGGTGCCTTGAGCAATTTCCTGCATTAAAGTACTTGAAGCACCCCAAGCTTCGTTATTTGTCGCTTCATGGACTTTAGCTTCCATCTCGGTATAGTTAAGGACGACATTTTTACTGAGAGAGAATAATTCAGTTATTTTGCTGTTTATCTATTTTATTACATTTACACTTTATTGATGACTTCCTATAAGTGTAACTTGTTTAATATTATATTATCTTATTAACCAAAGACTGATACATACGCGCACTTCCCATAAGTCAGGGATGCTCAAATTCAAATTCGAAAAGGAATTCATATTTACTTTATTGAAAAGAAAAACTACTTAGGGATAAAGGAGAACTCTAAATACCCAAAAAAGTATCGGAGACCTATTCTCTACACCGAGAGAAAGTCCGACATCAACTTTCCAAATTGTATCGAGCCATGAAATAATTTGTTTATAGCATCCTCTTCATTTTTCTTGAGAACGAAGGGTGGTCGTTGTTTGTAATCATCTTGTATAATCCAGTTTTCAGAACATTCACTGTTGCATTAATGTCTGCTTTCTTCGCTTGAAGAGGTTCTTGATCTTTTACCAAAGAAATGGCTGTAAACAGATGATAAGTGACGATATGAAAGGAATTCATATTCCCTTCGTTCTTTTACTGGCCTAGCTTGCTGCAATAATAAATCCTTTTTTAATGTTGGCTTAGAGACGCTTAGGATATGATTAATTTCTTCTCGCTGTGCTTCTTTGGGTATTATTTGATTAATGTTTAATTTATTTCCCCCACTAGACTAGAATAAGAACATATCAGCATTGGCCCGCCTTTGCTAAAGCTCTAATAGTGTTACCTCTGTAAATAATTTTCCACTATGAGTTCTATAATGATAGCGACATCTAGTAAGATGTCAGATGCAATCTTCTGTCCTTTTCTTAAAGTATTTAATATAATTTCGTTATCATTGAGAATAGTCTGAAGAGGCGTGGTGGCCACTTTTATGCATTTTGCTTGTTGTTGTTGTTGTTCTGTGTTTATTTCCTTCTTTTGCGCTTGAAGCTTTTGATCGACGAAAAGCTGAGTATACATTCTTTTCTTATTTCCCTTTACACATTGACGACATGGCAATATCACGGGAATGTATAGCTTTGTGCAAACATCAGATAATTACAAGCGAGTAAGGATTGTACTGGGACTTGTATCTTCTGGAAAAAAAGGCATAGTTTTTTATCCAATCCAGTATTTCTGTTTCGTTACCTTATGACAAATGGGTGTTGTTGCCATATGGTTGATAGTGTATTCAGGAGAAACCAAAGGGCCATCGTCAATAGGAACGGCAGCATATTGAGTAGA
>NW_019671917.1:1352609-1371966 GCF_002708625.1 Rhizopus microsporus ATCC 52813 | reverse complement strand
TGGTGGCCACTTTTATGCATTTTGCTTGTTGTTGTTGTTGTTCTGTGTTTATTTCCTTCTTTTGCGCTTGAAGCTTTTGATCGACGAAAAGCTGAATCATACATTCTTTTCTTATTTCTTTCACATATTGGTGCCATGGCAATATCACGAGAATGTATAGCTTTGTGCAAACATCAAATGGTTGCAAGCAGTAACGGTTGTGCTTGGACTTGTATTGAAAAAAAAAAAAGGCATAAGTGTATTTACTCTCTCAGTATTTCTGTTTCGTTACTTTATGACAAATGGGTGTTGTTGCCATATGGTTGATAGTGTATTCAGGAGAAACCAAAGGGCCATCGTCAATAGGAACGGCAGCATATTGAGTAGACGTTGGCGAGGAGAATTACACAACGCTAACCGTAGGTTGAATGACATGGGAGTTGTCATCGTTGGTGAGTTCAACCTTGTTGATAGATTTATACTCGCGGCTACGACACTTCTTGCTAAGGTGACCGACCTTGTTACAGTGTCCACAGATAGGAGTACCATCCTTTGTTCAGTGGCGCAAGGGATGCTGGAGGCGACCAGAAGAGCGTACAGCACCTGATGCACCCTTGGAAGAATCACCTTGCGAATGGTAGGGTGTTAGCTTTCGTTGGAAAGCGTTAATTTCCATAAGAGAAGGGCCAGCGGGAAAGTCGAAAGAAGAAGGATTAGCCATAAGAGCGGGAGCAGAACGAAGAGATATCACCCATAATATCTTGGAGCAACGTACCTTAGCAACCCAGTACATCTTCAATGACAGCAGCAACATTAGCCATCTCCTTCCAAGAAGTAAGAGAAGCGACGTTAGGAAGTACGGCAGCACGCAGACAAGAGTTCATCCTACGAAGGTAGATAGCACGAAGAGTCTTGGCATCCAAAGTATGAAATCGAGGACCACAGAGTCGAAGAGGATTTTATACCGCTGAAAAGGCATACTGTCTTGACGAAAGGCTTCAAGATCATTACGAAGGTAAGTCTTGTAACGTTCATCAGAGACACCAAAAGTAGCAACGAGAGATGCCCTGAGACTTTCCCATGTAGTGTCAGCTTGAACACGGAAAACTCCACGAGTAATGTCATCAGACAAGTACAGAGCAATTTGCAATCTCTTGTGGCTGACAGAAAGAAACAACTGATCACATTATGTTTCGTAGTCGGCGATCCAACGATTGAAATTGGTTGAGGGATCGTATTTAGAGTAGATAGGAGTGTGGGCCAAGCGACTTTCAGAGACTAATTGAGAAATTAATCCAACGAGACGATTTTCAGCTTCAGACATGATAGGGATCCAGAGAGAAAGGTAGTGATAAATACCAAGAGAAAAGAGAACAGAAAGAGTAACGATAAAGACCGAGTAATAGAATGTATACTCATATGCAAAAATATCATCATGAAGTTTTGAGTACTTCACTGCCCTTTCTAGAATCATGTAGGTTTTTTTTCAGAAAATCCTAATCCTCAACAGTTGATCGCGAACGAAAATCAACATTTTTTTCTATTATCCTCAGCATGGTCAAAAGAGAATACAGTATGGAACTTGTGCTTCTGTACAAGTGTCGTCTAATATTTGAATTATATAAATGGTAATGGTTGAGCAAACGAAAATAGATATATGTTTATACGTTACCTTTTTCAGTCATTGCGTACATCTTTTTAAGCTTCTGGTTTGATTAATGAATACCTGTTGCTGGCAACCAGGTACTATTGTTTAAAACATGGAGGGCTTCATCGCTTACATTCAACATATCCATGAACGTATTGTCGTTAATGTCTATGCAGTGTTCAAAAAGAAAAATGAAGCATTTCATTTGGGCCACAGACTGTCCATTCATGCATTACAGATTCAATATAAGCAATTAAACAAGGTTTGACCTTGAAAATATAAGTGTGATTGGAAAATGCTAACATGTAGTTTTTGAGTAGATCAATAAAAGAAACAGACAATAGAATCTTATGAATACAATCACGAAACGGAGGAACTAAAAGAATAATGGAATCTGCTTAGAGTTGACTCTGGTCTTAAAACAATGGCATCTGTCTCACTTTTGGAAATTCTAATGGATACTTAAATACAGTCAATACAAACAAGTCTGTGCCAAAAAATAGCCTACATCATACAAACTGTCTCAAATAAGACTGGATACGCCTGTAAACTAAAAGTTGGCCAACAAGCATTATGTACCTGCAATCTGCCTTTATTGCATTTAAACGTATGCTGCTGATAATAAAGAATGTTCATGCTTACTGTCTATGTTATTCGATGATTTAATAAAGATATTTGTCCTCAAGTGCTCTTTCAATAATTATATGGCATCAGATTTAATCATAAGCGTCTACTTTGAATGCTTTACTGTCGACGACTCATTCAAACTACAGCAACTACACTTTTAGAGATTCAATATCAAAATTAACATACCTAATTGACGATACAGATGTTCTTTGCATATAGTTAAAACTAACAGTTTAAGATTTGATTGGGTTAGCAAAGAGCTTAATTTAATAATGAAACTCATGCAACGTACTATTTCGATGATATTAAAGTGGCCATCCAAGTTCATGAGTGTCCCTGGCGATTGGCTTTACCAGCAAGAATAACAAGATAGCTGTGCTTCTATAAATTGAAAAACGACTGAATGCATACTTGCTTTTATTGGAGAAGGACAGTATTTCTATTAACAGGGGGTACTATACGACATGCTCAAAGAATAGCTTTCGATGGACAGAAACAGCCCCAGCGCTCTCAAGTTTTCGTTTGAATGGCTACACAAGTTTAAGAAAAGATATTCCCTGAAATTTTGACGGATCAACAGTAATTCTGCTTCTGTTAGGCTTACATAAATAGGATCTTGAGAACAGCTCGTTCCAGTCAAGAAAGAGCTGCCACAATGCAACATTTGAGACTGTTGTACCCAACTTTTTGTTTTGTAATTTAAAATGGGTCCATTAAGTTGATGACTTGCGAATTAGATTCATTATTAAAAAAGAGAGGAATGCTATTAAAGTAGATTGAGTTTTACTTGAGGTAGAGGATCTACAACTGTTATTTATTTAGTGTCTTCCCTTTCACTTTAAGCCTTTAACAGACCATTAAACACGTGGCTAAAGCTCATGCTCTGCTTTTCTTCTGGTAAAGAATTCGAGCAGTATTGAGCAATAAATACACTTGTTCATTTCAATTTTCTTCAGTATAATACACCACTTTAATAATCAATTACTTTGTTTCAAATCATAAACAGGCGTCATGTTTATTTCAAAAGTGTCAACGAAAAAAAAAAGCTTATACGTAGCACAAAAATTGCATGAGTTTTTTTCTTGACATAACAACATCGACTAGTTTCAATATTAAAAGAAAGAGAGAAGCTTTTTAATAAGCAATGACAAGCATTGACGCCCAAAAATAGAATAAAGGCATTACATGTAAATTTAAAAAGATCTTAGTTGTAACTATCTTAAAACACTACAGGCTAACTAATTTTTCTCCAAGCAACATCTTCTTAATGGCAACAGCTTCTTAATTTTTCTTCAAACAATATCTTCTTAAGACAACCCTCTCTTAATTATTCTTCTTTTGCTATCGCCTTAAAAATAGCATTAATTATTTTTCTTTCACCATCTTCTTAAACGCCACCGTCTCTTAATTGTTCGTATAATCTAAAGTAGTTGGTTAGAAATATAATGCCACCTATGGCTTTTAAGCGTTACCTTCTTTCAATTAATCATTACTCCCTTTCTTCTGCCTTCAATTAATTGTTCTTGCCTCTTTCATCGTTCAAGTAAGAAAAAAGACTCCAACAAGATACGTTATTCTTATATGACGTGTCATTCTCAATCTCATTGGTCACATACAAAGGAAACAGACAGCTTCTTGCGTCGGACATAAGCTCTCTCTTTACTTTTTAAAAAGTAAAACAGTCGACGTATGATGATCAACAAGTACGATATCCTCAATGTATTAACTATGAAAAGGACATTTGAACAGTGCCTCTAGTATTATCCATGGACAACGGGGTTTGGTGAATACAATAAAAGAAAAGAACAGCAGTCTATTTGTTTAATAAAGTGCTTTTATAGTCTTTGGAACATACTGTTTGGAATCTTATTACAATGGCTGAACGGCATGGAAGTGGAAGTTTTGCGTTCTTCATCTTAGTTGTTCCAGCCTGTATATATAAGATAAAAGTGGCTATGCAAAGGGAACACGTAGTTGACTTGTTTTTTTTTATAGCTCAGTTGCAAAAGGTACACATGGGTTACTATTTGTACGAGTTATGCCACTGATGGACGCTTCTGAAACGCTTTTCAGGGCGTGGTCTTTAAGAGCACTAAATGGACTTTACCTATTCTTTTTCAATAGAATATTTTATTGCTTGTAATCAAATTTATGATGGCTGTAGCACAGTTACTTTGGATTCTCATGAGCCGAGTGCTAGTTGCATTGATTGTTAACCAAAGCAAGGCTTGTAATTTAATGGAAGCAGGGCGATTTTTATTGTAAAATAACATGAGATCGGATGTGTATGTATGAATATATATAAATATATATATATGTATAAGAGAAAGAAAGAGGATATAATATATAGAATATGCATCAAAAGAGAGTGAGTGAGTGATTGCATAGATAAAAGAAACAAAGGACAAAGGAAAGTTAAGGGTGGTTCAACAGGTGAATATTTTTTAAGGAATGGATAAATCACATATAGAATTCTACAAGATTAAGTAATATTAATAGTCGTCGTCTGATAAAGCTGTATGGGGACGGTGATCCATCATGGCAGAGCCTCTCCACCCGCTATCCTTACTGATCAAGACTGAGGTATCTGATTTCTTTAAATAGTTGGCATCTGCCCACTCTTTGATAGCATCTAACATGGTCAAGATCTTATCCTCGTTACCTCCAAACACATCTTTTTACAATATGGTTAGCTTAGAAAAGAGAATGACATTTTGCAAGTTACCTTTAATCGTGTATCGTCCATCAACCTCTACACCCTCTCTACCCATGAACTTGAAGGCAGCAACAATGTTATCAAGCATCATAACACTTACAGAACCACCCTTTTGAGCAGGAGGTCTGCGAATCGTCTTTTGACTGATGGCTTCAAGTAGTAAAATGAGGGTATCACCGTTTCTGAATGCACTAGTAAGATCAATGACTTTTTTACCAGGAGGTAAATAAGAGTTTATCCATTCGATATATTGAGCAGCATTCCAATGATGCGGTCTGTACTCTTCTTCATAATCATCCTCTTCTTCAGAAATACTGGATGTTATACTATGGTGGGAATCACTAAGGGGTAAGCTACGATGTTGAGGATCAATCAGATCTTCTTCTTCTTCCTCATGCAGATAATGTTGCTGCTGCTGCTGTTGTTGTTGTTGTTGTTTTTGATATTGAGATGGTATTTCTGGTATATCTTGTTCTTCCTCTTCTTCATGAATGATATGATGTGTGATGCCTGATTCTCGCATTTGTCTACTATGATATTCTGAAGTAGTTGAGGCATTAGGCTGGCCATCTTCTTCTACCACAGGCATCTTGAGTGCATCTTGATTATTATTGGCTTTTGTTTGCTTTTGATTTTTATACATAATCACAGAGGGAGGTCTTGGTCTCATACGTCGTGCAACATCAAGGGATACAGTGGCGATGTGATTGGATGACATTACAGGTGCTGACAGTACACGAAATAAATGAGCCATGTTTGACTGTGACATATTAATTAAGTGTCTTACCTCTAAAGTCTCTTGCAATCGTTGTTTTCATGAGCATCTTTAACCAAGTCCTCATGGCTTCTTCTGTGTCTGTATAAAAGTAAAAGGTTCTTTCGTATTCATGTTGTGCTTTGAAGCAATATTTGCCAGCGTGAATAGTTTCGTCTACGATGATTTTATATCCTCTTAAATTAATTATTCCCTTCATGCGCACTTCCTAATATTTATTTGTTAATTGGAGAGGGCTTGGCATTGCTGTACAGTCAACTTACTTTGGGACTCTTAAAATAGAAAAGGTTGGTTCCTTTAAGGACAAACCAGCGCTTGTTCCACGTCTTGTATTTATCACTTTGCTTATGTAACCAACCTTCATGCTCTGGTGCTTGAAATGCTTCTGTTGTGGATGCACGATAAGGAGATTCATCAAATGATAGCTTGTACGAGTTTGCTGTTTGCCTGTGCAATGAAGATCAGTAATTATAAAAGTACAAAGCAATTATGTCTTACAATGACTGTTTTGGTGTTGATTTCGAAGTGACTGGTTGAATATTAGAACTTGTCTATACAAAAAAGTTAGAGAAGATACGCATCTTGAAAGAATACATACGTCACTCATCAACCAGTGACTTGTCTCATCTAGTGCACGCTGACCCATTTGAGATAGAGTTCTGTTGGCAAACCCTTTTGGATCTGGACTAAGCTCTCTGCTTCGTGTTGTACGACTTCCGCCAGAGGATACTGTGTTGTATGTGTTTGATCGACTGATACCTGAAGAGCTAAGGCTTTGAGGAGACAAGGGCCTGGGAATGCTGGTCGATATAAATGAATTCGTCTCGATATCATGACTAATAGGAGGTAAAGGTGCTTTCCTCGGAAATTGATAAAGACCATCGTCATTTGTGCTACTAGATGATGTGTTTTGTGAGTTCGATCGACGTAAGCTAGTAGAAGCTCTACTAGGTGTTGAGCGCATAATGGCACTAGTCGAAACAGATGCGTTAGGAGCAGGCGGTGATTGATGACCGTTGGTTTGCTTTAATTTCTAAGGAGTGGAAGGATAAATATGTGTGTTTCAAATAATAAAAACGTAAAATAACTCCTTACTTCAACACCGGATTCGTCTCTTAAAGAAGTAATGGCCTGCATAATTTTATATCGTTTACCAAATGTGTTTATGCCTAGTTCTTTTAATGCTTCAATGTTCAAATCCAACAAGATATCACCCGTGATTTCTTGGTCAATAAAGTTTTGGGATACTGATTCGAACCCAACAGATCTGAGCCAATCTGCTACTTGTTGAACATCCCATTGCTCCACTTTATTGTTGACTGGATATGATGATTGTATTCGAGATATGGTATCATCAATTTCATCTTCAATGGTTGATCCGGATGAACGTGAAGATAAGTGCGGACTAGGTATGTAAAGTTGCTTTTGTGGTTTTTCCGGTGAAGTGTAATTCATTGGAAAGAGTCCAGTCTCGCCTTTGATATTACGTCCCTATGGAAACATGTTAGACTAGATTATTTCTACTTGCAACCACAGGTTACCTGCCACCATCCATCGAGATATTTTTCATCTTTTTCTAATACAACAATAGGTTCACCCACCGAAAAGTTAATTTCATCTTCATTTTCGGCTTCAAAGTTGTGAACAGCATAGACGATGTTGCTCATATTTTATTCAAGCTTAAAGGAAAGTAAATGACTAAAAAGGAAATTAATGAAAGTGAAGGAAAAACGGACAAGTAGGGGGAAGAAAAAAGAAAGAAAGAATAAAGAGGAGAGGAAGCGAAGAGGGACAAGAGAAAGACCTTTTTTTTTTTTTTTTTTAAAAAAAAAGGTGCTTCGGAGTCAAATGCTGTACGACAAGGTTTATATAATAAAGGCAAGCGACAAGGAATCATTTATGAATTGTCACACTCCATTATTCTCTTCATTCTAACAACAGTTTACACCAAATGAGGCTTATTGTTCTCTTCCCTTTTGATATTCTTTTTCCTTTTCTTTTTCTTTATGATCGATCCAACTATTCGTCTTTCTTTCTCCTTTAAGATTTGTTAGTGTTTGTTAGTGTTAACTGCGGTTAGTCAATTGTATCCTTATATTACACAAATTAAACCTGATTATATCCCCCTCCTTTTTCTCTCTCTTATACGACTCATTCAAGGAACTCATCAGGTTCTTTATTGTGTAAACCATCCTTTTATTTTCTGTTTCAGACACACATTTTATTGGTTGATCTATGTGGGGATGTTACTCAATGAAAGAACCAATTCATTTTCTTCAATGATATCTCTCTACACATCCTGCTGCTCAACCTTTCCTTTCTCTGTTCTGTGTACTTCTGTATCCTCCCGCCCTCGTACAAAAATTTCAATTGTTATTTTTTTTGGGAGCCTGTGAGACTATTTACACCAACCGTTGTTCTTTTTTCTTCGATTTTTTTTTCTGGTGTTTTTTTTTCTTCTTCAATAACAACATTATGTCAGCAGTGAGAAAAGTACGTTGGTCAGAGGCTGACGACAATAAGGACAATGAAGAAGACGGCTTACAACAACAAGAGGATTATGTTATGGATAATCAACCGTCAGTAGACCAACCAAATACACCAGCAAATTCGTGGGCATTTATGCCAACCACTAATTTCACTGCGCATAATCCTTATCAAGATGAAGAAGATTATAGCGAAGAAGACGACCAAACAAATAGTGAAGAAGAAGATGACACAGCACTTAACCAGCTTTATGCTCGTAATCAATCCTTGTCTTCAGCCCCTCCTGAAATTACACATGAACGACTAGAATGGCAACAAATGCTTCAATCTGTCCTTATGGGAGAAGTACTCAAGTCTGAAAAGAAGAGACTCTCGAGTTCAGACAAGTTCCAGCAACCTACACCTACACAAGAAATCTGGCTGGCCCTCCGTGCTTTACTGCGTGGGAGAACACTCTTGGAAGAACAGAAATGCTTAGAAGACAGTAGAAAAGAAATCGAAGGCATTTTAAAAATGGTCATTGAATTCAAACTAAACGACATAAAGGACCAAAGCACGGCATTAAGGAAAGTAGCTGAAGTCCTAAAGAATATCGATCGTATCGAATCTCTCTATACCACTCGTGCTGCGATCACTCAAGCTCATCCAGACTATGGTTCTGCTTCGTTCCAAACAAAATTAGACGCACTCAACGCCTGGTGTACGATCACCCGCAGCTTGAGCATGCAATATAAAATATTAAGAAACTGGACAGGCTCAGAAAGCCTGCAGATTGCAAGAAAGATGTCAGAAGATGATACTACGACAGTGACTATTAAAAATGATAAAGTAAAGGAGACAAAGCAAGATAATAAGAACGACACATCTTTTGTCGAAAGGCTCTTGAAAGAATCCGCTCTGCAAGACACCTTTGACAAACGCACCCTTTCGGCTCTCAATTTACTGCTCGTCAAATCGAAACAGACCATGATTTATTATTCCAAGTCCTTTGAAGAAATGAACTTGCCGTCTTTTACATCTCAACTTCGACAGCTGGCATACTTTCCTATTTCACTAGTTCAAGAAGCTCTCAAGCTGCGTCTAGAGTACAAGGACCGTACGAACGAACCACCAAAACAAATGGTAGACGCCATGATGGAAGATTATCGTGGCCTGATCTCACTGGCTTGCAGAGTTAAACTTCAGTATCAGGACTTGATGTATTCTGCTCCAGGCTGGGACCTCTCGCCAGATGAATCCGTCGATAGAGACTATGACACTGTCTTGATGGAATCCGTTCGATTTTACTTTAAACTGATCACTTGGAAACTTAATTTTGAAAAAGAGAATAGCCTTAGAGAATGCGAAGTCATGGAAAAGGAGTGGGGGTTCCTGAAAAACTCAATTTGTCAGGCTGTGGATAAGGCAGATTGGGAGTGTGCTGAGCACTTTTGGTAAATCTAAAAAGAAACGGAGATGCATTGACTAATCTCCATTATAGTTCATTAACAAACAGGTTATTAGCAGATGTCATGCGTGATTATATATCCAGCTTAAAGATACCACCAGAAGCAGTGGATGATGGTATTGAAGCCAAGTATACAAAACTATTACACACTATGCGCATGCGAGCGAGAAAGCTTTTACAGTTTGCAAGGTAAATTGAACAACCCACGCTTTTGTTCATTGACCCTTACCCTTTCTCTCTGTGTGGGGTATATTGCTTAGATTTTTCATGGGTCAATTCGAAAATGCTGCAGAATATGTTGTAGACCCCGAAAATATGGATAAATTTATTACATGCCTTGTCGAGACTGGCCATTTCCTGGTCTACACAGGCACATTTGAAGAAGACCGAATATACATCATAGCTTCGCCTTCACTGTACGGACGAGAAGATGTGGTACGGTCGATTGTGAAGTCATGCTTTGCGTATGACAAATCACCTCCACCAAGCGCGACGCCAATCATGATGAATCCTGACAACGCAGAAGACTATGTCTTGATCTTTTCACCTTGGCAGAACATTATGTGGACAGGAGAGGTTGTCGAGGTGTCTATTCCATTTATCCATTTAGGCATCAAGACTCGTCGTGTTCGACTGACGACAGGAGACTCGAGCGACCTTTCCCCGGCCAAAGCAGCCTTCTGGACGGCCGTGCAACACTCAGGCGTTGAAATTGTACAGGAGCATCGAGCACATATACCAAGAATCAATAAGGAACTGTACAAGATCAAAATGACTGTCTTCAAACTGGCTGATTCTACCATCTCGAGCGTAGGCACAATCCGTGAGCAGACGATGTCTCTAGGATGTCAGGAGCTCGTGGAAGAATGCTTTAGTTTTGCAAGCGACTTTGGTATCAGGGCAGCCAAGTTTTTGGAGCTAGCAGTGCGTCTTCAGCTCGACTTGAAATTGGTGCGGTTGGCTATCGATTGGATTTGTTTTATCACAGATGACTGCGTGCCGTCTGATCGAAAGACGTTCCGATGGGCTGTTGCTGCGCTCGAGTTTGTTCATCTGATGACACGTGGAGCAAACATTCTCGCCTTGAATGAAAACGAGTTTGCAACACTACAGAGCAAGGTAGCAAGGTGCGTTGCATTGCTGATATCTCACTTTGATGTCCTCGGCACTCGATACACATATGAATTGCAACTCAAGGCAGAGCAGCAACGACGCGGTGGTGTTACAGCCAAACGCAACTCGTACATGACGTCTAGGAGTAGTGATAAGGATAACATTACGACGAGTTCTACGTTTGGAGCCGCAAATGATGCAGCTATCACAGGCGGTGGTGGCGTGATTTATATTCGTGATGCTTGGATGCGCAAGATATCTGAACTTGAAGAGAAGCGTAACAAGGATGAGCAAGAACGTAAGATTATCGGTAAGATCTTGGACGATCAAAAACCAGAGGATCAATCACTTGTGTTCCTTGCTCCTTCGTCTTCCAATATCTCTTTCCGTTGGCAACAAGGTCGATTCATTGGGGCCGGTACCTTTGGTTCTGTCTATTTGGCCATCAATTTGGACACATCTTCGGTTATGGCGGTAAAAGAAATTCGATTCCCTGACTCAAGTTCTCTTTCTGCTTTACACAAGTCAATCAAGGAAGAAATGAAGGTGATGGAGATGCTGCATCACCGAAACATTGTACAATATTATGGTATGGAAGTTCACCGTGATCGTGTGTATATCTTTATGGAATACTGTGAAAATGGAAGTCTAGGCGCTCTATTGGATCATGGTGGGCGTATTGAAGATGAGCTTTACGTGGTCGATTACGCGTACCAGTTACTGAGTGGTCTTGCCTACCTGCATGAAAATAACATTGTACACAGAGACATCAAGCCTGATAATATCCTAATTGATTATCAAGGTCAGCTGAAGCTCACAGACTTTGGTGCAGCAAAGATTTTAGCAAAGGGACAAAAGACAATGGGACGTACTACAATGCATATGAATGTGAATAGCTTAGCAGGCACACCGATGTATATGGTAAGTTTAACATTTCCATTAAATTCTCTCTTAACTCACTATGACTTAGGCACCTGAAGTTATCACTGGAAGCGATACGGGGCGAAAAGGCTCGATGGACATTTGGTCTCTTGGCTGCTGTATTGTTCAAATGGCTACTGGTCGCCGTCCTTGGAGCACGCTTGAAAATGAATGGTCTGTCATGTACCATGTCGTGACTGGCCATCCACCACTTCCTGACGCTTCCCAACTTTCAAGCATGGGCATTGACTTTTTGAAAAAATGCTTTATCCGTGACCCAACAAAGAGACCCACCGCCGAAGAATTACTACAGCATCCATGGATTACAAACTATCTGGAAAGCTACAACGAAGACAACAATATGTATCCTCCTGAATCGGAGTATGACGATCAAGTGATTGAAAATAGCTGGCCATCTGAAGCTCCAGAGCCTGAGGATGTGTCATCCATCGTACGATCGATCAATTCAGCTCAATCTCTAGATCGGCCACTGGTTCGAAGTATTCCCAACAGTTTGGCTCTGGACGGCATGGCTAATAGCTTAGAGAATGGTGCACAAGCACAAGCTTATTTCCGTGAAATTGCTGCTCAACATGCTTCAGACATGCAGTGGAGTAAGTAATTCCTTTAATCTTTAATCCTGTCTTTTTTTTTTGCATTTTTATCTTGTATGCATCTGTCATTTCTTACATACTTAATACATAAATACTTTTTGTAAATAATGTATACGACAATTATACCATTTTATTTGCTTTATTTTCATAACCCTAGGGGTTTCAGACAACCTTGTGGGGTATATACGTGTGTGTTAAATGGCACTTTACCAATAAGATGCATATGAAAGGGTTTCTTTTTTTTTTTTTTTTTTCCTGTATCGATTATGGGAACAGCATAGATTTATTTACTTTTCTCCTCTTTTGACTTCATTATTATTATCATGTCTAGATATTTGCTTGGTCTTTTAGGATCCTTCTTTTTGTTTGCATCTTTCATCCTTGGGCTGTTTATATTGATCGGCCAATTGTCCAATAAGCCATTCATTAATTTGATTGCATTTGTACACGCAATTAATCCACCCAGTAACCTTTCTTATCAATTTGGGTTATGGCAAGTATCTTTAAAAATAACAAGTTACTTTAGGACTCATTTACATGTATAGGTCGTACTGCACTGGTGTGCCCTATGCCTCTGTCCAAAGCTGCCATGGTAATACTGCAGCGTACAATTGGGCAACAACACCTGGATTCAACCAGATGCTACCAGGCTATGCGTCTAGCAGGCGGGTCGATAACTTATTCACAACCAATTTTATCCTTTACTTCATTGGCGCCGGCTTTAGCTTCTTTCTGTGGCTTGCGTCTCTTTTCTCACTGTGTAGCTTCAAAAGACGAGGAGGAAGGGGTTTCAGCATGTTTATGTCGTCCGCAACGTGTCTGACGTTCTTTGTTATGCTTGCTGCACTGATCATTGCCCTTATCCTTGTCATCACTACTGTCAAGGCAATCGGCAGTGTGACCCAGGACTGGCAGGGTCATGCAGGTATTTCAATTTGGTTCACAATCGGCATGGTCATTAGTCTTTTACTCGCCTTTTTATGCTATTGTCTTCGTGCATGTTTTAGGCCTCGAACTGTAGGGCCTCACAAGTCAACATATCGCAAGTCAGCACCATTTGCCCTTCAGGCTCATTCACCTGCAACGTATCCTATGCAACAACATCACCAACCGTATTATTATCAGCAAGAGCAAAAGCCAGAGGCTCAAGATGGTTATATTGCTTCACAGCAAGTAGAACAGCCTCACGATAGCTATATGGCTTCACAGCATATAGAACAGCCTCAAGGTGGTTATATGACTTCACAACATGCAGAACAACCTCAAGAGTATCACCTATATCAACATGCAGAAAGTAGTCAAGCTGCTGCTCAACGACAGCCTGATCATGATCAACATTATTCTCCTGCTTTACATATGCAATACTTGGCGCCTGTTTATAATAGCGGAGTACATCCTGAAGGTGGACTGCAGCACTCTTAATTTAGACTTTATTGGAAAATAAAATTCGGACAAACTCTTTAAATTCCATACGATTTCCTTACTTGACTTGAACAAACCTGTTTGATTCATAGACAATGTGACAGCACTTATCTTCGTTTTTATGAATATGCCTCTCACTTGAAAGGATTGAAGTCTTTTGTAGCAAATTATTGGATATCCAATATTTTGAAATCACTAAGAACCAGTGCTAATCTACATGGCAACCAATCAAAAAAGCAAATCAATTGACAGTTGCTTTAGTCACACATTTGTTACACGCGCCACACTGTCAGAATTCGATTGGCTTAGGAGAGGAATGAATATGCCGATAGGGTTTATTGATGTATGTACATTAAATGAAGTCTTTGGGGGATATTAAGCCTAGTTTTTTGCTTGTATGATGATTTGATCTCTGATAAGGATGATGACGTTTTAGGGATGATTTGTTTGAATAAGGAGGAGTAAGCGGTAAAGAAACAGCTGTTATTGTTGTTGTTGCCTTTGGTGACGTAGATGGTGTATGTGTAGGTGAAGGTACGATTTGATAAGTCGCTGCTGTAGTTGACTGTTGGTGAACAGCGTGCGACAACAATTGGTTTGCGTATTCTTGTAGATCGTCCAAGGCAATGTGTAATTGAAAATCAGCAAAGAATAGAAATTCTAATTCTAATTGGTTCAATTCTTTTAAGGGTAGTCCACCCACTTTAGCATATCTTGCATTTGAATAGAATACATCTGAAGTGAACTTGACGGCCACCACAATACTAATTAAGGTAAGCAAAGGACGAAGGGGTCATTGTTTTTATATTTTTTTTACCTTGCAATGACTAGTCGATGTATGTTGTATGCGTTAATATGAAACCCTTTATTCAATTTATGAACTCGATCAAAATAAATCAACATGGATATTAAAGCTTCATTATCAAAAGGCGCAAATTTATGAATTCTTGAAAGATAAGACTGAATGGTGATATTGGGTATTGTCCTTGAATGAAAGTAAGTAATTTTTTTATCTGGTAAATGCTGATTGGATTCTAATAGGGATTCTATCAAGCGAGATACAATCTGAATAAGTTGATTTGTTGGATATTCTGCAATATTCATGTTTAAAATAGAAAAAGAAAGAAAAGTAAACAACAACATGTCTCTTGCTTTTTTTCCTCTTTTTTATATCCTTTATTGCCTTGATCCAATCAATCAAACTCAATTCAACCACGCGCTAAGCTGAAAGGATGTCTGTTTTTTAAATTTTCTTTTTTTAATTTAATTACCTCGGTTCAAAGGAGTGGCCGGAGTTCGACACGTCTATTTTCTCGTCCAAAGAAAAAGTCGCGCCTCTCAAACAATTTTTTTCTTTTTTTTTCTTGGTTGAATGCATGTCTTCTAGAGAATCAACTCCATTGTCTTTGGAAGACATTCATGAAGACACTGTTTCTGATAAAACTCTAAAAGAGTTGCTCAGAAAAGAAATTGAACTACAACTTCAAATTGAAGCTATTCAAACTGAAATAACACAACTAGAAGAAAGACTAGGTACAAACAACAATGAAGAATTAGACGAACAAGGTAACATAGATCATGTGAATATATTCAACACTTGTTGACATTATACAAAAAGATTTGGAAGAATTTGAAGCACCAGAATGGTGTATTCCTATTAAAGCTAATGTCATGACATATGATTGGGATGTAAGTTTTTGCATATAATTGTATAGAAAACAGTTTAATCATATTACTATAAAGTCACTAGCAAAAGAGGTTCAATTTGATGTCATCGTTACCGACCCACCATGGCAACTAGCTACTCATGCTCCCACGCGAGGTGTTGCTATTGCATATCAACAATTGCCTGATATTTGTATTGAAGAAATTCCTATACCCAAACTTCAAAAGAATGGCTTCCTCTTTATCTGGGTGATCAATAACAAATATGCAAAGGCATTTGAATTGATGGAAAAATGGGGATACACCTATGTTGATGATATCACCTGGGTCAAACAGACTGTCAATCGTCGTATGGCCAAAGGTCATGGTTACTACCTTCAGCATGCCAAGGAAACCTGCTTGGTTGGCAAAAAGGGACAAGATCCTCCCAACTGTCGACACTCGGTTGGATCTGATGTTATCTTTTCAGAAAGAAGAGGTCAAAGTCAGAAACCAGAGGAACTGTATGAACTGATTGAAGAGCTGGTGCCAAACGGCAAATACTTGGAAATCTTTGGGAGAAAGAACAATCTACGTGATTACTGGGTGACAATTGGTAATGAATTATAAATAAATCTTGTTTTTTATTGATAAAGAAAAGAATGTATCACTTGTTGACTATAAAGCTTTGTTTGAGTTACTAATTGCATCAAATAAGCGTGCTTTTGATTGGCCTTGTTGATATAATCAAGTGCTATATCCATCTGTGATTGTTCCTTGGGTATAGTCGCTGTCTGCTGTATTAAATCAATTGCAGTGGTTCCATCCGTGTTTTTAGTAATAGTGTGATATCCAATCAATTCTGATAAAGTGACATTAATACAATCATCTTGCTTTTCTTGCATTTTTTATTTTATTTTATAAAGAAGAAGAAGGAATGAAAATACACTTTACTCCGAAATAAAAAAAAATTATCTCTTTCTCTCTCCTTCTTGCAAGGTCACGAGTTTTTTAAATGCTTCATCTTTTCTGTCAACTCAATCATTTCACTCACAGGAATATTTGATGCTACTTCACAGCCCTTAAATAAAAAGAATGAGTTGATAGTAAATACACTATATTGTCTCTATTTACTCTCTCAGTTTCATGAATTGTGTCCTGGATATGTTGAATTTGATCTCTAAACTCCTTTTTCTGATTGATCAATTGATCCATCAATTCACAATTTTTTGCTTTGATCTATAGTTAACCATCAGAACCAGATCATTGATCCCATGTTGTGTTATTCACTCACGTCATCATATTCTTGTTGTAATCTCATCAATTCATTCTCTTTGGCTTCATGAATAATACTATTTACTATTTGTTCAGGTGCAGGAAGAACTCTAAATAGTTGAATATCAGTCACTTGTCTTTAATCATTGCTCATGTACCTTTTCTCTATCGGTGGTTTATTCTTGGCATTCTTTATTAATTCATCAAAGCGTTCCATTTGTTCATTCAGCTGATACTTTGTTCTTAATTCCTGCGTTTTATTCTATACCTTTTATTAATATCATTCTTATGTAATTACGCTATTACCCTTAATTCATTAGTCATAAAGTCTTGTGCTTGTGAGTGAGCATTCTCTAATTCTTCCATGCTTTCTTCTGTCAACAGCTTTTCCAATGAGCGCTTTAATAAATGTAGACTAATATATAAAGAGAGGAAGGGTAAGCTCTTTGTTACATTTATTATTAGTGATCATTTACTCAAATGCTTTAATTGAAGATTCGATCCATTTATTCGTCAATTCATCAAACTTGTCTCTTGTCGTTTTATCCTCTGCAGGTGTTTCATGAGACATCAATGAGAAAAAAGAGAGGGCTACTATCGGACTTTAACCAATGAAAGAGTGACGGTTGCCACACACATATATATACACATACACTCATTTACAAGCTGGTTTATGAAAACTCCATGCATATATACACACACACACACGTATAACTGTTTTTGCTGTTTTTATTCTTCATATAAAATTAGAGGTAAACACCTGCGGCATTGGAAGCAAAGATGGCACCAAAGCCGAGAAGAACTGAAGCAATGATGGCTGACTGAAGTTGTTGAATGATGGGTGTTTTCTTTTCCTGACTATTATTAAAATGATGAATATTTTGTAATTTACATTCACGCGTAAACTTACATTATAAATGTTCCAGCAGCAAATAGACCGATCGTAATACTAAAATAAGCAGCCAAGAAATATAAGGAGCGTGGAATGGGGGCTGTAATGGGTGTTCCAGAGATCCAGTCATCCTTTCAACAGTGTTATTATTCCTATTTATGGTTTACATGTTTACGTACCATTGCTGTCATCTTATTTAAAAAGAACAAAAGGAGAAGAAAAAAAAAAGTAATTAGTATCGGAGTCAGGCTACTAAACCAAATATATTATATCATCCATAAAGGTTATCCCATTATTTTTCCCTTGATTATAATTCATGAAAAAAGGGGAGAAGATACAATATTAATGTTTATATATAAAGATATATATATATATATATAAAAGAGGAGAGAATGGGGATAAAAGGATAAAATAAAGAGAGTATTGCCGTAAAGGGGAATATAAAATAAATTTGCATAAACTTAATATTCAGATCCTATAGGCGCCGACAGTCTACGCAACGTCTTTTCTTCTTCACTCGATCGATGCTTCAAGGCAAGTTTTTTGTTATATTGCCATCCAACCATTGAAGGATTATTCATACTGAGTCTACCAAATGGTCTTGCAACATCATCATGATTATTAGCTTCAACTGACCTTTGGACCTGATACCAATGCTCCATTATCTTATTGCCGTAATCTTGAAGCTCCTCAATGGTCACAAACAAGTTGTAGTCGTTCAAATATAAAAACTCAAGTTCAAGTGCGTTTAATTCTTTCACAGGCAATCCACCCACCTTTGATGCATCAAATCGGTCAATGCTTCACAGTTCGTTATAAAGACACTTACTTTGGCGTATCGAGTATTAGTAAAGAATATATCAGAGTATAGTTTACTGGAAATCATTAAGCCTGTGATAATAAGTCGATGTATACTGTAAGAATCAATGTGAAGCGGTGGGATATGGCGTGAGGGTTTAGGTTGTGTCATCCGATCAAAATAGACTAAGAGAGCAATCAAGCACTCATTAGCACATGGACAGTATTTTAATATACGAGTGAAATAAGCATGAATAGATATGCTGGGAATAGAACGTGCGTGGAAACAAGTATAGGATGAAGGATCAAGTTTACCAGCGTTTAAATGAAGTCTGTCATTGCTGCTGGTGATCTTTTCTAGTAATGATGTCAATAACTTGATGGTGTCTTTGACTGGATGATTGGCTAAATCAAACTGTGGTGAATTCATTATTAAAAAGAAAGAGAAGAAAAAAGCTTAACTCCCCCCCTACTCCCTCTCTGTGTGTGTCTCTCTCCCAAATAAACACTATTTACAATCTGAGTTCAAAACTATCAATCACTGTAATGTTTTAATGAGACGCTTGTGTAAGTAAAATTTATGTGGACGTAATCAAAGTTTAATACGAGACGTCAACAAAGAAAAGTAGCATCACACATGCCAAGAAAACACATTTCAGGCAGAAAGAAATAAGTGAAGCTAATGAAAACTATCGACAATTCTCTTTCCGAAGAGCTTCCAATGCACCTTCAAGAAGTATTGCTTACACTAAGCAAAAGACTAAGTACATCTTTCATTGTTCTCTCTTTTTTTTAAGACTCTGCGTACAACCCAGAGATATACGAGTATCTATTCTGTCCAATGCAAAATCCATTAAATAACCAAGGCGTGCCAAGGTTTTAAATGAGTTGTAAGCCACTGCTTCAAGAGTAGTTTTAATTGAGTCAGCTGCATTGTTTCCGTCATGCTAATGTAAATTACAGGATTTTAGTCTTAATTGGTACGGTTGATTTTTTTTT
>NW_019671917.1:1348383-1351924 GCF_002708625.1 Rhizopus microsporus ATCC 52813 | reverse complement strand
AAAAAAAAAAAAACAAAAAAAACAGCTGTGAGACTAAAGCAAGATAAATGTTTATTGAAATTGAACCAGGATTATACTATTATTTATAGTCGAATACCGTAATCACGGTCTTCTATTTTCTTCTACTACGACACAATCCACAGCAAAAATTAATGGATTAATTCTCTTCAGCTTCATTATCAAAATTTTTTCTCTTCTTTGGCAAATAAAAGATCACCGATGTTTGGTTTAACTCGATGATGGTATTGATGATCTTTTTGTTGGCCAGTAGGTTGTATTCTTTGCCTTCTTGGTCAACAATTGCTATTGGATCAAGATCTCCCAATTCCGCGACTAGTAGCTCCTTTCCTTGTTCTTTTTCTGATTCACCCATTGCATCGAACGCAGACAATACAGCTGTATGATGGTCATGTCTAACATTGTCCTTTATTAGGAACCGTGGGCACCGCTGATACTGAAATCGACCTATTGGCATTCAAAGTGACATCCAAACAATTAGCTTGGACCATACTATCGTCGTCAGAATCGGCTTCAGTTTCTTCTTTATCATGATTGTCTTTTACGTATCTCTTCAAAGTATTGGGAGTTTGGTAGTAAGTGCCATCACAATAGGGACAAGCAAAAACCCCACTACCATTTCGAAAAATAGCTGTTGACTCTATTGATTAATTAACTAATTAATCATCAGTGTTTCTAATAAAAAAGAAAAAAAAAAGTTACTCATCACCATTCAGCTCGACTGTTACTTTTTTGCTGTGGAAACGGTACTTGTGAAGATTGAAAGTTTGTATCGGCAACCCGTTCTTCTGTCTGATACACTGTTCTCACCAAAGGTCTTGAAATCCCTGGTGTGAGAGTGGGCATATGCTGTCCCATTTACGAGAGCCTCTCTTGAGCGCCAGCTCACGTCCCTTTGTAGGTAACGTACGTGTAGTAGAGCTTCTCTGATCGCTGGAATCAGTGACACCATCGTCCCCAGTAAGCTTGCCATCCATCTGAATGTTCTGGTGATTGTCTTGTTCTTGGCTTGCTTGATTCTTGCTAATAGTTTGTTGATCTTCGGTTGCGGGGCTATGATCTACATTTTCTTTGTATTGAACTGGAATCCCAGGAATTCTTGGCAGTGGCATGGTTCTAAAGAGCTCTTTCTCCAGTTGATCAGGAAACCAATCTTTTTCAAATGGTTGGTTACAGTTTCCTTGACCTTTTCCATTTATGCTTCTGACTTTGCGAGTAAACAAATGTCGTCTAAGTAATAGACCAGTCGAATGCCTTGCTATCTTAATGGCTCTATTGCGTACCGCATTAGCTTTGTAAATACGCGCGGAACGACGCTTAGCCCGAAAGCCAATGGTTTGTATTGATACACGACGTTATTGTGCTTGAAGGTAAGGAAACACCTGGAGTCTGGATGCATAGACACTACGGCGTATGCATCTTTTAGATCTAATTTGCACATTAAATCCTTTTCTTCTAGGATATTCCTTAACGCTGGTATATCCTCCATTTTGAAATGCGTTCATTGTACAAATTCGTTTAACTTTCGACAGTCAAGAATAGGTCGCCTCTTTGTCTTTTTTGTATGGTGAAGAAATTTGACAGGAAGTCTTCGTTCTGCATAGGTGATCTCTCTATTATACTGGCGCCGAGGAATTGTTGAGCGGCTATTGTTGCTGCTTGGTGATCTTCGTCGGATAGTCGCAATGGCGCGGTCCTCCAGGCTGCTGGTTTGGTCTCCCATTGGATTCTGTAACCTTCTGAAATGACCGGTAATGGCCATGGATGTTGAATAGTAGATTGTCAATGTGGTAAAAATCGCTGCAACCTCCCGCCAGGAAGAATTCCGTCTAGTGGTGCTGAGTAATTGTTGGCTGGAGTGTTGATCGTGTTGTAGTCTTTGTGATTGTTGAATTGCATCGTCACATTATTGTTGATTTTTGTTTTTTGTGTCAGGTGTCTGTCTGTTTGTGCTAAGGTTGAAGTTAAAGATATTGGCAACGGTGCATGATGTACTATTGATCTGTTACTACTGCTGGCTTGCTGGGTTTGAATTTGTATGTTGGAGCTTCTCTGTTGGTTGCTGTTGTTTGTAATTGGTTCTTCCAAAAAAATACCGTCCTCTTCCCTGTCCTCTAGCTCGATGAGCTGAACCTTAGGGGTTATTGTACCTCTATCTATGACTCGTGAATTGACTGCTGGCTGCTCGTTGCAAAAGAGCTGTTTCGAATCTGGCTTGGGCAATTTCCTTGACAGACTCGGGAGAGAGTGCCATTCATTTGTTTTCCTCTTGACTTGTTTCGAGGTATTTAAGGGTGGGAGGAAGTTTAAGTGCTTTAATGGCCAAATTTCGTGCTTCTCTATCGATATCCCTTGCTGCGATGAAGCCATAAATCGCCCATCCCCTTGCTTTTTCGATGATGTTTGCGAAAGCGGTTGGATCTGCGCTATGCGTGGATATGTAGACCTAGTCTTCGTAGATATCCGTGGCTGCCTTTACTGTGTTGCGGATTCTTTCCGCATCTTTATAACGAATTTAAAGGACTTGGTAAGCATCGATCTGGAATCGCTTGATGTTAGGTGTAAACTCTTTATTGATTGTCTCATTGATAGTTCAGTCACCTCCTTCGTAGTTGGGAAGATCACGGATGCATTTTTTGATGTTTGACTGCATCTCCAATTTGGGAGTCTCTTCCAGGTCTGTCTGAATGGCCTCTGGGAGGATAAGTTGATGGTGTTTTCGTTGCCCTTCTTCTTCGATTCGAAATCGAGCGGCAAATTGTTGGTACAGTTCTTCGATTTGCTCAGGGAAGAAACTCTGGTTTTGTTGTACATTGTGCTCACTTTCCATAATACTGTCCACGATGCGCGGCTTGAAAAGGGTTAAAAGAGATAGTCTACACTTTTTTGTATATTTTATATATTTTCAAATAAAAAGCACGGCTCGAAGAGCTTATACCACATCTGAAGTCCTCCTTTCGTCAACTGGAATTGGGTTAGACACGTCAAGCAATTACATGTAAACGAAGCAATAAAAAAGTTTTTAGCTGGAGGAACGATCGAAGTTTCACCATCACAAAATCGAAATTTTCTATCAAAATTCTTCGCTCTACAAGAAAAAACAAAAAGAAGACCTATTCTCAATTGCCAAAAATTAAATCAATTCATTCAAGTGGAACATTTCAAGATGGAAGGGATTCCAGCACTTCGAGAGATGATTGAGGACCGGTGGTTTTCAAGGTACTGGATCAAAAAAAGGATGTGCTGAGGAAAAAGCTTCCGTTTTGTACCTCTGTTTTTGGCTTTCGGAGCAAAACCAGGCAATACACTACCATTGCTACCATTGAACTCCTTGAACAGCCTGTAGGCACTTTGTCGAGGAATACTACAACGTACTGCCGCTTTAGGTACAGTATTGGGGATTTCAGTAACTGAATCGAAGTCGATTATTTTTCGATGTCGTCGTATTGATAGGCCATAATAGTCGCTTGGAGGTATATAGTTAATGTAGTCCGTGTTAATTTATAAAAGATTTAGTACAAAA
>NW_019671917.1:1150106-1348283 GCF_002708625.1 Rhizopus microsporus ATCC 52813 | reverse complement strand
TTAATGTAGTCCGTGTTAATTTATAAAAGATTTAAAAAAAAAAAATCAACCGTACCAATTAAGACTAAAATCCTGTATTATAAACAACTACAAAGAAAAGGGATTATGTCACTGAATTTTATATTGAAGTAAAAGAAAAACCTTTTCCCCAACCTTGTATTTGAGGTAATCAGATACGTTCTGCAATATAATCATGATTACACACTCTTTTAAAGTGCTTCATTAAAGTTCTTCAAGTAATGTCAGTCCAAGCCAAGTAAAATAAAGCAGATATAGCGGAGAATCAATTGAATTGCATCAATTTTTTTTGCTTAAGATTCATTACTACTACTTTCCTTCTTTCTACTTTATTAGTTAGTAATCAAAATGGGAGTTCCCGCATTTTTTAGGTATGAGAAAGGGTATAAAGAGAAATAGATAGAGTATCTCACTATTTTTACAGATGGCTATCTGACAAGTTTCCAAAAGTTGTTACTCCCGCAGTTGAAGAACGTCCCAAGATCGTCAATGGTACGGTCATTCCTGTAGATACAACTAAACCCAACCCAAATAATGAAGAATTCGACAACCTTTATTTGGATATGAACGGTATTATTCATCCATGTTGTCATCCAGAAAACAAAGTAAGAATTCAGTGGTTGATCAAGTGTCAATCAAAAGGAAAGAGAAACTGATCATTTGTTATATAGCCAGCACCTGCTACAGAAGATGAAATGATGGTGGAGATCTTTAATTATTTAGATCGAATTGTCGATATCGTTCGTCCTCGAAAGCTATTATACATGGCTATTGGTAAAGAAAGCTATACTTTTTGTTAAACAATCTCCCTTATTCACACTCCATCTAGATGGTGTCGCTCCTCGTGCTAAAATGAATCAACAGCGTTCACGTCGTTTCCGTGCTGCTCAATTAGCACAGATCGAACAAGAAGCTAACGAAAGAGTTGCTCAAGAACTAGCAGGTAACAATAACAGATAAGCACTATTGTCACCAAAGGAATAACACTTAATTTATGATAGCTATTGGACAAGAACACCAATTGAAAAAGAAGGAAGAGCACTTTGATAGCAACTGTATTACTCCTGGTACACCTTTCATGGCCCATTTGGCCACCTGTTTGAGATATCATATTGCTTCCAAACAAAATACAGATCCTCTTTGGAAAAACGTAAGTTGTCATCATATAATTAAAGCTGCTGGTTGTTTATATATACGCAATAGTTAAAAGTCATCCTTTCAGATGCAACAGTTCCAGGTGAAGGTGAACACAAGGTCATGGAGTTCATTCGTATCGAAAGATCTCGTCCTGAACACGATCCAAACACCTCTCACGTTATGTATGGTTTGGACGCCGATCTGATTATGCTTGCTTTGGGCACTCATGAACCTCATTTTAAAATTATTCGAGAGGATGTCTTTGCGGATAATAAGAAAAAGACTGTGTGCGGAAATTGTCAAAGACGTGGACATAAAACAGAAGAATGCAGATGTAAGTCAACTTGTTTATTTAAAAAGAACACGATTATTTATACCATATCTGCTTGTAGCGGCAGTTGTGACACCTTCAGTAACTGCAGCAAACGGCGCTGAAGCACAAAAGTCTGAGGAAGTTGTAGATAACAATCTGAAGCCATATGTCTTCCTTCACGTCAATATCTTGCGTGAATACTTGGAGCACGCACTCAAGTTCAATGTTCCAGGAGTCCCTTGGGATCTGGAACGTGCGATTGACGATTGGGTCTTTATGTGTTTCTTTGTAGGCAATGATTTCTTGCCTCATTTACCGTCGTTGGAAATCAGAGAAGGTGCCATCAGCAAGCTTAGTTTACTCTGGAAACAATGTATGCCCTTCATGGGAGGATACATGACTAAGGACGGTGATGTTGACTTGAAGAGAGTTCAGGTTTTAGTATCCGAGCTAGGCAATATGGAAGATGCAATCTTTAGAGAGAGAAGAGAAAGTAAAAAAAAGGAACAATTAGCAAATATGTATGGTTAAAACTAAATAACTATCTGTAGCTGAGGAGCGCCGTGCTGAAGGTGCAAAGAGAAGAAAGTTGGAAAACGACAGACGTGCAATGGAAGCAAGGACACTTGAGAACAACAATTTTGCTTTGATGACCGCAGCTCCAGTAAACAACCCCAGCGCTGGTATGTCAAATAGAGATGTTGCAGCAAATCGAGCTCAGCTTAGACAAGCCAATTTGAGCGCTGCTGCTGCACTGAAAGCCCAATTAGCTGGAGCAGCAGAAGATGTTGCACAAGCGCCACCTATGGAACAAAAGGGTGTAAAAAGAAAGGCTGATGAAATTGAAGAAGAAGAGGAAGATCCAGTCATTTCTGATGACGATGATGAGCCTGAAACTTACGACCCAGTTGACCCCGTTGAAGCTGGTAAAGCTATTCTCAAGAAATTTGCTGATGAAAAGAAGGAAAAAGAAATTGCTGCTCGCGAAAGAGAGCCTGATGATGCCGTCAGGTAGGATTTAACTCAACCACGCTTACTCTATTTATACTAAATCATGAATACATAGACTATGGGAAAGTGGATGGAAGGAAAGGTACTATAACAAGAAGTTTCATCTTACTCTAGATGAAAAGGATGAAATCAGACAGTAGGTTCTCTCTAAACACTACCAGAAAAAGTAATTTACACAACATTTTTTAGCATCGTAAAGTCTTACGTGGAAGGTCTTGTCTGGGTCTTCAAATATTATTACCGAGGATGTGTGTCATGGTCATGGTACTATCCTTATTATTATGCTCCTATGGCTTCAGACTTTGTTAACATTGATTCGTTTGACATCAAATTTGAAAAGAGTGCGCCACTAAAGCCATTTGAACAGCTTATGGGCGTTTTGCCTGCTGCAAGTAGAGCACATATTCCCAAGCCATTCCATCATTTGATGACTGATGAAGACTCGCCGATCATTGACTACTATCCTACACGATTTGAAGTGGATATGGATGGAAAGAAATGGGAATGGCAGGGTGTTGTAAAGCTACCATTCATTAACACTAACCGTTTGCTGGCTGCTATGAACACTGTATATGATCAACTGAATGAAGAAGAAGTGCAGCGAAACTCTGTTGGTGTATCTGTATTATACATTAGTGAATCACACAAAGCATATAATTTTTTAAGCACAGTCTATACAAAGAGATCAAATGAAAAAGCCAAGTTAGATGCTCGACTAACGGATGGCCTTACTGGTGAAATCGATAAAGATCCCGAATGTATTCCTAGAAGCACCTTTTACTCACCACTGCCAAGTCACGATCTACCAGACATTACAAATGATAAATCAATAAGGTAAGAGAAAAGGCACAACTTGTATAAACGTATAATAACCATCATGTATGGCAGTGTTGTATATGAGCTACCATCAATACCTGAAGATTACAATTTCTCAACAAATCTACTCAAGGGAGTCAAGATAAGAAATTGTCTAGGCTATGAAGATATACAGCTAGCTACATTTGAGAAAATTGATAGTCGCCATAGGTACAATAATAACCGTGGATGGACATCACAGCTCAACCATATGGAAGATTATAGAGAGCAGTAAGTGTTAAAAGTAGCAAAAAGTAGCAAATTAAATAACAATTACTCTTAGTCAAAATCAAAAGTATAATAATAATCGACGCGGCGGTTACCACGGCAATAACAACAACAACCAACGAAGAGGTGGGGGTTACGGAGGAAACTACGGTGGAGGTTATGGTGGCTATGGAGGCGGCTATGGTGGCGGCTATGGAGGAAGCCACGGCGGTGGCTATGGAGGAAATTATGGCGGTGGCTACGGAGGCAACTACGGAGGAGGTTATGGCGGCCATAGCGGCGGCTACGGAAGAGGCTATGGTGGTGGCTATCGCAACTAAAGATTTCAAATCCCTTTATGGTATTCAGTGGCTCCTAAATTGAAGTTTGTTTTATGATTAAATGTATACGAAAAAGAATAAAAAATAGAGTACAGTTTTAAGGAAAATGCAACCATTATGACCTACTTATTTTTTCGATCAAATCAGAAAAAAGAAAAAAGAAGGAAGAGGAATATTTATGAAAGAGAATAATCATAAACAAATATACTATATATATTTTTCTTTTCACTCATCTTCAGCTTTTCTTTTTCTATTGTTGGAATCAATAAGGAAACAAGGAGGGAAGCATTCTAATTCAGCATCTAAAAAAACAGATGCAGATGCTTTTTTGATTGTTTCAATGGTTCCATTTATGACTTGAGCTGAATTGTACATCAACTGCAGGGCACGTGACAACAGACAAGGAATGTCGTTCGCGGTTTCTGGCAATCGTAGCCGTCTTGAGCGTATTATCACAGAGTTTGAGCCTCTATCAAATGTCATCAGCAGTGCAGAGATGCTTGAATCTATTGCAAATGATATTAAGTACACAGTTTAAAACGCATTTGATTCTTTTTTTACTCTTTACTACTGATGAGAAATCCAACAATTTTGATGATACTGATATTGATCTAGTATTGCTGGGGTAATAGATGCTATATGTTCTGAATATATAAAGAAGTAACAATGGAAATGTACGTCGATGAGTCTCTATATAACCTCTATTACGATCAAGACGAGCGAGAGCTCATTACTACAAAGAGCGCCATTTTATATACAAACAGGATTGTTATGTGACCAATGATAATTGAGCATGTCGCGTTATATATTAATAACATCTACTGTTGTCCGTCTCTTTATATTATTTATTCTTAGAGTATAGGTTTATAGTAATCTCATACGACAAAATTAAGTATTTGTAGGATAAATACAACAGGAGAGCAAAGTTCGTCATCATTAGGGGAGCCTTGATTCCCATTTCGTTCATTTCCTTGATGCCGCGAGAACCACCTTCGGCGGCGTCAATTTCAAGACAGGCAAGCTCATGGAATACATAGTGAAAGCATAAGTCGGGCTGATCTCTAGAATCTTCTCTTTCTTCCTGTCGTATATTGCTAATAATTCCCAGCTTGCTTTTATGTTCAGGCGAAGTATAGCTTTGCTTGCTTCTACTAAAAATGATTAGTACTGATAACTAATAAAAGCAGTTATATAAATAGAATACCATTGATCATACGTTGTCACAGTGGTTCCACTCGATCTTTTGGATTTGTTAATAAGCCCATAAGCATCTTCTAATGGATCTTGTTCTGCACTTTGACATCCTTAAATTGATATCATTCTCATCCACAAAAAGAAGAAATAATCCAGAACAGCTTGCTTTAGCCAAAAGTCCTCTGGACTATTTGCAGGAAGTGCAGGAATTTTATTGAACTTGTCATAAATCTCTCTGGAAACACTCTGATAAGTGAGAAAATAACTAGAACAAGAATAAGTGTTAAGGTGAGATTGTATAAACTTACTTCCTTGTCCAACTTATACAATATCTCTTTCAAATTGTGGAGTGGCTTATTGAGTAAATTATCTAAACTTGAAGATATTTTATCCAAATCTTCTGTCACCATGCGCTTTCGCCAGATACCATCATAAAGATCAATGATGTATGAGCAAGAAGGACTAAGAAGATAAAAATGTTAACGTGAATATGTGCTTCCAGACTTTTTTATCACTAAATCGCTTACTGCTCATACATAGATGACTTGGAAGTATTGTATACGACATCTTCCATAGATCTTCCTGACTTTAAATCCCATTTGTTTTCACTCATACTGTGGATGCGCTAGTGGTATTATCAATGAACAGATGGGCTCATCTCGGGAAACTAAGAATACATCAAGATGGAATAAGTAATTTATTAACAGAGAAAGAAAAAGATTCATGGCAAAAAAGAGATTAATCTTTATATGTAAGAATAAATGTTGCCAACGAATTACATCTTATAAATTATATCATATGACGCGCCATCAAACACTACAGATTACAGATGCAATGAACTAGTATTGCGGGCTTAATACGAGATATTATATTTATATTAAAGATGAATTTGGCTTGTGTACGAAATATATATTGATTATCTTGCGTCAGAGAGTAAAAGCTTCTTCGATATAAAAGCAGAAACACGACAATACTTGAGATTTTGAATAATTTGTATACTAAATTTTCTTTGGTAAGTTTATTTTGATGTGCATCTTGATGAAGAAGGCTTGGTGTTCTGTATTGTCTTTGACACCTCAACTGTAATGTTGTTTTCAATAAGATTCTGCCAATTGTCTTCATTATTTGCTGTTTTTTGCAAAAGTATCCGAAACATTTTTCAAAGCGCCTATAGACACATTTCCAATCTTCCTTAAATTTTTCCAAGCTTTGTATGATAGCTAATTTCATTTGTTCGACGAATGAACCCCATTTTACTTTTTAAATTGATGGGAAATTTGTGATAAATTACAAGTGAATTCTATTCAACATGTAAAACGACTTAAAATTAGTATGTCAAACAAGGATTGTAAAACATCGCTGCCAAGTCCAAATTCACCTTCTCGACATTCCTCATACATGCTGTAATCAAACTTCACTAAAGAAAAAAAGATTAAACAGGCGAAGTGGATTATTTATAAGTGTCCTGAATTTGAATATCTAATAGCGTCATAGCCCAAAATAAAGACGCAACCCTTGTATTTGCAATTATTTCCTTGACTCTTTCAGCTTCATATTAGTATACAAGTACTATACTAAATAAACAAAGGTATCTTCACTGTCATTGCAAAGGTTGGAAAGCATGTGTACAAGGTCAAATTACCACGTACTATGATGATACATCCTATCTTCTATATCAATTTACTGTCATCAAAAGAGATTTCACATCTCTCAGTCATTTCAGGCCGAAGCTATCCTCCATGTTCACCAATAAAAGTCAAGAAAACATTATGAAGTTGAAAGCACCAAAGATAGCCGAAGATTTTGTGACTTTGTACAATATTTGGTAAAATGGAAGTGATACAATAATCCAGTAGATGATACTTTAGAACCAATATTGATTGGAAAAACATCATACTATTTTATCACCAGATAAGGCTCATTTTTATCCATTTCATGCATATATATATTCATATTATTTTTCATGGTTATAAAAAGCCCTTTTCTCATATTCCAATAAATTGCATATTTCATTAATACCTCTCATTCATGATAGGCAAGCATCCATGACAATAAAGTTATTAAGTGAAGTATGTCGTGTACCTTAGCAACCCACCCTGTTTCGAGCGCCATTTGAAATAGTTTATGCAGACCTGGAAGATCCATTGCTTTACTATAAAAATGAACGTATAGTCATCAAATCTATTACGATCACAGTCATCGCTAATGTTGGTCTGCATTTCACAAGCAGAAGGGAAAAGGATAGAGATATAACAACAGGGAATAGAGGATAAGTATTTTACTTTTACCTTTTGCCTTTTTTTCATGTGCATTAAAAATAAAAATAAAAACATTACACTCTTGTGTTTTCCTAAGCCAGTAATTCAATCACCTATGTTTCATTCTTGATAAACAGATTTTGATACAAAAGGTTAGAAGAATTTGTTTTTGGTTCTTATTAGCGAAAAATAATAATTCATTATTGCTTTTATGAGGCAAGCCAGAGTGGCTAACCAAATAGATCAATCACGATTGGCTTTCTTTCTTTGATTGACAAACAACAGCTGTAATGGAATCAATTGCATATGTTCCACAGAATCGGCAGTCTAGTGCTCTTTGAGAAAAGCCTTATTTTTTGTTTACTATCAGCTGCGTTTTTAAAGGATACTGCCTCCTTCTCAACCTTTTCCCTTGTACATTTAATTCTCACCTCACTTTTTTACTCATTATTAAAGAGAACGATCAGAAATATAGAAAGACACGCACTGGAAATAAGAAAAGTGGAGCAATCATAATAAAAAAGTTATGTGTGAGATCAACTTTATGTAAACAAGTGGCCTTACAAAAGAAAAGAGACTATGAAAAAAATAAATGTAAAAAAAGGGGGGAGGCGTTCGGATGCTCGGATATGTTCTAATATGAGAGAAATAGAAAATGAGTTATTTGTTTATTCATACATTATTGGAGAAAGAGAGAATGAATCATTTATATTCAGCCTAAACAACATGATTCACGTAAACAAAAAACTATAAAAGAGATAATCATTATTTTCTTTTTTTTTTTTCATTCTTTATCTCTTAAAAATTTTCTTATACTTTTATTATCCCCCATGTTGAAAAGGTATAACAGCGTTTGGGTGACCTCAAAGGGCGTATAATTTATGTCATCGTTTAGAATATTCACTTTTACTGGCTCTATTTCATGGTTCCTTATATATCTTACTCTATCATAATGACCTCTCACGGGATGAAGCCTTAAAGAAACCTCTGCTACTCGCTAATACTCAAAAAAAAAATGCTTGCTACTGCTTATCAGTACACTCAAACAATCAAACAATCAAACAAATACCCAAATACTTACTTATGCTTATCAATACCTGCAAATGATCAGCAGTGCCTGCCACATGCTTATCAACGTCAGAAAGTCCCTGAAGAATCTTGCTCATGTCTATCAATGTCTACTGCTAATCAGTACTGCTCTGGAGTAACTACATGTTCAAACTATTTTGCCACTATCTGCCAAACTTTATCAAGCTCTGCTATAGGTCGCTGCTTCTCTACGTTGGATCACCCCGAGATGCTCCTATTGTTATGGCTCTGCCTCTAAAGCTGATGAATGGCCCGTAAACCCTCCCTTGCTGCTGAGCTCGATGGTTGCGATGCTCCAAATGTTCAATATTCCGATGTTTCCACGGTCATCACCCTTTCGAAACGCTTCGTCCTAGGTACTTAGAAGTGCACTCTTTGTACGTTGAAGCATCTCTCTCGTTGAATTTACCGTGATATGGTTTTGAGATTGACTTTTGTTTTTTGAGATTTGAATCTTGAGTGCTTTTTATTCATGGAGGGCTTACACCGTGTAATCTTCTGGCATGCAGTTTATGGTTCTAGACATCTTGGGTTTGAAAGCTAGCGATAATGTGGCTTTCTAGACTTATGGAAAGAGAAAAAAAGAATAGCTTTCTACTTGCTCTCTAAACTTGGCTATCAAAAAAAAGTCTCTACTTATTCAAAACTCTCTCTTTGGAAATCAAACTATTGCTTACTTAAATAAAAACTTCATTTTGTTATTCCTACACTTTTTGCTCGTTAGTATTTAATACGACTACTTTCATATCATTTATTGCACTTTAAAGTACATGGAATTTACTAATGAAATCTTTTTATGCACATCCTTGCAATTACTTCAGTATTCCTTCATCGTTTTGGCTTTTTGTTTTAAATCAGGGGTTTTTTTTTTTAGCTATGAGCTTTCTCTGGCTTTTCTAGTATCTTTTAGAAGCTAACTGTAAATGCTTTTTCTTTTTTTTTTTTTCTCTATCCTGTATTATCACTGCGGTCTGTTTTCAACAGGCTTGGGTGCATCTATTGGGAAGAAAATAAGTACTGAGAGGATCAAGCCGTTCGGATTGATCAAATTGAAGGTTTTTGCTGACGAGTGTTATTTTTTTCACTGTATTTCTTTACTGCTATTATTAATTATACTTGTAGTTTGTGCCATTATTCTAGTATGAAGCGATACAGAGACTGTAAATTAAAATGTATGCTCTATTATAGTTTTGTATTCGAGTAACGTAGTAAACTATTTCACTTAACGCGCAAAGGCTTTATGCAGTCGATTAATAAAAGCCAAGTGTCATGAAGACTATCAAGTACTCATGTTTATTCTTGTTATATTGCACTATTTGAACTATGGCTATCATACATGTTAAAAGCGATCCATCATCACCGGATATGAATAGCATGGTAAGATAGCCTAGGTTAGTCGTATCAACTATGCGTCTCACTTCCAGGAACCACCAAATGACCTGGGTCCTGAAAAGACTAGATAGTTTATAAAGTATTTCAATATGGAGTTTAACATTAAAACCATAAAATAACCGCGTTTGCCACTAGACGTGTGTTTCATGGCCGTATATCATTTGGTCCGAATAGTGAGTGATCGTTACTTGGAAGGAAGTTACCTTACTCTAGATTTTCTCAAGGACAAATTGCGTGTATTTCAGCAAAGTATGGTTTTGATTCCAATGTTTTAAATATGTTCTTTTATTTCTATAAACTATCACGGCTCTTCTTTTCAAATTTAGCCTGTGTAAATATTCTATCAATTCTCATTTCTTTCTGACGATTGGTCGTCTCACGATAGATGTACTGACAATCGACTGTGCTGAATCCAGCAGCTTCAAATCTTGACTTAGCATCTTCTGTTGAAAAGAAATAACTCATTGTACCGTCTTGACGTACATATAAATTATCGCCTAACCGTTTATCTGAAGCTTTACTAAATTTCACTTGTGCTTCATCATAAAGTCCATAATCGCGAAACAATACTCTTCCACCTGGTTTTAGTACATTATAAATATTCTTGATAGCAACTTCCATCTTTTCTGGAGGAATAGCTGAGAAAACAAAAAGGGCAGACACCTAATATCCACATTAAACCTCTCCTTTTTTTTAGGTTTTTTTTTTTTTTTTTTTTTTTTCACTTACCAAGTCTAGGCTATTTGGTTCAATTTGGTCAGTTAATAGATCTTGAGTCAAATCGCATACAAATGCCTTGCAACGAGATTCGTCGTATTGTTCGTTGGACTTGACCATATCTATTGCTCTCTTTGAGAAATCGCATGCGTAAATAAATAGCGAAGAGTTCTCTGCTAAGGCTGGAAAAACAAAATTGCCTACACCGCACCCTATTTCGAGTAAATACTTTCGATTGCCTGATTGATCTGGCGCAAGTTCTTCAAATTCACGATCTGTCCAATGTCGATCTATAAAAGAAATATTACACAATGAACACATGTGTATACTACTGTTTTAGTAGCATACCTTTAAAGAACTTGGTTGTGTTTCGCTTATAGAATAGATCCCAGTTCCTTGCTGCTTCTTTTTTATATTTATTCACCCAAAAGGGTGGAACTTCCGTCTTGTCACTTTCTATAACCTCTTTGGCTCTGTTTACTAGCTTATCAAGCTTTTCCTTGTCCAAGATCACTCGTTCTGCATCCCTTTTAGTGGGTATTTTGTTGCTATCTTCCTCAGTCATTTTTTTTTAGGTTTCCAAAGAAAACAAAAGAGAGGCTTGTTGAAAATAAATATAAATTTCGCTGAAATTGATTTGTTCATCGCATGCAGTAATAACAAAAGCCAGTAGACATGTTTCAGGTTACTGATATTGAAGAAGTTCATATAAGCATGCCCATGACAAAAATAAACTGTATAAGTGAAATCATATAAATCATTTTTGATATTTTTCAAGGATACAATGATTCTGATCCAAGTTATTTAGTGGAAAAAGATGGACAAAAGAAGATAAAAGGCTTTTCAAATTTGTGAATTGCTGGAGCAAGCAACGAAATGCCCACAGAATTCCATTAAGCACTCGACCTCAGAATAGAAAGGATTGTCCAGTTTAATATTTGAAGAGATATTTTTGTACTGAGAGGGAAAAAAAGAACGACAAATCAATAGAAACGGAAAGACAGTAGAGGCTTACATCAAGTCATTATGAATCTAACGCGTGCTATGATTATGCTTTTGTTTCAAATGATACATCATCAACAGGGGAGCCTACTTTAGCCAAACTTATGCGTTATACTGTGTGCGCGTCCGTGTCTGTATGCACCTTTACTTCTCCTTGTGATCAGATTGACAGGACAGGATTACAACTATTTACAATCAACAGCAACACATACATTATTTATTATAGTGTCTTTAGAAAAACAAAGAGGGGAATGGATGACGTCTGTGTATATGTATATATTCCTTATAGACTCCTTACAGTTATTTTTGTTTCTTCTCTTCTCTTTTGATAGCAGCATCCACTGTCTTTCTGTATTCAGTAGTTGCAGTTGGTGGTATCGTGTTGTTTAATCCAAGTTGTGGGAAAGAACGACCAAACCATCCATATTTGAAAAGGAGCTCATTAGCGAAAATCTCACCAAAGCCAAGCATGACGCCATTAAAGAATGGGAGAACAAAGTTGATAGCTGCTGATTTCAATAACCACAATAAAGTTGGGTTAAGGTACCAGGGTTCCTGCCGAATGAGTGCGGTCTTGTTATTTTTGGATTCTGACATCTTTGGTGTAAAAGAGACACAACAATAGCAAATAAAGAAAAAAAAAAAAAAAGATAAAGTGTGCGCTCTTTATTTTAAATTTCTTTGTTATCAACCGCACATTAATATGATATGTCTTTATTCTATAATACCCTACTTTCTTTGCTGCACAAAGCCTTGTCCAACAGGAGGTGCCATCTTTTGTTGTTGTTGTTGTTGCTGTTGAATAAATTGTTGTGGAGGAATAAATGCAGGAGGTTTTGTATAAAAGTTGATTTGCTGTTGTTCTACCATACTAAGCAAAGGATAGGTGTTATTATTGTTATTGTCGCTTGTAGCCAACGGTGGCACCTTGACTAGACGCCAATGATCCTTATTATATGTAGGCGTAAGGTTTGCATAGGGTGGTAAAACCTCGGCTTTTTCTGTTGTAGGATATGAAAACATTTTGTGAGGCAAGAGAGATCCTTTGTACGCAGGTTCACATAATGGTATATTCTCCATTGTTTTTTCTATTAGCTCTGTATTGGCAGTTGCATTTGGTGGTAGCCTAGACAGCATCTTTATGATATTCTCTTCCAAAAGTTTGGCTATATTTTATATTAACATTAATTCATCCATTCTCTTTTACATCCTTCTTCTTTACCTGTCTTTAATTCCTTTTCATCCACTACTTCCCCTTTTTCAATTCTTGATTCTTGATGTTCCATTAATTTCTCTAATAGTTGACAATTGTTTGCCAGTTCTTCTTCTACAGTACTGGGCAATTTATTAAATGCGTCTTCAATCAGGTTAACATCCAATCCTTCCTTTTCAAGCCAAGCTTTGTTCAATTCATCCACATTCTCATCATTTTTTTCACCTATCTTGTCTACTTTCAATCGCTTTGCTGTACGACCGATATATGTGTTTTCATATGTCACATTTGCATTATTCGAATCATATGTTGGAGCAAAACTGGAAAAGGCTCCAAAGTCAAGCCATTGAACTATATAATAAAGGTGGTCTCCTTTTAGTCACAGCACTATTTTATTATAGTTATTGTGAATACCTGGCACAACTGGTTTATCTTCGTGCTTCATCAACTTTGGTGGATACTTTGGTGGAGGGGCTATAGTTTGCTTTAGTGATGGTACCTCTTCCTGTTGTACTGGTTGTGATGGATGAATAATCATTTCATGAACATTTTGTGCTATAGAAAATAAGGTGAGCTGTAATCACTATAAACAAAAAGATGTATCATACGCAATTGGTCATTTGCTGGCGCTGTTGGTTCTTTGATAGTTGTATCACTAAATACATATCCATCTACTGAAGGCCTAAATAGAGCGACTACTTTATAGATATTCCGTTCTCCCTCTTGGATGTTCTCGTTCAGTCGTTCAGATTCAAATTTTAAACAGCCTTGAGTAAATTGATAGAGCTGCTTAAACGTGTTCATTTCTTCTTTGGATGATTGTATACTGGGCACAACAGATAGAAACAAGGCGTCAATGTCATTCTAAGCGAATGATATTAGTCAATTCACATATTCATTGCTGTTGTGTTAAGGGGCATACTTTAAATGAATCAAAGGTTTTGTATTTTCCTTTATAAACGCGATCCTCTATTGATTCAATAGTAATTGTTGTATGCTCTTTGGGTTCTGTCCATAATATATGCTGCTTATCATAGCTATGTGAATTATGACATGAGTATACAAAAGAATGAAATAGTGAGTACTTCTTACTCTATAATTGTTGAAAGAAACTGCATCATCACTCTTTGTTTTGGTGTTTGTGCTGTAGAACCTTCACGCTTTTTTCTTGAACTGAATCGCTTGTTACGTATCTCTTGGACAGTTTCATTGGCTGTTGTCTCTTCTGGATTTTGTGTTGAAGCAAATCGTGTCGTAGGCATCTCTTCTACTCTAAAAAATAGAAAGAAGAAAAAGGAAAACTTTTTGAATTTCTCCGCTCATGAGTAGAATGTGTCTGATTGGCTGTCTTATCTTTTGCATACAAGCTGATACATTTGCGAAGTTATGAAGTATCAACATAATCACACTTCAAGTGATCTTTGTTGCTGTAATTAATTTTTTCTTTATTTGTTCGAATTTTACAATGTAAATATAATAACAATAAAAAGCTTTTTTTTTGGATCTTTATCTTCTTTGAGAGAGAATTGAAACAAACAAAAAGACAATATAGGTCCAATTGAGATTTTTGTGTTTGGGAGCATAGAAAAAGTCCTGACTGGTTGAGTATATAATGGAGGAGACAGAAGACAATGTTACTAATGGAGTGGCCAAAGGTTCAGCTGTTTTATGGTGTTTACGGCACACTTCATTCACATAAGGGATGCTATCATCCAAACACCTGACTGTCCTTTCCTTAATTCAGGGTTCTTAACATCTTCCAACAATCTCTTACTTGCTTTGGAAAGCTGACGATTTGCTTGGCTACAGGCTTGCTGCAATACCGCAAGGAAGTTTTCGTACTTGTGTATGTCTTTAATATATAAATAAGCGTTGATGAATTTCTACATAATTTCTTTATAAAGAATAAGAAAAAAGAAAGAACTCATTATTACAACATCGTCATTTTATATGAAAACACGATTATGCCGTGATTAATGAGAATTGGACGTGTTCTGTTATATGCTAATAACATGTATTGCTGTCAGTTGCTTTGTGTTGTTCATTCTTACAGTATAAATTTATAGTAATCTCATACGACAAGATTGAGTATTTATAGGGTAAATACGACATATGCGTTCCATTGATATTAATAATTGTTTTTGTTCAATAAAAAAATGTGCAATAGCAACTAATGGGCTAAGTGGTTGCACGCTCAGGTATGCGTGGATGGAAAAATTTGACCCAACCTGAGTAGGGTAGTCGCATGGCAAATAGAGTACCTAAATTTTGTTTTGCTTCCACATCTATAATATTTTGAGTAGTACTGTTGATGCAAACTACTACTACGATGGGTGCGAAAGGTACTCTTTTAAAATTTGAAGGTAATATTCGTTTACCCTTAAATAAAATTTCATGTTCGCAGTGTATTGGACTTCTACTGGTACAGGAGGTAGGTCGCGGTCTCTACAATTTATGGATGCGTATACAACATCTGGCTTCATTAATTTTGCCTATTCAGCAGGCAATGCCAAATACTTTTCTTTTGCATGTTCCCCTACGTAGAAATCCTGAGTTAATATGATACACAAAACAAAACGAATTGACAAAAAATGACAAACACTTGCCTACGAAATTATTTGCAAAAATACTTGCAATCTCGTGCTTTTAAGAAGAATCAATTTACTCATTAAATCTGTATCTGGTTTATGTTTTTCAGCTAGAAAAAAAAGAATCCTCTGGATAAAGACTCTAGGCTCATACCTCGAATTGCTGAGATAAGCAAAACAGTTAATGTTGAAAACTGCTAGGACTAGACAAGCACACACAAAACTATTGGGATAAGTGTCTTAATAAAGAGCTATGATTGAAATAAGGAGTGATGCCTTCAAACAATAGCATCACATCTAAAAATACTGGTCCCGAAAAAAAAAAAAAAGAAAAAAAAAAAGCATTGTGTCAGAGTTATTTTTCGCTGTATCAAATTGCTTTCCGAAAACAGCTCTTTAGTTTAAGAATTCTCCCCCCTTTTATTTTTTTCCTAAATGACAGATCAAAGTGATCAAGATGGGTTTACTACAGTAGAACGTTTTAAATATAAGAAAGTGTCAAAGAAGAAGAGAAATAAGTATACCTTTAAAGATCCTGATGACTACACAATTGATGATCTTGAAGCAAAGTTAAAGGAAAGAAGGTAGTGGTAATAATAGTATTCATGTTTATAGATATTAACCTCTTGTTTTAGAGAGTTTTTAGAAAATAGTAGATTTTATAAAGAATTATTAGGTAAACTAACTTTTTTATATGTTTCCATGGTTACTTATTGCTCTCTTTAGACATATTTAAGGAACACCTCTTGAGCTGCAAGTTTAATGATATTGTTTGTTATGGCATTGGATCTATGCAGAAATCAAAGAATGCTCAATACCAATTTATACTTGCTTTGATTTTGAGAGACTTACTCAATGTAATTAATGAACAATACATGACAGATGGAGAGAAACTAATGATCATTAGATACCTGGAAAAATGTACATCTTTGATCCAGTCATGACAGAATTAGACAAGGAATTATGTGCCATTTATAAATTAGACATCATTCAGGAAAATGAACAAGGAAAAAGAGCTGTGGAGCAATCGACACTGTTCTATATGCCACATTGTGGTAGAGGATTATATAGCAACACCCTCAGTGCCAATTGGACAGCACGACAACTTCCATTAATTACCATTATTGGCAACAGATTTGATATGTATGTTGGAAGGTAAAGTGTGGTTTGTTATTACTACATGATGCATTACAATTAACAGATATAAAAAGTCAATTAGAAAAGGACTTGATCAGAGAGTGTCCCTTCCTTATCCCTGCTACTGATATCCTCAAGATGGTTGCTTTCCCAAAAGAGTTTGATAACAATCAGATATTTAATGACCTCTCAATACAGACCTTCCCAAAAGAAACCGTGAGGAAAATAGATGATTCATTTTGGTTAAATGTAATAAAAGATAGCTAGCGGGTTCCCCTCTGTGCACCTGCTACAGCCAATCTATCTGCCTTTTCATTACCTTCTTCCCCAGAGTGACCAGGCACGTAGACCACATCAACAGGTGCCTTTCTATGATCAATTATGTCTACAATCTTTTCGAGCAGATCTCTATTCTCCACAGGGGTGCCTTTTGATGATTTCCAGTCATTCTTCTTCCAATTCTTGGACCATTGATTCACCGCTTTGATCACATATTGAGAATCAGTTCTGATCTCCAAGGGCTCATTGGCTGCACTTTGCTCCAATGCGCGCATGACAGCTGTTGCTTCTGCTCTCTGATTGGTCTGTCTTGAGCCTTCAAGAGGCCTACTCAAATTTCTAGGGTCATTGTCGCCCCAATAAACACCATAGCCTGCTCGAGCACCCACTTGACCATTACCAGCCGAGGCACCATCTGTATAGACGACGGTTTTTCTTGAATGAGTCCTTTGAGATGCATAGGGACTATATCGCTGATAAGCTTGGGATTGAGTGCTTCTTGGAGTAGAATAAACCTCTGAAGTTTATATAAGTACTAGGCACTTTGAGTAATATTTATGTTGCACCTTCTTCCTCATAATAATCAGTTGAACGAGAGTAACTGGGTTGAGAGTAGTTTGAACGAGAGTAGTTATTGGAGTCATTAGCTCGAGAGTTGGATCGGGAGTAATTATAACCAGAGTCATTAGAACGAGGGTAGTTAGAACGAGAATAATTGGGTTGTGAATAGTTTGAGCTTTCTACAGTAATGTTTGTTTTAAAAAAGAAAGGAGGAGCATTTGAAAGTAAAGTCTAACCTGCATCCACAAAACTTTGAGCTTCTTCCAAGGAATTAAACTTTTTAAACTTTGCACCACTCACACCGTTGACTTGTTCTTTGCAATCAGCCCAATTTCTATATATGCCTTGATGACGACCCACTCTGACAGCATAATATCCCCCCATGACTTTCTGGACACTGCTTTTCAAAACGACAAATTAAAAATTAAAAAAAGGATTTTTAGAGTCTGTGTTATCTTTCTTTTTTATTCATGCAATTTTATCCAATTTCAAAAAAAATACCCACACGACTCAACTATGAACTTGTCAAGAAATATTTGGAACCCCTGAAAGGTTCAGTCATCTATCTTACAGGACGAAGGACTCAAGCAAGGGATGATACAGATGTTGAACTCGATTTTCGCCAAGAGAGCAATTTCTTTTATTTGTCAGGCGTGGAAAAACCAGGTTATGGTATCTTGATTCTGACGGATACGGACGAGATATACCTCATACCGCCTACTGTGCCTCCTGTTCAACAGCTTTGGAAAGGAATACCTGATAGTCATGATACACTTGTTAGAAAGTATGACGTGAATCATATATTGATAGAGGAGGAATTGTCTCCATTTATCCATAGAATCAAGCCTACGACCATCTACACTCTACCCTCTGCCACAAATACATTTGACTCCTTTCAAGTAGACAACTTTAGACTGATCACAGCAATTCATAAGGCGAGACTGATTAAGAGCCCTTGGGAAATTTCGAATTTGCGTTACGCAGCTCATATCTCCTCACATGCGCACCTTTCACTCATGTCACACGTTGCTAAACAAAAGGGCCAAGTGATCTATGAAAGCGAACTTGAAGCAAGATTTAGATGGATATGTGCCAAAAACGGGTTACCAAAGCAATGTTATATTCCCATTGTAGCCTCGGGACCAAGAGCGGCTATACTTCATTATACGGATAATGACAAGGTGATACCCACTGACCCTCATGATCTCATCTTGGTGGATGCTGGTGGTGAACGTCAGTGCTATGGTAGTGATATCACCAGAACCTTTCCAGTGCTCGGTAAATTTAGTCAAGAAGCAAAGGCAATTTATAGTATTGTATTGCAAGCACAAAAGGTATAATTCATATATTGATGCAAAGGCGAGCGCGCTTATCCTTTACCCTTCAAACAGCGGGTTTTAGCTAGCTTACGGCCTGGTGTGCTTTGGAACGAGATGAGTCACTTGGCCATACGCGTTTTATGTGAGGGACTTTTGAACATTGGTGTCCTCAAAGGCGATCTAGATCAATTGATACAAGTCGGGGCATATAAGGCGTTTTATTTTCATGGTAACACCATCAGCACATCATACAGCACTATTGGTTTTCTCAACTTCCTTTCATATTAGGTCTTGGGCACTCTGTAGGACTCGACTGTCATGATGTAGGAGGGTATGTAAAAAAAAATGTCTGCTTGATATCGACTATCCTGACAAACAAACAAAAAAGACGCGATATAGGCATTTTAACAAGAAAGGGCAAATCCTTGGAACTGATGAATGAGCCTCTTCAGGAAAACATGGTGATCACAGTAGAGCCAGGTCTGTATTTCAACGATGTTAGCATTCAAATGTGGACAAGTTTACCTGAGTACACCAAATATTTCGATTTGAGCAAAATCGATCAGTATCGTCCAGTTGGTGGTGTCCGTATTGAAGACACTGTGCTGATTACCAAAGAAGGGCATGAGAATTTTACAATTGTTCCAAAAGAAGTGGACGATATTGAAGCCATTATGAAGCTTTGAGTGCACTTATTAAAATTTTTGTCGACAAGACCATAGTTGATAATAAAGTCTATTGTTTGAAGTATGCCTCTCTATCATATTGCTGCTGTGCGGTGTTCGATCCGAAAGAGATGTCAAAAAGAACCGTAGAAATCAGGTGACCCTCAGTACTTTCCGGCGTGTGTTCCGGTACATCTTTTTTTTCTCTCTCAATACATGTGTCACTAGAGCGGGCTTCTACATTTTTGGGTTTGTTTTACACACAACATGTCATTTCGAATTCTGTCAAGGGCCCTTAGATCTGCTCCTCGAACTACATTGCTCAGTACTGCTATCCTAGCGCCTAGGCCAGTAGTAACCGTTCCTATACTACAGAATGTGCGAACTTATGCAAAAAAGAGCAAAGACAATAAAAAGTCTAAAGCTGAACAACAAGACGTGGGAGCAGAAGTCAAAGAACCCTTATTTAACCAAGGTCAGTTTGAAGCACGCTTTGAGCAATGTGTTCAATCTCTAAAGGAGCATTTGTCCAACATTCGCGTTGGCAGAGCTAATCCATGTAAGATCTAATGACGATCATTGTGAGTTTATATATAAATGTATTTACTTTTTTCTTAAAAGCATTGTTGGATGCCGTAAAGGTTAATATTGAACACTCAAACTTTCCGTTAAGAGACCTCGCACAGATCACAGTGAGGGACCCACAGACCTTGATGGTGATGGTGCATGATACTGATGTAAGTGTCATTTTTCATTATATTTAAACCAACACTCACTAAATTGATTCGCCAGTATACAGCATCTGTAGATAAAGCTATCCGTAATGCAGGATTGGGTTTGAATCCAATTGTTGAAAGTAAAGGAATTCGTGTGCCTATTCCCAAGTAAGAACGGATAAAAGGATATATGGCACGTAAACTGATTACACTATCATTAGACCCACAAAGGAATCTCGAGATAAAATGGCCAAACTGGTTAATACAACAGGTGAACAGACAAAGGCCAAGATTAGGTCTATTCGTCAGGATGGCATGAAGCTATTAAAAGAAGACAAGAAGCATCAATCTGCAGATGATATTAAGAAAATGGAAAAATTGGTAATTTAGATTGTGATTCTTGTATTCAAGCTACTCACAAATAAGTAGGTTCAAACGATGACAGACAAGTATAACAAGTTAATAGACGATCTATTAAAAGTAAAATCCAAGGAAATTCAATTGTAATAAGCTGGCATCTACAGCACTACAATAAAAATAAAGCGGGTCAGATCCTACGATTTGTATAAACATCTAAGCTCATTACATCATTTTGCCCTGTGCAAATGTGCCTTGTGTGAATAGCAAAACCAGTAAAACCAAAAGCCCTCAGATTGCTCTAAACTTAACGACGACAACTTTTGGATTGTCTTTGAGAGGGCTAACGTTTTATTTTCAAATTCCGAAAGACGATCTTGAGATACGATTAGTAGCTTGTTTGTTTATGCAATTGTCTTTTTGGATCTCATTGTGCTCTTTAGGTGCAAGCCGTCTGAGAGCTTTTGCTTTGAAGACGCATGACACATTAAATCAAGCAACAAGGGAGGGGACTATGAATATTACTTTTAGTGGATCAGCTTGTTCCACAAATGATTAATCACGCTGCTTGTAAAAAAAAGGCTTAGTCTTAATAACATAAAAGGAGCCACATTATAGATTTGCTTTTTCTCTGGCACACATGAAGTCAACAATAACAACTTTGTTTTAAATAATAGTCATTATATAAGAAATGTTATTCTTTTGATTGCTAAAACAATATCTTTGTTGATAATAGCGTATTGATTAACGATGCACATGATATTTTTTAATAGAGAGCTTTTCCTTAATTCTGTGTATTCTCATTAAAAATAGTTGTTTAATCGTACTCATTATTATTGACTTTGTAAAACAAATAAAATCACTAAAGGCAATTGCTTTAATTGGTTATGTGGCGAAGTGTGCAACCATCCACTTAACAACAGCAAACCTTGATTTATGCATCAATATGATTTAGTGTTCTTATGGCTTAAACAAAAGTCTAATTCTTTTCTTTCGCCGATATTTCTGTGACCTGAAACCCTCCCCACACACGAAATAATCTCTCACTAGGCATGACGTTATTTTAGAGTCTATGTAGCTGGCTTGGAAATAAGAGTTGTTCATTTCCAAATCCAGTAGCTATTTTTAAATCATTAACTCCTTTTCTTTCATTTCTTTTACACTTCCGCTTTTTTTCTACTTTTTACTTTTTTCTTTTTTTTTTTTTTTTTTTAAAGAGAAAGAAAGAAAGAAAAAATGACATGGATTAAGACGCTAAAACAACAAATGAAGAAACCAGCAAATTGGGTGAAAAAGAACAAAAGAACAACGGTTTATCTACTGAAATGGATCATCACTTTGATCTCTGTTGGATTGATCTCATTCTTTATGCTCTGTCGTTTAGAGGTGAATGCTCACGTCTATCTTAGAAACTGGCTATCTCCAGAAAGACCTGTGGCGATAGAGCCACTATCACATTGCTTTGACAACCTATCTCCCGACAGTCCTTATCATCAAGGCAATAAGAACTTTACTGTCAACTTTGTTCCTGGTCTTCCTGTCTGGGAAGCAAATACATGCTATGACTTTGCAGCCTTGTTTCACTCTAGAAGATACCCGTACGCAGGCAGCCAGTTATACCACACCTATTGGTCTTCCAATCTAACAAAAGACTTTGACGAGAAACCACTGGCAACACTGCGATCCTTTGCTGCTACTCAAAACACAAACCATACGATGATTCTTTGGATACCAAAAGAGGATGAGCAACGTCTGACTAATTCGAAAGGATGGGTGGCACTTTCGAAAGACACAAACCGCATCAGTTACCGAACTGTTCAACCTATGGACCTCACAAAAGGAACAGCTATAGAACCTTATGTGGACGTTTGGAGAGTCTTGGTTAGCGAAAACAATGACGGCACACATAGAGACGACTTGTTAAGAATGCTTGTACTCTATCAGTTTGGTGGCGTTTGGTTTGATCTGGACACAATGTTTATTAGAGATTTAAGCCCGTTATTTGAACACGAATGGATCGCACAAGGTAGTTGTAAAACAGGGATGTTTGGAAACCCCTTTACAGGTGCATTATTCCATTTCAATCAAAAATCACCTTATGTATGCGAGATATTAGAAGGAGCAGCGGATTTGTTCAAGGCAAGAGAAAGACAGGCGAATGGAGAATCTGATATACCAAAGCGGCACTTGATTAAAGGACCCGAGATATTTGGATCAAAACTTTATTATAGAATATATAGAAGAGTGTTACACCATCGTATTAAACCTTGGTCCATTTTACCGTGGTGCTTTACAGATCCATCACAGTGCAGAAGAAGCAACTCGATGCCGAGTCTATTTTCAAAAACAGACTTTGATGGAAAACAAGTTGAGAGGATTTTTGCATATCATTGGCGTGATAGATGGAGTTCTGTGCCTGGATCAATTTATAATTATTTAAGCTCAATACACAAGAAACGAATAACTTGGTAATATAAAGATTACGTTAATAAAGTATCACTGCATTTTTTCATATTCTTTTTCGTATGCTTTTTTTCTCAAGCAACAGCATGTTACGTAGAATGTATTCTATAAAGGGTAAGACTGTTTTGAAGATGGTCAAGTGAGCATCTTTGAACGAAAACGGGAGAATAAGGCAATGAATTGGGAATTAAGAAGTTGATCCTCATAATACTTAAATCATACTACAAGTTTGAATTGCAATCATTATGGTTTGACTAATCATTTGGCCAACTAAACTAGTAAAATATAATAAAAAGGATATTGCCTTAAACATACAGTAGCAGCAATAATGAGCACCTCTTCTTTCATACATATGTAATAATACTTGCTTTCAACAACTTTCAAAGACACGATATAATCATATATATGTTTCATGGATTAAACTAGTTCTTTGAAAGCGGCTGTGTGCCACTTTATTCTTATACTAATTGGACTTAAAGTTACACTATTTCCAGAAAGAGATATCGCGCTGACTTGTCGCTTTTTCGTATAAATTGTATTATAAAAGCTATAAATATGCGACTTTACATTCTGAAAAGACTGTATAGGATCATACAGTAAAGATAGAAAACGCGTACTACTCAATGAATACACAAAGTCATCCTATTTTAAAAAGGAATGGAAGCAAAATCATGACATTGTGAAAATGACTGGTAATATAAGAGAAAACGACTCTTCGACGGCATATAACATCACTTCAGCCTATCAAGCTGCCTATGAAGCTAAGTTTTTCTAAAATAAACCTACGTAATGGCCAAGCTTGGGTAAAAAAAAGCAGAAGAGCTTAATCAGAGACATCTTTGAAAAAAGGTAATCATTATAAAATAAAGCTGGTACTCCTCATTCAGGAGTATCAAGAATATGCTGCTGACAAAATCGATCAACGTACTAAGGCTCACGTTTTCTGATTTGGTTGATAGCGCAACTGCCAGCTTTGATAACTTTAGCTTGAAGGAAATCAGCGTCAGAAAATTTGCCAAAGAAGAATGTGGCTCCACTTTCAAGCGAGTGACTAATCACTCAACAGATATGAATGATAATGACAGGGCAAAATAACGATATTAATGAATTCAAATCTGGGGGTTACAGATATGGACTATCTTTTCCAATTGTGTTTGCGCATGAACCAGGACTTAGCATCAACATAAGACTATAGCTTGCTTGATACAAGGTACATGAGTCTGTAATCATAAAAACCTACAATAATAGATATTATCTGTACTATTCTTGATGCCATCACGGTTTTTGGATTAGCTGATATGAAATTGTCTCAAAAAACGATAAAAGAAGACAGTACTAAAAGAAAGCGAGCCGCAGCTAAGAAAAGTATACAAAAGGGTACTATTGATGATCATTATTTAAAGTTTATTGAAGAGGCCCTCAACCTGACAGAAAGAATCTAGCAATGAAAATCTGTTTTATTGTAATAGGGTCATAAAAGCCAAATAAGGTATATCTATAAAACATGAATAATAATACACAAAGAACTTTTGTGATATCCCCAAAGAAGAATTGTTCATACAATACTGTTATTAATTGGAGGCATTCATCATGTATTTGTATCCTGGATCAACATTAGAGATGGCCTGGCTCCCCTCTCCCTTTTTTAACCTTTTTCTCCTTTAATGTTGCTACCAGGAGCAACAATATGCATCTATTACCATAACCTAAATTTTACTACCCCCTTCTCAGAAATCCATTATATAAAGAAAGCCTCAATTAGCTTTAATCCATTTTGCATGCACCCAACAGGAACATAAAAAAAATGCAAGCCAAACTCTTGACACTCGCTCTCTTTGCTAGCTTCTTTGCTACTGGTCTTACAGCACCTATCTATGGTCACTTGACAGAAAGAGAAAGCGCAATTATCAAACCAATCATCGAAGGCTTGAAAGTTGAGCCGAATAATTTCCAAGCAAAGTGTGTATTCCAGTCTCTAACCAGAATTACTACTGCTTTTCCTGAATACCCTATTGATGATTTGGTAGCACGCTTACCACCAAGGATGTTTCATGCATGTTTCGATACCGAATCGCCAGATAAACCAAAGCAGTGTTAAACATGACTTTACAGATATTGTTACTCGTTATTCAGTTAATACTTTGAAGAATGAATAAATAAAAGTAAATCAATTTAATAGTTGCTAATAGATATCTTAACACTGCCAAATAATTTACAAAAAGATGAGCATTAAGCTCTCTGTATTCATAACAGCTTTTTTTTTTTTCAATTACTTGAGTGACAATGTGCCCCTAAATCGCCTTTTGGAGTCCACGTAGCTAATGAAGCGTAAAATATTATTGAAAAAAGAAGTATATTCAGAAAAATTGTGCGTTTATGAACAGACAAATTATGGGGCTTGTACATATCACAGCCATGCTTAACTATCCATTTTTAATAAGATGGGTCAATAGAGGTATTCATTTCCTAATCAAGATCTGCTTGTAATAACACACACAGTTAACCCATTTTTTGTGAAGAAATTAGGGGTTTTCATCCACAAAATGCAAAGAAAAGAGAGATTGAATGATCATAACTTTGCACAAATGTACTCTGCAAAGTATTTGGGGAATCGGGAAGCAAATCTTCTCTAATTTTCAAAGGCCTTTCCAGCCCTTTCCATAATTTCAGTAAATTCATTCTAAAATCATATCCTAACCACTTCGAAGTCTTGTATGGCCAATGTGCCGCAGTGGACACGGGTTGAATATCAATATTCTCGCCACTTATCCATTTTTTCTTTTCTTTGAAATGATGATACCCCATAACCGGCATAGTATTATTTCCCGCTGCAGCCTTTACATGTCGTAATGTATGTAGTGTTTCAGTTAATGCCTCGAATTCATGATAATATCGTATTTTAGCACTGATATTGACTTATAGAGTGTTCAAAGAGCTTACCATGCTTGACGCAGTACCTGTCCATATTCTATTGTAGATAGAGTGACAACACATTAATAATATGTACTACAGTGTGGTATATATTGCTGTCGTGTATATTACAAAAAGAAAGAGAAAGAAAAAAGAAAAAAGGGCGATTTATTACTTTTACTGATACTACACACACGAGACGGTTAATGCTAAGGGCACTTCCTCTAGGCACTACCTGTGATGCCACTTTACAACATCACACTACCAAATTCGCTATCTAACCTTAATTTGTCTAGTGGGATATTCTTTATGAATTTATCATAATACGCTTGAATGATCTTGGTTCTTTGTTGACCGAGCTGACAACATAAAATTAGAACAAAGCAATAACTACATTTTTACATCTCTTCTTGAAAGATAATTCGTATTCTACATCAAGGAATATGAAAATACGTCTTTTTCTTAACAATTTTAACGTGATATTATCCATTGAAAAGTTTTGTTGACAATATCATAAGTAGTGTCTGTAGCATTAGCCTCTTTGTAGTTTTCCCCGTGCACGTATGGTGCATTTCTTTTTAACTTGGCAGTCGGAGTTTAATTCCAAAGTTCGAAAAAGATTAAAACAGATTGACACTATTTTTGGTTTTTGGCATAGACACTTCCTTCAGATGATCATACAGTGGCTTTTTTTTTGAAATGATACATGGTGTACAAGATAATCTTCAACATATTGATTGTAAACATGATTTACTTGGAGTAGCTCATTCAGTTCTTGTCAGTAAACACTATTTAGCGCTTATAGTAGCGACAGAATTTCAATTGATTTGGCTGATTCAAATGTACCAGACTCAGAATTTTCTCTTTGTTTTCTTATAAGTTTTTGCCGTTTTGTAAATGTAGACATTGCCCACGATATGATGTGAAAGAAGAAAACAGGGAAAGTGTCTTCTAATGGCTTATAATTTCGTGTAACAAATTGTGACACGATATACCATTTAAAGAAACTCTAGTCAATAGGAAGAGCAGATTTCATAAGCTCTCTGCTTAATTTTCATTTCTTGAAAACAATTGAAATCTATTCAGATCAAATCTAAACGTGTTTATGGAGAAGAGAAACAGTTAGAAATGATTTAACATTAATTATTAACGGATTCGGCCTCTTTTGTTTGCAAAACATTAAAGTCTGCTCACTTTGATTACATTTCGAATTTTCGACAGTAAACTTCGACTGTCAAGTTAAAAGAAATGCACCATAACTTCAGATCACGTAGAAATGTTCTCATTCTGTTCAATTATGATTTAAACTGCTTCCATTTCTTTTTGACTGGTACTGTTGTGATAAACAAGACGCCCCTTTTCTGTTTTTGCTTATATCCGAGGCGCTCATTTTCTTATTTTGCTTAAATCCATCTGTTTATTTCAAACTTCTTTTGATTCCTTTTTGCATGATTTAAAACAAAGTAACTGATTAAAGAGAAGGATTATATCTTTATTAAAGTGTTATAAAAAGTTAGCCTGTACATTCATTTGTTTACTTCACTTTTTTATTATCAATACAACACTTTAATAAAGATATAATCCTTCTCTTTAATCAGTTACTTTGCTTTAAATCATGCAAATAGAATCAATTTGGAGAGGATTTTTAGTTCTTCGTTTTTATTGGATCAATTATGACACAATTTCAAATTTAAGGGGCTTGAGTATAAAGATAGATTTAAGAGAATGACCACCTCGGATCTAAAAAAAAAGTAGGAAAGAAGGGCGTATTGCTTATCTCGATAATATCAATAAAAAGGAAAGGAAAGCAATTAAAATGATTTTATACGTAGCACAGATCATAGAATGAAGCATCCCCATTATCTTGCATGAATTTTCTTTTGCCATGCACGCGAAAAAAATAATAATCTGTACTCTTATTTATTCTCTAGCTTAGACCTTATGCATTGTCCGCAATAAAGGTGTAAACATTTACTTTATATTACTATCATCTCGCTAGTGATCTGCTTGTCTTATAACATCCTCGTCTGCTGTCATAAACACAGATAATGTAGATCATCCTAATATTAAACATGTCTTTCAATGTAATTAAACAAATTTACGTATTTCTAGAGTTAAATAAGCAGCTTGTTAACATCCATAGTAGCGTTATTGTAAAGGCGATACAGTAAATTAACTCCCAGTTCCAGTAGAGCTTTCATCTTTTAAATGCGATGATGCATATTTGATTGTTAATATATTGTACTGATTTCACTAACAAATAAAGAAAAGATTAAGCAATAATATATCACGAAAGGACGCGTAAGTTATTTTATATCTTTATTCACAATTACGCAAGCAAATAATGAAACGGGTTTTTAATCCACTGTAGAATAAACGTACCTTTGACCCCAGAGGCGTTTTTAGATACTTCTTTCCTTCTTTGAGCTGATCAAAGCAAACCTATCTAATAAAAGCATTATGCACTCGCAACTACCATATAGGCAAATAAATATAAATTTATTTGTTTCAAAATTAGTGCTTTGCTATTTTCACAGCACATCTACACAGGATTTACGCAATATTTACAACACTGAAGTATAAGAGAAATATCTTTTTATTATGTTGAGAAGACAGAGAGAGCTCATCATTAAAAGCAATATCATTTTGTAAGAAAACAGGATTATTGCATGAATTGATCACGAACAACGAGAATTGAGCATGACGCGTCTATAAGAATAATGAATTTTGTGGTCAGCTTTTTTTTGTTTCTTTTTTTCTTCAAGAACTTTTTTACAAAATGGGCTGTATAAGGTAAATGCTATAAATAAACCGTATGAAAGATTGTATATAATACTGTGTAGGTGTCGTGTGTCTAATTCTGCTTGCTGTGTAAATAGCAAAACTTAATGCTACATTGGTAAATTCAAGTTAAAGATTTACTAAACTTTAATAACACTACTAATAGCAGCCATTTTTAGGGTAGACATTATTCCGAAGAATATCAGAAGAAAATTTAATTATGAAGTTAGATTTACGAGCTTTAAGTAGTGTGAATAGAAGCCGAATAGATTTATGTGTAGGGAAGTTCGCAAAGAAGGTGTATAGATCGAGAATATACAATGACAAATTAAAAATGGTGACATTATCGAGGCACTATCTCAACCCTCTGCTTCGATAGGGACTACCTGCAAAAGACGTGGTAATCCCATTAATTCAAGTGATGGGCTTTGGATGTAAACTGTGCATTTTAAATGTTGTTGACAACTTTTATGTTCTGAAACAAGTAAACATGGCTGCTTACCTCACTACGCACAAATACCTTGCTAGTAGGGGTATCGAAGAATCAATTTATTTTATGGGAGAAGTCAAGGCAAAGCTATATTTGCAAAGAAGTAATTACATCAATATGTCTGACTATTTTTATACATAGGTGCATTCTTTTAGGGGAAGTGGAAGATGCCCCATGTAAATTGAAGTTGACAGATACGAATAATAAGAAAGACGATGAAGAAAATTATGAAAAAGATGACGAAAAGGAAGAGAAAAATTCATTATGACATTATAAATTAAGTTTATTTTAGAATAAACATTAAGCTGACATTCATTCTTTTCTTGCTTGAATTCTTTCTAGAGTATTTCTTTCTACCGTCTCCATTGAACTTTTTAAAGAGCGAAATCCCGTAGTCATATAAAGTACTTTTGAGAATACTCAAGTTCTCAGTCTTATTATTTACTTGATCCATCCACTGAGCCATCTTGGGTGGGATATTGGAAATGGAAGTCAGATACTAAACCTCTGGTTGCCTCTGCTAACTTTCCTTCAGGCTCAGTAATTCTTGTGCAGAATAGAGATCTTCTTATCCAATAATACTATTAAACCAGTTCAATCAACCGCCACTGAATGTGAACTAATTGTTGCATTGCACGTTGCAAAAGTTAAACCTACCTAAGTTGCCGAATAAATTGGTCGATATTACCCAAAAGCGTTACTTGTGCAATTCGCAAGCCAAGTTACCAGGTTTTCCAAGATGTCCTCATCAAAAGAGAGGTCTGCAATATTCTTCAATTTAAAAAAGTCATTTGATATTCGCAAAAGTTTCTTCAATGATATCGTAATTTAGATTTTGGAGATCAATCTTGTCTAGGAGCAAAAGGTACAGCTCATGATTATTCGGCTCAACAATGATATGACGCACCACTAAATAATGACTGAACCGTCCATAGTTATGATCCTTTGAGCAGGTCTTTCAGCCCATTTGATTTTCCTTTCAAGTTACCATTGGAAAGATTGTTGATGAGGGACGAAATTCTCTCTTGATTCTTTTCGGGTACAGCCATTACCTCTGCAGGGGCCATCTTGCCAAGCTGCTTTAAGGTTGCAACAATAGCCTCCACAATAGCTAAATATTTCCTCACACTATCAACCTCGGAGATAGCTTGCTTGCTTGCTTGTACCGAGGCTAATCACTTAGATGATTTATTATGAAGCAGAATCTTGTAAACATGAATAATATTTTGCTTCTTGATATTGTTTAAAGAAAAGAGATGCATTTGACTAAAAATTATTACAATTTATATTATCGTACTAGCTGATTTTCGATCAAACTCACCAAGGCATGCAAAAAAGTCCATCTGTGTGGGACCGTTTGAAGAACGATAGTAAGCTATGCTGCAGTGATATTCTTGGTACTGATCCTTTCAAAGTACAGTCTGACCATTTATTCTACTTCATCTCAGTATTTTTTTTTATCCTCGCCTGTTTCTCTTTCTCTCGGCTTCTTTTCTATAAGAGTGTGAATATTGTTCAGCTGAGAATATAATTGAGTACACAGTCGGCTCAGTTTAGCAAGCTTGGCTGTTTCAGCAGGCGGCCATGGTCTAATATTCATACAGCAGCTTCTTATTACGAAGAGACAGATAAGAGAGGTGCATTATATTTCTGTTAAAACTTTAAAGAATCACTTCAACGCATAACTAAAGGTTAGAAATGACTAATGAGTCATTCCGATAACACATTTCTTTTCTAAACGTCGATATATGCTGCGGTTTAGGGAAGCCCACTTTCAAACTTTATCTACAAATAGTCAGAATGGGCAAATCAAGTGTAAAGAGTGGCAAATTAGCTTTAAGACATTAACAGCAATCTGATTGGTTGTTAGATATACTACCTTCTCTGAATGACGTTCTTACTTTTTGCTTCCTGTGAGATATCAATTACGCGTGAAGTGAGTAGGCTCCTTTTGGCACCTCTTGAAATAGTCTTTTAGTAGCAAAATGGGCTGAACCTACCAAATACATCTGCTAATAAAAGGAGAGTTACTGTGATCAAACAAAAATCACAACTCATGAATAAACACTCTTTCACATAAGGCGTCTTTAATTGCTTACGCTTTCCCTATTATGTTTGAGTCTTAAAAGGCGAAAGCGAAGATATGGCTTGTTCATAGGTAATATTCATTTAATGACGGTAAAAAATTTGAATCAGTACAAGCAATGTATACTTTAACTTACATTACGCATCTTGTTTACTCAATAGGCAGTAGTTTGCTATTTATGAAGTATATGTATGTATTGCCTTCATATTTTGAGCTTAAATGACAAGATGTATCCTGGTGACATTCCCCTATGCGTCATAGAATATGAGCTAATAACCTGTAGAGCCAAGTTTAAGACTGTCAAAAGGCCATAAATGCGCATCTTGTATGACTTTATGAATAAAACAAAGAGTCATGGATACAATAAAAGAAACAGTACATTTATCTTTTCTTTTTTCTACACTCTATCTAGGCCAATATTAGGCAATTCATGCATAAAATGATGAACGGTGGAAAAATATTGGCCCGCCTAGAAAGAGCCTCAGCCTACAAATACATTGTGTGTGTGAACACACTGTTTCTGTCCGAGAATCGGAACTGAAAAAGTTCATCATTGTGGCAGTAAATGATGCATATGTGATAAGAAAGGGGCGTTTTTCCTTTTTTGGAAAATGAGTTCTCTCCGGTATTATATAGTTTCTTTCCTTTTTTCTTTTTTCTTTTTTATTTTCCTTTCATCTTCATCTAATGTCGAGAGAAGGAGCAATACATTTACCTAACGATGATGAATCGCGAAGCGACGGGATCGCTGAAAAGTTGAAGCAAGCTCGTATATGGTTCAATAACAAATGGAACGGTGATTCAAATGAACGGTCACCATTATTAAGCAGAGATGTCGAAGACCCACAGGCTGCCAAGCGAAAGACAAAGTTTAGAGCGGTTGTAATTGGCTCTACTCTTTTAATCGCATTGGTTATACTAGGAGTATCAGTGGCCTACTGGTTTAAACATCATGATAAAGAGATTGGTGGTAAGATAATTGCTGCCATGAGATAAACATTCTAATGTTTGACTGCAGATAGTACTCCTTTCCCTGGCTGGAATGATCTAAGCCAAACTGAAAAAGAGTTTGTTGGCCTGCCATCTAATGAAAGCATCCGAGAATATTTAAAGGTTTATACTTCTAAAGCACACTTGGCTGGCACAGAAAATGACAAAGAACAAGCTGAATGGACACATAAGCAATTTGAGTCCTTTGGCTTAAACAGCACTATCGAGACTTACTGGCCACTCTTGAACTATCCTGTAGCACGCCGTTTTGCCATTGTAACTGGTCCTGAACAATTCCGTTATGAAGCCAAGTTGACGGAAGATCCAGTCGAAGAAGATGAAACTAGTCATGATCCTAACGTCGTTCCTCTTTTCCACGGTTATTCGAAGAACGGAACGGTCAAGGGACGTGTCGTGTATGCAAACTATGGTCGTGTTGAAGACTTTCAGTTCCTGAAGGATCAAGGTATTGAACTCAATGGCACCATTGCTCTCGTACGTTATGGCGGTTCTTTCCGTGGCCTTAAAGTCAGAGCTGCTGAGATCTATGGCTGTGCCGGTGTCTTGATCTACTCTGACCCCATTGATGATGGACCACTCAATAAAGATGAGGCAAGCAACCCTGCCAAGTCATATCCAGATGGCCCTTGGAGATCATCAAGCTCAGCTCAAAGAGGTTCTGTCCTATACCTCTCTCTCGCATCTGGTGATCCATTAACACCTGGCTATGCTGCTACCGAAAACGCCACTCGCATAGACCCTGAAGATGCTCCCAGTTTGGCTAAAATCCCTTCATTACCTTTATCTTGGGAAGATGCATTACCTATTTTGAAAGCCACAACAGGCCGTGGTGTAAGTGGTGCCGACTGGAAAGGTGGACTCAAAGGTGTAGATTACTCCAGTGGACCTACTGAAGGAGAGGCTATCCTGGTTAATCACATTGATAATAAGATTACGCCTATCTGGAATGTCATCGCACGCATTGAAGGCACTGAAGAGCCTGATCGAGCTATTATCTTGGGCAACCATCGTGACGCTTGGGTGTACGGTGCTGTTGACCCTTCATCAGGATCAGCTTCTATGCTTGAACTGGCACGTTCCTTTAGTGAGCTCTTGAAAAAAGGATGGCGTCCACGACGTACGATCATTTTGGCTTCATGGGATGCCGAAGAATATGCTCTTGTTGGTTCTACTGAATGGGTTGAAGCACATAAGGAGTGGTTGGATAAGCAAGCTGTTGTTTATATTAACGTGGACGTCGCTGTTAGCGGCCCTGACTTCATTGCTGGTGCCTCTCCTTCCTTAAACCGTTTACTTTATGATGTGACTTCATCTGTTGAGGATCCTCGTACGGGTGGATCTGTTTATGATGCATGGAGTGCTCTATCTAAAGCTACTGGTAACGAAAGACCGCTCGTTGAGACCCTAGGCTCAGGCTCTGATTTTGTTCCTTTCTTGGATCATGTTGGTATTAGCAGCGTCAGTCTTTCATTCAGTGGTAATTATGGCGTATACCACAGTAATTATGACAGCTTTCACTGGATGGAAAAGTTTGGTGATCCTGATTTCCGCTACCACCAAACCCTTGTCAAGATCTGGGGCCTTCTTACTCTCCGTCTTTCAGATAGCCTTATTTTGCCTCTTAGCCCAACGGATTATACCACAGAGCTATACAGATATGTTGAAGACTTGAGCACTTATGCTAGTCCTTATGAACTGAAAGAGCTGCCTGATGCTTTAGATAAACTCGAAAGAACAGTACGCCGATTTGAACGTCGCCTGCAGCGTCTTGCTGGACGCCTGGCTGAGTATGAATCGTTAGCAGACGTTCCTTCTGTCTTGATTGATCGTTTAGAAAAAGCAAACAAGCGCCTTACTTACTTTGAACGCGGCTTCATTCATCCTGAAGGCCTTCCAGGTCGTGAATGGTTTAAGCATGTTGTTTACGCTCCTGGTCTCTGGACAGGATATTCTTCTCAGGTATTCCCTGGAGTTGTTGATAGTGTTGACGCTAAAGATGAAGAGCTCATTGTACGCGCTGAAAAGAATGCAGCAGAGGCTATTGAAAAGGCAGCAGAATTCTTAAAGATTGATTAATAATAAAGTAGCAGTGTAGTAATGACTATAAAGTACATGTCGCGTTCGTTCTTCCTGACAAATCAGACAGTAAATCCTTAATACCATTGTTTATTGTTAATACACTTGAACTTTAAACGATTAAAAGTTATTATTGCTTTGATTAGCTTTATAGACAGCTTCTATCTTCGTTAATAAAATTATCTTTATGAGATAACCAGAAGACTAATGAATAAAAAATAATGTACTGTTCATTTTATACTTACCAAGACGTTAAGGAATGCTCTGCCGTTATAGACAGCGCATTAAATCCAAGAGCACCGTTAGTCTTTTTGAAAGTCTTTTAAAGGGTGGAGAACTTTCATTGTCGTGTTTTAATTTGTAAGCAAAGATATTATATATATTTAATGCACTGTTCACATCGCAAATCCAAACCGTACCGAACGACTCGCACTTGAGGACAGAGTGCACTCTTCGCTTTGATCCAGAAACAGAGAAATTATTCATTTCTTTCATTTTACACTTGTTACATATCTGATTCGTTAAATACTCGTCAACCGAAATAAAAATGGTCCCCACGTTGGATTGTTTGCATTTTGTTTGGTTTCTTCAATAATACGTCTAGTAGGTGCAGCTCGTTTGCCTCTCATATTTGAACAAAAAGAACCATTTCTGACCGCAATGATCCGCTTCCGTTGAGAGAAGGAAGGGAGGTCAGCAGGAGGTAGAGGTACATGTTTGCTTTTGTTTGGTGTTTGATTTTTAGCGCCAGCTTTGCTTGATTTGTCATACTTCTTGCTGCTGTTAAAGGGCCTTTTAAGCCGAATACAAGCAAGTACATACTATTAAAAGAAAGCACCTTGACTGCTATCAATTCCAACAAGGCCATGAAAGTAACAAGCAAGCTTAGAAATATTGATAAAAAGAATATTGATGCTGTTCAAAACTTTATCAAAATAGTACAAGCAAGAATTCAAGACAAGACCTTCATGCCTCTCAAATAAACTGACCCTCGAGGATCAAGATACTATTCTTTGCTTCCCTTGTACAAGATTGATTCCAAGAATATATAGATTGATGCTTAATCTTTCTGGAAGCTTGTTAAGCAATGTGAAAACAAGATCAAACCAGGTCAAAATAATGATAATGACTTAACTTTATGGTACTTTAATATCTTTGATTTTTCAAAAATGGGCAAAACAAATATTGTCATTGTAGAAATGTGATCACTACTGATGGTTATGCTGTATCCTTCATATTTAAGAAAACTGTTTCCATCCAAGCTGAACCTAGAAGTTAACCAAAGACTCCCAAGGATTTTGCTGATATAGTTGACGACGCACAACTTTGGGTTGTTGGTCCTGGTATATCAACTATCTTTATTGCAATTGACTCTACAGAACATGAACGTATACGAACAACAAGTTTGGGAGAATACTATCATTTATGTGGTTACAACCTTGCTACGAGAAGACGAAAAGAGCACCAAGAGTGTCTTTAGACGAGTATAAGTATATTAATGAATTACCTACTTTAAAAACTGTAAACTTAACCTCATTTTTACTAGCTGCCTCTACACGTCTACAAAATTATCAAAGAATCCATAACTACTACTGTCAAGATAAATGGTATGCTGCTCCCTTGCATGATGTATGTTTTAATAACGTTGTGTATGGCATAGATCTCAAAAGCTAAAGTTCAAGACTTTATATCAACAAGCAAAAAGGAACTCAAGAAATTGTTTTTACTATTCCGACTTCGTGCACTTTTTTTTTTTTCTGCAGTAGGACCTCGATTCTGGAATGCTACACCTACTCACCAAGGGTTGTGACAGAATCGAAGTCCTACTGTATATTTTTTGGCAAGTCAACTGCAGTGAAAACTGGAGGAGGAGGGGGAGAAGCTTATATTATTACCAAGTGGTCTTTTGCATTTTCACCATATGCTATGATTTTTGTTGCCAACATTCAACCCCAATAATAACTGCTATTGACTTCAGTTCTTCAAAATGAACACTGCCTGAAGCTAATTTTTCTGGAAGGTCACCAGCTTTTTTTCTTTGTAAACACTACAAGCAATAGAAAATACATCAGAAAGTAAGCTAATACTACAGGCGCTACCTCTGTCCACTACCTGTGATGCCATCCAACAAAACTCTTCAATACGTAACGATAAGCTAAGTGTGACTTTATAAAGCCCTCATCTTGGTTTGTTTTTGTTGTCAGTTTGATCAATAAAGAACTGAGATCAATTCAAGTGTAATTATGAAAAATTCGTATTTTACATTATTCCATTGGGCAGCCTTACATGTAATGCCTATTAGGGGTACCCGTATCATTAGCCTATCTTCTGATGCATGTAGCGTTGGCCTTTTTCTTTCGCCTTCTCTAATCTTCACGCAGACAGAAGGCTCCTCAAAAAACTTCCACACAGCTGTATATATAAAAAAGCGAAATCGTTGATAACTCCTCTCAAGATATAATCAGAAAGATCAGTAATGGTGTTTTATTCGTATCATTAAAATAATAAAATCAAATTTGATAGTTATTATAAAAGTAATAGAATCATATATGTTGCATATTTTCTACTAATCACCATTGGTCTTCTTTCACTTAAAGGTGCACGTTCCATGACATATCCATGACTCTGGAACGACCCTTGTAAAACTTCTTTTTTAGATTCAAAGTACAATAAAAGTCTTAACTAATATTATCTTTAAATATGCCATCCACAGGAACATGTTCGGAATCAAACATAACTCGGATGGGGTGGTGCATAATGAAAAGGAGGCTACAAGTACCATGCGGTAGAAACTCTGTCCAATGGTGTCCATTTTGTACAAAGAGCAGTTTTTTCCTATTGAGATAAGAATGAATGAATATACATCTAGATGCTCTGAAACGTATCGGCTTACCATCTACCAAAATACCACAAACGATGTTTAATTATATACGAAACAAAGTTATGGATATATGTATCCTCGTCATTTTTTTCGTTCATATTGATCAGCAAGCGTGATATTCTACAAAATAAAAGAGGTTAAGTATTCGTGCGGGAAAACACTACATGCACCAGAAAATACACCAGAAGTTAGACTAATTCTACGGGCGCTACCTCTACTCACTGCTTATGATGCCTTCCAACAAAACTTTTTCCCAACTTGTTTTGTGTTCTTTTTAAGAAGAAAGAGATAAAAAGATACTGTTTTAGCTTTATTTTAATTTTATGTTGTTAGTTCAATCAACCACATGTAATTACGATAAATTCCTATTTACATTCTTTGATCTAATTCATGGAGGATAGAACATATAGCGGGCCATCGCCAGGTCCAGGACAAAGCAATATTAGAGGGATCAAATGTACGTGTCGGAAGGATATTCAAAAGAAAAGATATAGGATCAGCTATTGTTTCAGGCATACTGAGATGGCGATGCGTATTTAGGCAGCTGATGACGTGTCGTCTTGACAGGTTGTTGTTGGGATGGGGGAAAGATTTGGGGGCTACATCCGGCAACCAACCAAGGTGCTAACGTATACATCGGCTTCTTTATTCATGAAAATTACTTTTTTTGTAACTGACATTATCCACTAGCCGGACTGTATGATTATTTGAAATGAGGAAGTGTCTACACCAAAAACAGAAAATAGTATCAATCATCGAAATTTCGACAGTAAGCTCCGACTGTCGAGTTAAAACGAAATGCACCACAGTACCTTCAACAGCAGGATATTGAACAGATCTATCAGGATATAATTATTTAAAGCTGGCCCCTGACTTTGTTCACCTTGGCCTGCTTGAGTCTGCTATGTTAGCAAAAATACTCTCAAGTTGTGCTCTCAGCTTAGTATTCTCTTGCTGCATCTTAAGAGTCCTTTCTTCATATTCTTCCTTTGCAGTTCTCAGATCCCTTAATATTGACCTTTTATTTCAACTGCCTGAGCTGAAACAGACTTTACTACACCTTTAATCATTTTGAGTAGAGTTAAGAGTAAGAGATATTGAGCATTTCTTCATGGTCTTTGTTCATTTGGGACATGATTGGAAAGAGATTAAAAAATACTTTACCAAGTCCACTTTATGATATAAATCTATACATTCATGTATAAGACTGTAACTAAACAAAAGATACTCATTATTGGCTTTATGACAAGTCAGATGACTAAGATGCTACGTTTGTATGGCTAAATAATCCCTGTGCGCACTATATGTAACCTTGACATGCATTATGATTAATAAAAAGCAAACAATTGATTGTTCTTCCCAATAAACATTTTCTCTAGCTTCTATGCATTATATGTTATTACTAGTAAGGACATGTTCTAGAATTCATTTCGCATGTTTCCTATGACACAATGGGTATGTGTCACATCATCGAGATATTCTTGGGAGTCTTTGGAACAAAATATAGGTACATTTTTGCATAATTATGCAGATATTGATAATTTATAGTACAATTTTAAAGGAGCCGTGGCACATGTATATGTGTATAAATCTAATTTTTGATTTGGGGTTATTTTTTGATTTGACCCTGATTGACTTGACCAAGGGACATAGGGTCTATTAGGTTGGAGGGCTTATATGTATATAGGCATATATTCTTTAGTAAAGATCGCACTCGCTGTAGTAAATAAAGATAAACTAGGCTGGTACTATGAAAGTGTCATCATGAGCGGAGAAGATGAGTGTGATTTTAGTAAATCGGGAAAATAAAAAAATCCACATGTGTGTGTGGTGTCTTAAGGGCATTTTTCTCTCCTTCTCTCTCTCTGTCTTTCTTTTCTTTTTTTTTTGTGTCATTTATAGAATGCAAGAAGTCTTTCCTGTCAATTCAGGCAATGTTCCACCACCTTCAGTCTCAACCAATCTACTCTCACACCAACTTGCTTTTAATAACAATAACCACTTTCAAAATAACCTGAAGCGTAAAATAAAAAACGTGAAATCGATACCAAAAGTATAAACAATGAAAAATAAAATCAATAATAAACAAAAACTCATAATAAAAAGTTAAAATTAGATAGAATTCTTGGTCTTACATCCATATCCTCCAATACCCTGGACACAGCAAATGATTTGATCGCATATGCAGCTGGAGCGGTCGCAGTACTATATAATCATAAACGAAATAAGCAGATCGCATTCTTATACCCACCACCTACAAGTACATCATTCAATATCTCAGGAACATCTAATATCAGTCCAGTCAATAATACTAATAATCCAAATAACTCAATTGCCCAACCACTGATGATACCGATTGGTAATATTGCCAGTAATAATGAGCACCCTACCACAAATTTAACTGAAGAAAAGAAGGGGATCACACCTGCGAGTACTCGTGCAAAAACTATCAGCTGCTTAGCATTTTCACCAGATGGAAAGTATTTGGCAGTTGGAGAAGTAAAATATAATGAATGAAATACGACAAGGGGAGGGATGCTAAATGTACAGTATAGATGGGACATCAACCACGTATATTCATTTGGGATGTGAAAGAAAAGACAATCTTTAGAGAATTTAAGGCACACAAGTTTGGTGTCCTCTCATTGTCATTTTCTCCAAACATGAGATATTTAGTATCAGTCGGATTCCAAGTAAGAGAGAACATGTTTAGACATTAACCAGTCATCACTGACATATATACAATGAAGCACGATGGATACCTTTATGTTTGGGATTGGAAAAAGGGAATAAAGTTGGCAGGGAATAAAGTGACGAGTCGAGTGAACGCAATTTCTTTTTCCAAAGATGGATCTTTCTTTGTTACTGCAGGCCTGAGGCATGTCAAATTCTGGTACTTGGATAGTCGAGGCAGAATGCCTAAAAAAGTAATAAACCAAGATGACAAAGGGTATTTTGGTATAGTCTCTCTAATCATGCTTTTTTTGACTTAGGGCGTGGGTCGAGAAATGCAAGTGTTGGATGGAAGATCAGGACTGCTGGGTGTCTTACGAGATGCAAACTTTGTTGATGTCGCTTGTGATCATAGCTCGGGTTACACTTATTTTGTCACGGACTCTGGCATTTTGTGTATCTTTAAGGAGGGAAGAGTGATTGATAAATGGGTTAATCTTCAAGTAACGTGTGACCAAGAAAAAGAAAACGAGGCAAAATGATTCATGTCTTTTTTTTTTATTAGGTCAAGAGTGCCTTTTCGATTGCTGTATCTTCCATCTATGTCATCTGTACTTGCTCAGAAGGAATTATAAGGTACAAAAGGTACAAGTCATCACATATATTGACCTTCTTTTTCTAGACTATTTGAGCCCGTGACACTAAAATACTTGGGTATTTTACCCAAGCCACACCCCTTAGGTGTTGACATTAGTGCCATCACCTCTCCTGACATGATAAGATCCACGGACGATACCAATGTGTATCCTGATGCGGTAGCTATTGTCTATGATGATGCAGCACAAAGAATCACAACAGTCTATTCGGATCGTAGTCTGTATATATGGGATATTCATGATTTACAAAAGATTGGGAAATATCGTAGCTTTATCTTTCACAGTGATTGTGTTTGGGGAGTTGAGGTAAAGAGAAGTACTTGATTGACATGTGCTTTTATTTATTTGTTTACTTGCTTTAGCCGTGCCCCACTATAGAATCTGAAGGCTCAATTATACCCGCTAATTCATTTGCTACATTCTCGGGTGATGGCACCATCCGAATTTGGAACCTTGATCATCCTGTGCATCCTTCATCTTCATCACCGCTTACACCACCTCAACTATCTCCGCCCTTGATGACACCTAGCAGTAGCACTATGGTCAGTGCTCAACGACGAAACATATATTCCCGCGAACTTGTCAAAATGCTCTATGTAGATCCTGATGCAGCCGAGTTTATGAAACAATCTAAACATTCAGGCAAGTCGTCATATAAGAAAAAAAATAAAAGAGGAGCATAACATTATCAATGTAGATTATGCAGAAGATCAATATCCTGATTTTGGTATTCGTTCACTCAAAATGAGTAGCGATGGAAAGTGGATGGCCAGTGGTGATCGAAGTGGTAACCTTCGCTTACACTGCATGAAAACATGGGATTTGCTTGGTTACCAGGAAGCTCATGACTCGGAAATTCTTTCAATTGATCTGACGACAGGACAAGATGATACTCCTCGTCTAGTAGCTACTGCCAGTCGAGATCGTCTGCTTCACATCTTTGATTTGCGATCCAACTGCCAATTAGTTCAGAGTCTAGATGATCATTCGTCTTCAATTACCGCTGTCAAGTTTTCCAAGGATTCCAGCAAGTTAATCAGCTGCAGCGCAGACAAGGGTATTATCTTTCGCCAGCGACAACACCCAGTCACGCCCTTTCATGATACATCTACACCTCGTCCTTACATAACCTACCATAATCACTCAGGCCGAGGTACTGTCTTTGATATGGCTCTGGATGTGACCGGTCGATATATCGCTACAGTGACAGGTGAAAGGAAGTTGTACGTATTTAGTGTCGATTCTGGCAAACCCTTCCGTGTGTGCAAACCTGAAATGTCAGATGAGGTCGGTAAAGATAACTCGGGTGGTAGCTTGATCAACATAGACTTGGATCCGTTCTCAGGTACCTATGCGGTAACCAGTGGATCTGACAAGTACGTACGTCTGTTTGACTTGACCAACAGCACCTGTATCGAAAAAGTCGGCGCTCATGCAGAACTCATCACATCTGTCAAATTTCTGAGAACGAATACCGAAGAAAATGGATTGAGAGTTATTAGTACCTGTTCTGATGGCACAGTGTTTGTTTGGAAAGTAAGTCCAGAAGTGGTGGCCAAGATGTGTGCACGTGGTGGTATACGGTTAAAGACAGAAGAGAAGCAAGTCATGTTTAACTTGCCCAAACAACCAGCCATTGCTGGACAACAACAGCAACAACAGCAGCAGAGACTACGACGCGTATCCACAGCTACGGCAATACGGCCAACAGCAAGCATCTCACAAATGATCCGACAGAATGAACGAAAGACGTTTTCTACCATGTCCACAGCCGAACACAAGTATGACGAAATGTATAAACGAATTGAAGCTAGTCGACGTAATCGTAACAATAACAACGACGAGCCAATCGAAGAAAAGATAGCACCTAACAAAAAGACATTGGCAGATAAGGTGAATAAGCCTCCTCTTGAAAAGAGTGGGCGCTTAGAAAGACTACTGAATGGATATCCTACAGCACAAAAGCGCTTGACCACACGTCCTCAGGCGCCTGTTAATAATAAGTTAGTGCTCAATATGGCCAACGCGCGCCGCTCTCAGCCAGGAAGAAATAATGCTATTCTGGAAAGAGAAATGTCCCCTCCTCAGATGATGCGCAAGACTTCACCTGTGCTCATGAAGCGGAAGAGTCAGCCTGCTCTCAGTGCTGAGACGAATACAGCTACCAATGGACAAAGAAGAGCAAGTGATAGTATGTCACCTCCACGTCACAAAGCTGCGTCGCCAGTAGACAATCGAGTTGAAGGTAAAGTTGTGGATGATATGCTTAAAATGAACAAACAACTCATCTTTGCATTTTTTTTAAAAAAAAAGACGAAGAAGAAATATATGATGATGCTGTTGAAGAGTTCCATGAAGAAGAAGAAGAGGACGATGACGATGAAGCTGAAGAAGAGGAAGAGATTATATTTACACCCGAACAAGAAAAAACAAGTGGACCCTTTGAAGTTTCTACTCATCTTGATACCCCACCACTTGTTCATACCGACGAAGAAGAAGACGATGGCCAGAGCACTCCATCTCATGAAGACGAAGAAGAAAACAGTGAAAGCAGTGTAGACGATGACGCTATTCTTCGAGACATCGCATCGATTGAGCCACCACGTGTATCCGCATCCGTTAGTCGTTCGAAGGTACGACGCTGTTTACAAGATGAAAATAATGACGAACGTATTTGTAGCACGAAAAAGAGCATCAAACGACAAAGCATCACAGCCAAATTTTTATCATCATTGACAAACAACGGACCTGATCATACCAATCAAAGACCGTCTATTCACCACGTTCTGGATACCTTTAAAGAACATGAAAAGACTTTGCAAAAGGAGCAGGATCCAAAAATAGAAAGCGCACTAGCAGACTTGGATGGAATTGAGATTTTATTAGATAGCGTTTTAGATACATTAGTGAATACAATCAAAACTTCTGACAATGAAAAATCAATTGAAACTATAGAAACCAAGTTGATTCAAATTGCTGACAAGGTTCAGAGCAAAGTACCCAAGAAAAAAGACGTGGAACAAGAAACAGATACAGAGACAGCAAAGTTATTGGAAAGATACTCTAATTTATTATTAAACATGGTTGAAAGCAAATTGAAAAAATCCATCAATTAATCTGTAAATAAAAACTATATAATCCAGAAATTTCGGAATGATCAACATTGTTACACCATTTTTTGCTTTAGCTTTGTATCACCATGGCAACAGCCATGACATTATGCAGAGTGTTTCTCAGATAACAATCCTTGCTTGTCGTCAGGATGCTTAATATCTGAAGTAGATGTAGGAAGTATGTTGATGGCTGTCTTTTGCTTTTGAGATAACTCCTCGTATCTAAATTTATATTAATCACATGCCAAAAATAAAGATAAGATACTTTACCCGTACCAGGCACCACCCAAGAGAGTAAGGATGATGCCAAACGCATTAATGGCGTTGATAACGTAGTCAAAGATAACAACAGCCAGGATGATAGACAAGACCTGCTTGACATTACCAGCCACTGTCATGGTGAGGGCACTTGTCTTTTTATTAGCAGTAAAGCTGACAACATTGAGCCCAAATGCGATAACGCCGTTAAATAGCAAAGCGAGCGCAAGGCTCCATGTCATTGAGGCTTCGGAGAACTGCTTGACTTGATCTAATTCGCCTGTGACATAAGCATACATGATACATTGGATAAAGGCGAGCGGAGACATGCGGAAGAGTAAGTCAAGTGGGTTGAGCTTCAAGCGACCAACTTGAACACGATTGGTGACAATGGTCTTGACGGAAGCCAATATGGTGCCGAGAACAGTCAAGACGAATCCGATGAAGCTATAGTCATATTCGGCAAAGGTAGCAAATCCGACTCCGCAAACGACCTAATGGATATTAGAAACTTTGTTATACATATTATGTATATTTTACGTACAGGTAATAGCGACAGGTAAATCATTTTGGGGTATGACTTTTGTAAGAATAAGATCGATAACAGAATGGTAAATACTGGTGTCATTGCACGTACAACTTGATGAAACTAATCATGATTACGTCAAATCATCAGCTCAACAAAATTAAAATGTCATTTACTTACGGGAACCGATACTAAATTTCTAAAAATATGGATAAGTATATTTTAATAACCAAAGGAGGGAAACTTACAGAGAGACGTTACTGATGGCAATGTTGATGGTATAGAGTACAGAAAATAAAATCATGACAATATTTTCACGATCTCCTAGCTTTGCAGGAGTAAAGATGTTGAAGGAATAAAGTATGTAACAGCCAATGGTTCCACATAGTGTATGAATAGCGGTTAATGTCCAAGGATACCGAAAGTTGATGAGTAATAGTTTGTTATAGAGTGTTAAAGATAGATTGAATAGAAAGTAAAGGCCAAGCCAGATATAACCAGAATCCATGGAGAGTGTAAAGGGAAAAAAAAGAAAACAAAAAAAAGAAGAGGTCTTTTATTTCATCGCACCCCCTTTTTTTAATTTCTTGTCTCAATATGGAAAGTAAAATAAAATAAATTCAGCCCTATTCCAGGCCAATAACACCATCTCTCGCGTGGCAAAATAAAGTCAAAAAGGGAAGTAATAAAGATGTCTTCTTGGTGTAGATCTCCATTGCTTTATTCTATTATCAACTGTTCTCATTGAAAGGCCAAGAAGACGATGATTTACCTGAAAAGTAAATTTTACTCGGGTTTTTTATTATTATTTTTATATAAACGTTACTCTAACTCTTTCTTTCCTCTCTTCTTTTTCTCATTCATTCTTTTTCATTTTATGCTGTTTATGAAAGAATAGTTGAAGTAGAAAAAAAGAGCAGTTTTTTTTTCTTCTTTGTTACCAGTTCAATGCCAAATAAACTATTTCCAAATAAAATCAAAACATGGTGGCAACAACGATTTAATAATAAACAAGATACTTTGGATTGGAGATCACTTTCTCCTGATCATCCCCCACTTCCATTCCTTTCACCTGAAACACTACCATCAACCATTATTGATTCATCTATTTTACAGATGGAGTCTTCACCTATACAACATCATTCAAGTATAATGATAGCTACGAATAGCAGTCATAAGGTTAGTTACCCCCCTCTCCAATTATTATTCTTTGTTTTCTCCTTATTTGTTGTCTCTCTGTATACATATATATGCGCGCGCGCGTTCAGCACACATATCGTTCATGTCATACATTGACCGGAAAAAACGAACCGAGAATTTATACTCATACGATATTTATTGTTAAACATAGGTAAGAAAGGACCAACCGATCACAACGCCCTTATTTCCAATTTTGGAGGAAAGTGAAACCATGGTGACAGAGGAATCTTGTTCCAACGTCAACCAAAATACAACCATCATTCAGAGATCACCAGAAACATCGAGTACTTGCTCAACCCCTTCGTTTCATCCTCCTACTTCACTTTCCATTTTAGACTGTGTCGGTGATGAAGACAAGTGTAAGCAACTGTTTGCTAGAATGATTGTCGAAATGAGACAAGATCATGCTAAGCCCAGTCATCTGTCCCTTTCATTCGATGTGAATGGTAATATTCACACCCTACACATGTTGATTCAAGGTCAAGTAAACCATCAGAAATTTGACGGGTAATAATAACAGAGAAAAAGAGAAAAAAAGACGATTTTAACTTTTTATTTGTGTACATCAGTGTCTCACAATGTCTACCTCCTGAAGTCATGAATAATCACTACCACAGTGAAAAGGCAGCTGTTTGGATGCTTGGAATTCACTTGTACAAGCTATTGACGGGCAAGTATCCATTCTACGCTTCAAATGATCGGCAATTGTTCAAAAAGATGCTTCACACCAATTTTTCTATACCAAACGAATTATCTGAAGGTAACACATCATGTCAATTTGTGTGTATTACATATTGACATCTATTCTAGATGCTAAAGATATCCTAAGACGAATGCTGGCACCGGATCTAAGGAATCGCGCATCTCTAGATCTAATCATTTATCATCCCTGGCTTAAACCCTACATGCACGTCCTTCTGCCAGATCACAGCCATCCACCAAGACAACAACCCGTTTTTACACCCCAAGGGAAAAAGAGGAGTAGGTTTAAGCCACTGAGGCAAGTTCTCCTGTTGTTCTTACATGGCCCGTTTCCACCGCCAAAGAAACCCTACAGGGATCTATCTCATTTGGGAACCCGCGATTCTGTTTTTGCTAGACAAAGACAGATGTAATCTTTTGAAGTGTGCATTTGTATTATATGTAGATTTATAGACCGTGTTATTAAAATGATTTTTTATTATTGATCAAGAACAACGCGATGAGGAGATCTGTCTATCGTACTCGATCGGATGGGAGGTGGAGGAGGTGGGGGTCGTATAGCAGTTGAACGATTTCTTGCTACACTAGGTGGGGGTGGAGGCATAGATGCATGTTTGATGATTTCTGGTGAGGAATTAGTCTGTGTTACTGGTGTAGGAAATGAATTAGATGCTTGATGAAGACTTGGTAAACGAGTAAGTGATGAACTGTGTTGATGGTGTGTGTTGTTATGAGTAGATGATGTGGATGTAACAGGTGGTGGAGGTGGCGGTCTTTTAGCATTTGAGCTTCGTCTAGATTGTAGAGAAGGAGGAGGTAAGGATTCATTGCTGCTATTACTGTGATGAGTAGAGACTGAACTTGGGATCACATCATATTCTTCTGTATAGTTGACAGGAAAGATGCCTCTCTTACCATGAGCTTCACCAACCCACCAACCTTTATCGATCTCATCAATCACTGTAATTAAATCTCCTGCTTTAAATGATATTTCATCGTCATTTTGACCATTAAAATCAAATGAAGCTTTTCTATACTTTTCAGATTTAGGGATTGCATCTAAAAAAAGATTAGTTCAAATTGAAATAAATCCTTTTTTTATACACAACTTACTTTGTGTCATAGGACTATTATCTCTCACCATCATGACTTTACCCATGACCTCTCTTGGATCAGAAGCTGAACCTTGTCCCCAATTATGCTTGATATGCTCTAATAGTTCTTTGGCTTGATTATGAAAATTACACTGTGCTTCTATAAGATTGAACAGTGCATCTCTATGTTCATTCTATTTAAGTGTTATATAAACAATAAATGACCTCGTGCATTACTCTATATTACCTCAAATTCTTGAAGATAGGCCATTTTTTGTATAATGTCATGTTCTGTTTCTTCATATTTCATTCTAGCTGCTTGCATTTCTTGTTCTAATTCTGGTTTCTCTTTCTTTGCTTTATGTAATCTATTCAGCTTGGAATCATAGTCGAGTCTTTTCAATTCTAGCTTTCTTCTAAGCGCATCATAATCTTTATATTCGTGTAATCCACTTTCTATTACTGACATATACCCAGTTTTTAGTTCATTTGCCAATGCTTCTTGAAGGGCCGCTATACGTGTTTCGGTTTGTCCCAGGTGGATCAAAGCAATGCCTAAGTTAATAAAGATTAGCCCATTTTAGATTAATATAAATTTTAAATTACCTAGAGCAGAGTCTTCAGGAAATACAGTACCATAGTGATATAAGCATGTACCAAGTACTTCAAAGGGCATCATTTTACTCTTATTATCTTCCGGTGATGGTTTTCTCTTTAAGAGATATTTGTAGAGTATTTCACATGCTGCCACAATGTACTCGTATCCTTCTCTTCTATTCTCTGTTTCCTGTTGAAGTCGTTGAAAGTCTTCTGTCTGTAAGGTCACTTTGGCACCTCCAAACTTTTCTCCTGTCCACTTTATATTAATTTTATTTGAGTTCCAGACGATAAAATAAGCTCTATTTAGTAAGTCGAACTTACCTGCTTAAATCTACCAAGATTCTTTATCATTTTACAGCTTTATATCTAAAGTTGTTGTTATTAGGGATAGGAAAAAAAAGGAAAAAGAAAATAAAAACAAAAAGCTTTCGGAAAGTTGTCAAAATAAAAAAACCATTTTTTTACGTCATTAGTAAGTCACGTGGACAGAGGTTATTTTTTAACTCTGCACTTTTTCTCTTTTTCGCCTGTTTTTATCTGTTTCATATTCAAAAAATGGCACCCAGCACACTCTTCCGCTCGGAAGAGATGTCCTTAATTCAACTTTATATTCCTGCTGAAGTTGCTCAACCCTGTGTTGCAGAGTTAGGCGAACTTGGCAAGGTTCAATTCCGAGATGTAAATAATTACATGTCATATATTACAAGTTTTCCCTTAACCTTGTTTCATGTAGCTTAATCCTGATGTCAATGCCTTTCAACGTTCTTTTGTGTCTGAAATAAGAAGACTTGATGAAATGGAACGTCAATGTCGTATGTTATAACCCTGTTTGTCTTTGTTTTTCTCGCGCATTTTCTAACCATTCAAAAAGGATTCTTTCAAACACAACTTCAAAAGTCAGACATCTATATCCGTCCACTAACGCCTGCTGCTTATCGTTCTCGTGCTCGTTCAGCTCAAGAAATCGATGACCTTGAGGAAACACTGAAAGAGTACGAAAGCCGTATCACTCAAATGAATTCCTCATATGAGTCTCTTCAGCGCCGGTACCTGCAGCTGACTGAACTCAGACACGTCTTGAGAGAATCCGCTGGTTTCTTTGCAAACGTAAGGGGAGACTATAAAATTGAAGTTGGGACATTATGACTTACTGTTAAACCGTAGGCTGAGTCTAGACAAGACAACCGACGTGCCTCCTTGGACGATGACTCTGCTCCTCTCTTGGAAAACGATGTTCAGAACGACATGGACCGTCTTAACCTGGGTTATGTCACAGGTGTCATCTCTCGTTCTCGTATGCAAACATTTGAACGTGTTCTCTGGCGCTCACTTCGTGGTAACCTGTACATGAACTCTGCCGAGATTGATGAACCTATTGTCGATCCAGACACCGACAGTGTGGTTGACAAGAACGTCTTTGCCATCTTTGCTCACGGTACCGAGATTATTGCTAAAATCAAGAAAATTTCCGAAAGCTTAGGTGCTACGTTATACTCCATCGATGACTCTGCTGACAAGCGTCGTGATGCTCTTCTTGAGGTCACTAACCGCATTGAGGATCTCAACAACGTGTTATCCACTACCAACCAAACACGTCGTTCAGAATTACTCAAGGTTGCTGAAAATATTACCCCTTGGACTACAATCGTCCGTAAAGAAAAGGCCATATACCACACTATGAACTTGTTTAATTATGACGTGAACCGTAAGTGTCTTATTGCTGAAGGATGGTGTCCTAAGAACGATATTCCTTTGGTTCAACAGGCCTTGAAGGACGCTACGGTAAGTAGAGTAAATGTGTTTTGAATGAATCTAACTATCATGTGTGATATTAGAGCGCCTCTGGCACCAACTTGCCTTCTATCCTAACCGAGCTTGAGACCAAAAAGACACCACCTACTTATCACCGCACCAATAAGTTTACAGAAGGATTTCAGGGCATTATTGATGCATACGGTATTGCTCGTTATCGTGAAGTCAATCCTGGTCTATTTACCATTGTCTCCTTTCCTTTCTTATTTGCCGTCATGTTTGGTGATATCGGTCACGGTTTCCTCATGGTTTTGGCTGCTGCTTATCTCTGCATCAATGAAAAGAAACTTTCTCAAATCAGAGATGAAGTAAGGAAAAAGCGATAAACAAAATAGAGCAGTTGACTCATCTCTTTAGATCTTTCAAATGATGTTTGGTGGTCGTTACATGATGCTCTTGATGGGTCTCTTCTCCATCTTCACTGGTGCTATTTATAACGATATCTTTTCCTTGTCCTTGAATCTCTTTAAGAGCGGATTTGATTTACCATCCAACTACACTTCTCATGAATCCGTTGAGTCTATTCCCAACGGCCATGTTTATCCATTTGGCTTAGATCCCGTAAGATGAGATATAAGAATATGTATAAATTACTTATATATCTGTGTTATAGGCCTGGCATGGTTCTGAAAACGCTTTACTTTTCACCAACTCATACAAGATGAAGCAGGCCATCATTATCGGTGTCATACACGTAACTATTATTATATTTTTATCATACATGTAACTCACTTCTTATAGATGACACTTGCTGTCTGCTTGAACGTCTTTAACCATATCTACTATAAGCGCAAAGCATTCGTCTGGCTTGAGTTCGTACCACAGATCCTCTTTATGCAATCTATCTTTGGATACCTTATCTTTTGTATCATGTACAAGTGGAGCGTCAACTGGTGGGAGCTGGACAGTGAAGGCCACCATATCCATAACAAACCACCCAATTTGTTAAACATGCTCATCTACATGTTCCTCACACCCGGTTCAGTGAAGCCTGAAGAACAGCTCTATCCTGGTCAAGGACCTATCCAGGCCGTGTTGCTGTTGATTGCTGTTGTTTGTGTGCCTTGGATGTGGTTTGGTAAGCCACTTTACTTGAAGAGAGAAGCTAGTCAACACCACTATGCCTCTGTGGCTGTTGATGACCACGTGGATGAAGAACAAGCTCAACACGCAGTTGTGCACGACGGAGTTGATGATGACGAAGAAGAGGAAGAGTTTGATTTCGGTGAAGTAATGATTCACCAGACGATTCATACGATCGAATTCTGTTTGAACTGCATTTCCAACACAGCATCTTATCTTCGTCTTTGGGCCTTGTCTCTTGCTCATGCTCGTAAGTTATATGCTTTATGTTGAAAACTTTGTCTTATTTTTATATGTGTATATAGAATTATCAAGCGTATTGTGGGACATGACATTAAAGATTTGGTTCAACATGACAGGTGCCATTGCCGTCATTGGTCTTGTGATCGGATTCGCACTTTGGTTCGGGCTGACAATTGCTATTCTGTTATGTATGGAAGGTTTATCTGCCTTCTTACACGCTCTTCGTCTGATGTGGGTAGAATTTGATGGTAAATTCTATAATGCTGATGGTATTGCCTTCCAACCCTTTACATTTGCTACCGTCTTGGAACCTGTTTCGGAATAAATAAAACTTGTTGTGTGTATCACATTGTTAGTTTTTAAAAAAAGAGAGAATTGTGTTTTTCCTTTTTTCTCTCCCTTTATGAATACACCTTTACTAAAACGTAATCGAACAACAAGTTCACAAGGCTCAGTAAGAGAAGAAGAGCAGTATGGCACATATTACAGATATCCTAGTTCATTACAACCTGGCCATTTCACCTCATTAGAAAAACTATTTTTCTTTATCAGTTCCGTTCTTTTATTTTTACTATTTATCTTTGTTGGCCTTTATGCAAGAAGTAGTACTGGACATGACTCACCAGTGATCATTTCACCGCCTAAACATTCCAACCAGACAAAACAGGTAACTACAAGAAAAGAAGGCAAAAAAAAAAATGATCATGTATATGTAAACTGAGAGAGATATAGATTGTCTGTTTAGAACCCGACTGTATCAAAACAGCAGCCAGCATCTTGGAGGTTGTTTTTTATACAAATAAAACATGAGAAAAAAAAAAACGACTGACGCCTTGTTTTGGCTTAGGACGTTGATACAGCATTAGATCCATGTCAAGATTTCTATGCCTACACATGTAATAAATGGATAGATCGCCACATCATACCTGCAACACAACCCATGATCAGTATTGAAACGATCACAGCGCAATCAATCCGCTATCGACTTTCCCAAATCTTGACAAACAAGAAGGAAATAAAGACAAGCGACTTACCTGACCCAGAGTCAATTCTGGATGATCAGCTGTTGAACAAGCTACGCGACATGTACAAGAGCTGTGTAAATCATAAAGAAGGACAGATCGAGGCACTTTACCCGCTCTTCCGTGCTATTCGACAGTGGGTCCCTCTTTCGGGACAAACGGACGAAGGACTGAAGGCAGCTTTGACCTATTTGACCGAGCGAGGCATATGGACTCTGTTTGAAATGAAGGTAGGACCTGATGTAAGAACCAAGAAGCCCGCACTACATCTGTTGCCACCACCTGTGAATGAGTACAGTGAGAAATATTTACAGACCGTAGTCGATATCTTGGAGCTCGTCTTTCGTCAGGACCGTGAATTTGGATGGAGGTCATGGAGTCCTGTGGCAACAGCACGTCGTATTATCGAATTTGAACAGCAGTGGATCGTGCCTGACGACAAAAAGGAGCAATGGACGTGGCAGGCCATACAGAACGAGGTGCCCTTTGTGGAGTGGAGATCCTTGGGTCGTCAGATTGTTGCTCAGCCTTCTCTTGTTAATGCGATAAAAGAGAATGTCCGAGGGACAAACGGAAGAACCCTACAGATGTACTTGATCTGGCGTATCCTCTGGACGTTCCTGGATACGGTCGGATACCCCTATGCAGAGCCTAAGCGCAGATTTGAGGCAGAAGCACTTGGTATTCGAGCCATACCTGAGCGATGGGAGTCATGTTTGACCACATTAGAGGACAGTAGTATGGGTCTTTTGCTCGGTCGATATTATATGCTCGACAGAAGGGAACTACCCATCGAACCTGTGCAGAATTTGATCAAGTCCATTGTCCGCAAAGTAGAAGATCGGCTACAATCGGAAGAAGCCGTCCGAAAATTAAAAAGCTTGCAGTTCGAGATAGGTTACCCTTCTATGATTCGATCGGTGATCCCACTTTCAGAATCCTTTGGTGATATGGCAATAGATGACCAAGATTTCCTTCAAAACATGATGAACGATGGAATGCACCGTGTGAAAGAGATGGAAAGACAAGTTCAACTGGATGAGCTCATATCCGTGTTTCTTCCCACAAGGACAAGCATAGATTACCGCTCAGATTATCATCAGGTGATCATTCCGGCAGGTGTCTTACAATTTCCTTTTAATGGACAACACAGTCCCGACTACGTATCGCAGAGTACGCTCGGGTGGATGATTGGTCAGGCAATGATGGTAAGTACTCACTTGACCTCACGTGGGGCTACAGTGTACGACAAATAATGTATTTATTGTAGCATGCATTGAGCGATAAAAACACGAGTAGTAGTGAAGCTGAATCGTGTTTGAAGACACAATATGAGTCCTTTGGATTGGATGGTGAAGAAACATTAAAAAGTAATATGGCAGATAATAAAGCATTCATTATGGATGACATCGTATCTAATGTGACCTTGCCTGGACTCGATCGGTGGACTAGGGAACAATTGTTTTACATTCAATTTGCTCGAATGAGATGTAGTAAGAGTACAAAGGAATATGATGTAAGAAAAAAAAAAGAAAATAACCATATACTAATTCTTTTTTATAGGCCTTTCAAAGAGATCAATCACCCGATAGATACCGAGTGAATGTACCATTGATGAACTCGCATCATTTTTCAAAAGCATTTCAGTGTAGATTAGGATCATTTATGAACCCTGAACACAAGTGTCAAGTTTGGTAATAAAAATTTTTTCCTTTTTTCTTCTTTTCCTTTTTTTTTTTTTTATTTTCTTTCCCTATTTATTTATATAAAAATGAAGTTTGCTAAACAATTAGAAACAGAAGCAGAAGATATACCACAAGCATGGAGACCTTATCTGATCCAATATAAGGCACTAAAGAAAATTATATCCAAAGTCACTCAAGAAATCGAAAGTCGAGGGTTATCTGCTTCCTTATTACATGAATGTCTTGATGATGAAAACAAGGATAATAAACTACCTGCTATTCGATATTATTTTACAGGTAATATAGAAAAACTACTAAAAAATGGAGCTAATACATTCCAACAGGCGAACCACCTCATATCAAGCCTAATATCGAAGTTATCTATGATCCAACTGAACCCAAAGTACAAGAGATACTCAGCCGATTGACCTCGACAGATGCTCAAACACCCAAGCTAGAATATAAACGAAGTCAAAACAATAAGGATTTCTTCACAATGCATAGTGAGACAGAGATGGTCGTTCAATCACAAAATATGGTCGATTTAGTCAAGGAACTGTTGAATGTCATGACAATAGATAACAGCGACGAGTCTGATGAAATATGCGCCAATCAAAAGAGAGAAACAAAGTCATTCGTGATTGAACTCGAACAGGACGATGAGTTTTTTAAATTGCTACTAAAGGAACTAAATGAGGCAAGTAAACTTCAAGATGAAACAACAGAGAAATTCAAACAGGATATTTCAGCATTAGAGTCAAGGATGAGCAAAGTGGTAAGAGATGAGCGTACGATAGGAAACAAGTGCTAAGATATAGGATAGGCGTCACCAGGGCAAAAGAGGACAGACATGTATAATTGGCGAAAGATATTCTCGATTTATATGGACGCATGTATATTTCAAACGAGTAATACAACGATAGAAAAGAGTAAAAAGCAACTACAGTGGTTTTTGAGTGAATTAGACAAGACAGATCAGTTGAGGAAATTGAAAAATAAAGAATCTAAATTAGCCTTTGAACAGTTTATGGCATTAAATACGGAATTAATAACAATGAAGCATTATCAAATGCTAAATCAGACAGCAATGAGGAAGATATTAAAGAAGCATGATAAACAGAGTGGATTGACCGCAAGTAGTGCCTTTCATCAAGTGATCCCTACCGAGCATCTGTTTAGTCCAAAGTTAGCGAGGATGTTGTATGCGACAATTACTGAAAAATTGACGAGCGTTGTACCACAACCAGAGGATTATGGTAAATAACAAAGTACACGATACCATGATGGGTCATTTATCCCTCCTTTTGTTTGTTAGCCTGTCCTGTGTGTATGTGTGTTGCCTGGAGACCGATTCGACTGGAATGTAATCATGTGTTCTGTGTGAGGTGTTTGGTTAAAGCACAAAAACAAAAGATGGATAGTTGTCCCATGTGTCGTCATCCAACAGCAGTTCGAGATGCAACAGCGCTTAATTTGGATGAAAGTCTTCAAAACTTTCTAAAGCTTTATTTTCCTCAAGAGATCAAGGATAAAAAGAGAGATAATGAAAGGGAACAAGCGATTGAAGATGTACAAGCGATGACCGGTAAACGATATTCCGAAGAACAGTTATTAAGGATGAGCCAATCATCCAATTGTTGTATTATGTAATAAATTATGGACAATAAGGTGGAGGAGGTAATAAAGGAGATGATGAGGATGAGCGTTGATGTGATTTGGGTATCTGTAATTGTTGAATTAGCCGTAGCTGTAATTGATGTTGTTGCATGATGGGACTGTTATGAGTAGGAGAGGGTCTATCGATCGTTTCAAAGTCATTCGCGAATTGATCAGAAGTACGCTTCTCTTTTATTTCTTGTTCATTGTCTGTCTGTTTCCTTCTCTTTCTTTTACAAATAAAGAATATACTTAATCCAACCACTAATGCGCCTACTATTCCCAAGATAGCTGCTATGATGTGAACTGTATTGAATGTTGAATTATCTGAATGAGGTGTGAAATACGAAATGTTCCTTTTAAGACTATTGTTTTTATTGTTTATTTAACCATCTCTTTATAAACACACATTCTTTTCTTTCTTACTTTTTCATTCTTTTTTTTTCTTTAAAAAGGAGGGCATAGGAAGACCAAGTTTAAAAAAAGAAAGAGAGAAAAGAAAGAGAGAAAGCAAATATATTCGGAATCTTAAAAAAAGAGACAGAAGATGAGGAAGAAACGAAACTACAGAAAATCTTTTCTGTGTACATCATTTTCTTACTTTTCTATTTCATATTTATTCTTTGGATTCAGGTATCACAAAGACTATAGACAAGGGGAGGAGATTTTTGAGAGGGATTTATTTTTAGATGTCTTTATTTATTTCGTCCAAAGATAAAACACCTATTGAAATATTAGTTGACTACAATGGACCCAAATTAGATCAAGCACCAGGGATCATCATTGCTCATCCTTATGGTCCATTAGGTGGAAACATGAACAATAATGTCGTAATGGCATTAAAAGAGTACTTTTTAAATCAAGGCTACATCACCATCTGTTTAAACTTTAGAGGCTGTGGTCACTCAAAAGGAAAGACCAGTTGGACAGGAATGCCTGAAAGAGATGACTATATATCAGTCATTGATGCCATACTTGATGATCAAATTCAAAAGGAACTTCCAAAAGTAAACCGTTTGATCCTTTGCGTAAGATGACCAAGAGAAAGAATGAAAAAAACAAAACTTAAACAGAAGTAATATATATATATATAGGGATACTCATTTGGTGCCATGATTGCTAATTCTATTGAATGCACTCGTGTTCCTTGTTCTTACTTACTCATTAGTCTCTGTCTAGGCGTCACTTGGGCCTTAGCCATCACTAAATCCTCATTCTTTAAGCAGCATGCACCTGACCAATATAAGGTCTTGTGCATATATGGCAGCCGTGATCAGTTCACAGGATCCCATCGATATGAGTCATGGTGTGAAAAGTATTCAAATACCACTTGTATCAAGGTACCTGATGCTGACCATTTCTGGTTTGGCTATGAGCAAGTTTTGATTGATCATGTGCACAGTTGGCATTCTAAATTAGATATTCAAAACTGACATCATTTTACACGCATTACAGAACAACTGCATTGTTACGCAACTATTTATTAAATTTATTTTTTTCAATAATGTAATATAATGCAACAAAGGGGAGAGAGAGAGAAAGAAAGATGGTTGACTGTACCTTGGTTACTGGTGGCCATTAATTGGGTGCTGAGTTATTATTATTTTTTCGCACGCCTCAAGCAGTCCTTCTTCCCACCCTTCATTGACACTGACCAAGTAATAAGAAAGCCCATTCTTCAATATGACAACATTACATCGCTTGGTTGCATATTATGATATATAGAGTTAATCATTTATAAAAGAGGCAGAGAGAAAAAATAAAATAAAAGGCAGACAAAGAGAGAGACGTGATTGATCTCTTTCTTTCTTACAGTTATATTTTGAGGTCCAGTCTTTTTCTTTTTCTTTTTCTCTTATTCTTCCATTCTTTTCCCTACTTTGTATCATTATGGCACCCATAAGTTATATAACAAGAACACAATCATTCTCGGCAGCTCATAGATTGCACTCTAAGCAACTATCTAATGAGGAAAACCAGCTACTGTATGGAAAGTGTAATCACCATAATTTCCATGGTCATAACTATAAAGGTATTAAAGCAAAAATGTTCTCTCTTTTACTCTCTTATAACTGAATTTTATAGTCGAAATCACCCTAAGAGGAGAAGTTAATCCAATAACAGGCATGGTAATGAATTTAGTTGATCTAAAAGAATGTATCAAGCTGGCTATTATGGACCCACTCGACCATAAGAATTTGGTAAAGTGAATGCACACACATGACTTAAAAGAGAAATTAATATTGCTGTAGGATTTGGATGTCGAATTCTTTCATAAAAGACCTAGTACAGCCGAAAACCTGGCGATATTCATTTGGTGGAATTTTCAGTATCATTTTCTAAAAAATGATGCATGGAGATCAAGTTCAGCCAAATTATACAAGGTGAAGTTGTATGAAACAGAGCATAATGTCATAGAATATATGGGAGAAGGAGATTTAGACGGCGAGGCGCAGCTAGATGTCACTGCCATAAAGCTAAGTGGAATTGGCATTAACAGTGAAGACCCTTGGTCTTTGAAAATATAAAGAAAGAGCAACTATATATTTGTAAATAGAATAAAGATATACATATCCCTTTGCCTGATAGATGCAAGGGTTATTTTAATAGACAACATGATCAAATCTTCTGTCTTATACACAATAGAAGTTTGCTTCTATGCCTGTTATTAAAGACCGTCTTATTAAAAAAAAAACGTTTATTAATCAATTTACAAAAATATTGACACACTTCAGAAAACAGAACTACACAGAGTTATTATGGACATGGACTATATGAGCAATTGTGCTTTCATAGATGAAGCTGCTTTCCATACCAATCTTACGCGATCCATGGTGTGGTCAAGAAAAAGGGGTTAGAACTGAAGTAATTGTACCTGAAACTAGAGAAAGTGCCGTATTTATATCCACTATTTAAATAGTAATTGCTTCTCTGCCGTATTACTTAAGAAAATATAGTTACCCTCTTTACACTTTATAGTTCATCTCAACTACGCATATAACAAATATAATATTCTAAATTCTAAATGTTTTAATCAGTCAAATGCCTTCAGATCCAAAAGTGCTTCAGTATCTCAGTACTGGTTCTTTTTAGACATCGAGTTGACATATGATAATGTAGATCCATCGCTACATATGAAAGACTTTAGAGCAAACAGCATCTACCACACCTACTTACCTACTGCAAAGGTTCCTCCAATGGCTCCCTTACTTCTTCCTCTCATTAGTGTATCTTACACTTGATCCAATATCGCCCTTCGTACAACTTTTTTTTTATACCCTTGATTCTATATGGACATTTTTTAGTTATCAGTCTCCCTTTTTGACCTGCCTCGGGTGGAAAAGATAGATTATTACTGTCATGCGCCCAATTGAGGTTTTAATTCCCTTTTTTAAACAGGTGTTTTGAATAAATAGTAGCAAATTTAAAAAACCGCACAAAATGACAAACATTCATATTGTTGCTATAGAAACGAATCTTCTGGTCGAAACGCGTCAGTTGAACAATAGTGCAATCAGGGGTTCAATGAAAGGTAACACCAATAGAGCTAAAGTCCGAAGGTTATTTATATATTTTTTATTGCCTTTTAGCTTTTTCTTTTTCTTTTTCTTTTAATAAAAATGGTTACAAGTAAAGAAGCTTGGAACCTACTGATTAGAAAAGGCAGTCATAAAGAAAGTAGAGATGCCATATTATTATCAAGTTTGGAAATAAAATAATAACACATATTCTTTTGCCTTTCCCCTCCTTTCTTATTGTTTTCATCCCTCTAGACCCAAGCCCACCAGTCGTGACAACGCAAGATATTATGGCACAACGTTCGAATAGCTTTGCTTATGGAACCAAAAAGTCGGATACCTATATACCGCCGACAGTTTATCCAGCTTTATTATCCAAGGTGGCAAACGAGTTAAAGCGACATATAACTGTTTCGGATCATATAAAGGATGATATTGAATATAAAAATACTTTTCACGGTAGAGAAATAGTTGTATGATCTTATTCTGAATCATGTCATTATCCTATTAATCTACATTTATCAGGACAAGCTTTCGACTATATTACACACAAGAGACAGAAAATTAGCCTTAAGAGTTGGGACGTCACTCGCCTCGCAAAAGCTGTTTCATGACGTTTGCTATGAGACTCGGCTCGTAGACTCGATAGCTTATCTATATGAATTCTCGTTTAATAATCAAACAATCTACCAACAACAAAGTGATAGCTTGAGTGAGATTGAATCCAATAGATCCTTCAACGAACAACCAGTTGTCATGGAGAATAACACAATCAATGGCGTATTTACTGAACTAGCTTATTGCTACTCACCAACATGTTGGGACAATCGACCATGTTACAGTCCAACTTGTCCAAAAAGGATTATGCAAGTAAATAATAATATTGTTATTAATTGCACACATTTTTTATAATGAAAAAAGGGATAGTAACATGTGTATTCTATAGTTACCTCTTGAGATCAAAGACAACATCCAATCCATAACAAAATCTACATTTCCAAAACAGCAACATCAACAGCAACAACAGCAACAACAACCGCTATCACCACAGCAACAGCAGTTCGATCATGGACTCTGGGCCAATACGGTGGATAAAGAACTTTATGACACAATTCCAAAAATTGAACGTAAAAGACAGGAGAACTTGTATGAATTGATATACACAGAAGAGGATTATGTAGAGAGTCTAAATTACGTGCAGACAGTAAGATACAAATCTTTTTTTTTTTTTTTCTGTTTGGGGAATTTCATCTTTAATGCCTTTAGATGTGGATAAAGCCTCTGAAGGAACGGCCGATTATTCCGACAGCAAGAAAGGAAGTATTTATCCAAAAGGTGTTTAGAAACATTGCTTCAATTTATGAAATCAATACACGTCTGTTACATGCTCTTAAAGCACGTCAAAGTGAAAACCCAATCATTTATCAAGTGGGTGATATTCTGCTGGACTTTGTTATTAACTTTGAACCTTATATTGACTATGGATCAAAGCAGCATGAAGCAAAGTACACTTTGGAAAATGAGCGGTTTATCAATGCCAATTTTGAAGCCTTTGTACAGGTATACAAATCCTCATGAATAAAAAAAAAAAAAACACGATTGCTTATAGTATTCAACAGGCTACAGAAAGACATCCAAGCTCATTAAAGTTGGAATTGAATGGATACCTTACAAAACCAACGACTAGGCTTGGAAGATATACTCTGTTATTTAATGAAATTCTAAAACATACACCGACTGGACATCCTGATAAAGAGCAATTACCAAAGGCAATCAACATCATCAAACAATTCTTGTCTCGCGTAAATTACGAAACTGGACAGGCCAAGAATCGATTTGATTTGGAAAGAATTCATTACAATTTATCATTCAAATACAAGACGGATGAAATAGTAACTAGCAATTGTAGCAATTTAAAGAAACAAGAAACTAAAAAGACACTTTTTTATTTTCAAAGAATCTTGACTTGCTTGCCAAAAGCCGCTCAATTATCAAACAAGGGACTCTCAAGAAGACTGCTCAGCCTGATTCTGTAGAGTATCAAGTCATTTTGTTTGACCACTATCTGGTAATTGCAAAACTAAAAATGAATAATGGACTAGAGAGATACGTCATCCAGAGAAGAGTAAGTCCATTGACACATATAAATCGACTTGTTTAACGCGCGCTGGAACAGCCAATTCCATTAGAGCTCTTGCATATTTATCTACCAAGGTATGATCCTTCCATTCACAATAGACGATCAAGCTCTCTTGTATTACCTTATCTGACAAATAACAATCCAAATAATACAATGATGGTAGCTTCTGCTGGTGGCTCTGGCATGCATGTGAGAGCTTCTACAGACATTGCTGCCTATATGAACGCACAGGCAAATGCTGAAATGGATGAAGAGAATAATTCATGTTACCCCCTCACAATTCAACATTTGGGGAGACCTTCACTGCACATCACTCTCTTTGCTACATCTCCAGCCATAAGGAAGTCATGGATGGATAAAATCAAATCTCAACAAGAGGAGTTAAATAAGAAGAAACCAGTATTTGAGCCTGTGCCTGTGTTTAATGGACATGAATTCCTGGAAATAAACAAAATCAATCACTTCATCACTTTCAGTAAGTTGATAAAAAAAAGGGGGATTTTCCTATTCACTAACCACTCTCGAATAAAGATGCAGGTCAGCAGTACCTTTTAGCCGCTGATGATGGTGTTTACGTCGGACATCATCACTATAAACACCTCGACACTCGTCCTCATAAGGCGCTTTCGTTAGAAAGGGTAACTCAAGTTCAAGCCATTGAATGCAATCAAACGTTGCTGGTTCTTGCAGATAAATCTCTTTGGGAATATCCATTGGATGTGGTGAATGGGAAACCTGAATTGCAGCCTCAGGGACGACTGATTCAGACACATGTGCCTTTCTTTTATTATGGTACTTGCTTACAAAGAACGATGGTTTGTATTCCCAAGATATCTACTCTCAGTTCTATCATATCAGCATATGAACCCATAAAGAGGATATATGATACGAATGCTACGCCACACTTACAACACAACGTGAATTCAGGGAAAAGACAAAGTCTGGTCAACAAGATACTGTCACTACGATCATCCACTTCATTAGGTGACTCGAACCTGCGAAAGATCAAAGACTGTTATGTTCCTTGTGAGGCCTACGCGGTAGAACTGTCAGCGACCATGATGCTTATTACTACATCTAGAGGCGTTATCATGGTAGATATGAGAACGGATCAACCACAGCGTAAGGTCCAGATAACAACATATACGTCGTCTATTCACACTGTCTCTCTCATTGATAGAATTGTTAAACCCTGCTGATAAGAATTTATCCTTTATTATGGAAAGAGAAAAGGAGCCAACCGCACTTAACCTACGGCAGTCTACAAAGCGTATTGCGATATTTAGAGCACCTAGGAACCATTACTTTATCTGTTATGATGGTAACTAACTCTTTTCTTTTATATTAATGCTGATCTTTTTTTTTTTCTTTAGAGTATGCATTTTATATCGATAGTAAAGGAAATAGACTGTTCAACAAGTTTTTGATCGAATGGGAAGGGAATCCAGAATCTTTTGCATTTTCATATCCATTTGCCATTGCCTTTCATTCGTCATATATAGAAGTCCGAAGCGTGATTACTGTAAGACAACAGCTTGCATGTCTCAATATCTAATATATCTTACGACTATAGGGCGCAATTGAGCAAATAATACGAGGCAAACAAGTGAAATGCCTTAATAATGGACACAAGACAGAACTACCATTGATCTTTGGAACTATGATGGACCCTCAAAATGGAAAGTATAGGTTTGTATTCAAGTTACAGATGGTTGATGATCATTCAAGGACACACGATACTTTTTCTGAACCATCCACTATACGAGAAAAGACTCGCCATGTACTTTATAGTTAATACACTTTTTCTTTATTATTTATTTAAGAATCCTATTGTCTTTTCAATAGTTTCTCTGTTAAGTCATAAGCTACTAATTTTTATGTTTTATAGAAAACTTACTACGTCTTTAGATAAACAAAGTTGTTATATTGTTATTATTATTATATGAGGGGGATGTCATTGCTATGGCAATGTATACTCTGATATCTTCCCTTGACAATAAATTTCTTTTGTTCACAAGACTTTCATAAAAAAGCATTTGGCCCAAGGGGGTCTCGGAACCTGATCTTATTTGCTATTGCCTTTTTTGGCTGTGGCGTTATTTACTCTACACATAGTTTCTTCCCCCCCCCCCTTTATACAAGACTATTACTTATAGAAAATAATGCGTATAGCAACTATTAAAAATAATATTTACCTTTATTTTAATAGCAAAAGTCAAAGGAAAAAGGAAAAAGAAAAATACTGATAGAGTAACACAATGATGTGTGACCAAGACTAGGAAATAAGCACAGGAACGCGTGACATAAACAGAGGATATATGGAATTTGTTGCTTTTTAGTTTTTTACTGCTGAAAAAAGAGGTGATCAGCTCCATAAAAAATATACAAGTGACAATCTGAATGATATAAAAAGAACAGTAAAAAGATAGACTCAAGTTATGTTAAAAGTCATAAAACACATAAGAAATAAAAGTGTGAGCGTAAACCCTATTTTCTTGTAAGAAGTAAAATCTTATTCAAATACTAATTATTGACAAAATAGAAAACAATAACCTCACATAACTAAGAAAAGGGTATAAAAAGAGAGAAATTTACGCTCATCTCTTTTTCTTCCTCTTTTTTTTCTCTATATATTTTTTTCTTACACTCTTTTTGGTTCCTTCTGGTCTTACTGGCTCTCTTTGGTCAGTGTAAGTTTTTGTATAATACTTACTCAGCAAGGCGACGACTGCGTGTTCAAGGATTTCTATGCAATCTCTTTCTATGATGCTAGACATGCGTCCTAGACTGACAACGGTCGTTCATTTCATCACTCAACTGGAGGCTTTCAGGCAGCCAAAAGGAGAGCTCTGGGCATTCGATTGGAATCTTTACAGGGGGCTAGTGGCTAGTTGGGAACTGGTTATCTGAGATCACAGCTGTGACAGATTGTTGATAATGCTTCCTGCTGTCTGGCTGGCACAAAGGGGTACATAAGCTAGTTAACAATTGACAAGGCTCAGGTAATGCATACCCCAACAGTACATCTGCTACTGCGGATCTTTGCAGGCTGCTTGGTATTTGATCTGATGGTTTTTATGGGTGCCTAGTACCTTGTTCTGGTGGTCAATGGTCGACCTGAAGAATGTCATCACAGCAGCAATCAGAACCTTTGAAAGTCTTTTGGCATCGTTGCTGATCTCTTTTTTCTTCTCTTTTAGGTTTTCTTTGGTGTAAAACTTTGGCTTTTGGAAATAATCTTTAAATATGTTTTTGAAATGAATTTTACTATTGTCTTTTTATTCTTATTGAAAATAAATACTCTAAGTAAAACGCGTTAAACGATGCTTATCTGCAAACGTAATCTGCTACTGAAAAAGCTATTTTATTAACGTACAGCAGCCAGATTGTCTAAAGTATAGCATTTAAACTTTTGTATAGAACGAGGCAGTGTTATTTCATATATAGCAATTAAATAACACACAACGTCAATTTTTACAAACTTGAAGACTAGGAAAGGGTTATCAGAAAGATAGTCTAAAGCCACCGTTAGAGCAAGTATTCACATAATAAAAACGAAGGCTTTCATATATGTTTAACAAGCAATCAAGTGTGAGCATTTTGCTATTTAAATGCTCACTTTGACTTGTATACTTTGTGAATAGTCATTATATGTGCCTCTATTATGTCCAATATGGATTGTGAAAGGACGTTCAAAGGCGACAATGAAATTTACTAAATATAGCATAACAAGACTTTTCCATTTTTGCTGCGCCTGACACATACGCTTTGAGCAACATTTGAGGAATAACCATGTTTCTTTCAAACTCTAAAGCGGCTTTCCAACAGCTGTCTTCATCAATTGTTTTCTTACAATGTTTGCTGTAAAGATATAGTATATCATTACTTGATTTAGTCTCTCTTTTTCTACATATATTTCTATCTCTTTCTCTCTTTTGAGATGATATCATCGTTGACAGCCACTGTTACTCTTATATGCAAAGTCCTTTTATTCCTTTCTAAAATTAATAAAAATACAGTAATAGAAGAAGATTAAAGACTAATAAATAGCTCCTTGAAGGCCTCGATAGTATTGAATCTCTCTATTCACCCCTTTGGTTAAATGGCTTTGGCTTTGAGCCTTTGATGCTCTTAAATGCAATAGAAACACAATATTGTGATCGTTGTTTGATCTTTTACTAAACTAGATTTGTCAACAAAAGACAGAAAAATATAATGTTGTTTAAACCTCTTTTGTGCAATCAAAATAAATTATTGATGCATACATGGATGAGTGCCTGACTTCTCGAGTAAAAGTGATGCGATTCTAAAGGCATAAGACACATGTTGTGCAAGAGTATTGGCCGAGTTCCATGTTATCTCCGCTTGCCACAGCTGTGAGATGGTATGGTAAAGTTACGCCAAAAAAGAGAGTATTTACAACATGTCAAGATCTTTTATTTGCTTGTAAATGCTTATTTTTTACTTTCAATTCCCTTTTCGGACACGGTTTTCCTCTTTCGGGATGATTTAGATATTTATCTATTGCTAGTAAAAGTTCGTATTGAAATAAATTTTTTTTTATTTTTAAACACGCTCTTTTTTTTTTTTATTTTATTTCATGTTTGGAAAAAGTGCTTTTGGTACATCCACAGGAGGCTTTGGCCAGCCTCAACAAACAAGCAACGTATTTGGTCAACAACCACAACAACCACAACAGCCATCTGCTTTTGGAGGTAAGATTCATATGTTGTATTCATTTCATAATTAACATTCTCTATAGGCTTTGGAGCAACAAGTACACCCAATGCTTTTGGAACTGCTACTACAGGATCTGCATTTGGACAACCAGCACAACAGCAGCCTGCATTTGGATCTACTGCGCCTTCTACAGGTAAACAATTACTTTTTTATTTTTTATTTTTTTGTCTCATTTTAACTTTTTATACCTAGGCTTCGGTGCTGGAACTTCTGCATTTGGTCAACCAAAACCCACTGGCTTTGGAGGCTTCGGTAGCACTTCTACACCTGCATTTGGTTCAAGTAAAATATATATATTTATCACGTAATATCATCGTCTAATATACCAACCTTTAGCTCAACCAGCTACTACCGGCTTTGGCGGTTTCGGATCAAGTAAGTCTTTATTGTCCCTTTCTCTTTAGCAAAACTTATTCTATTTAACATAGCTCCTGCTTCAAATACTTCAGCCTTTGGTTCAACCAGTACCAGTACAGGCGGATTCTTTGGACAACGTCCTGCTACAGGAGGATTTGGCAGTACACCTACTACAACTGCATTCGGTCAACCACAGCAACCACAACAACAGCAGACGCCAGCATTTGGTGGATTTGGCGCTGGCGGAACAGCATTTAATCAACCTGCAGCAGGTACTAACCAAGGTACCGCAATCGCAGACTTTACTGCCACTCAAGACCGTGATATTACAACAGGCGTAAACAACTTCTTCCAAACTATCACTGCTATGCCACAATATAAAGATTATTCTCTTGAAGAGCTTCGATTACAAGATTATGTTCAAGGTAGAAAGACTGCTTCTGCTGCAGGCGGTGCTTTTGGCCAGCCTGCCGCAGGAGGCGCATTCGGTCAGACGACATCCACGATTGGCGGTGGTGCCTTTGGTCAACCATCAACTGGTGGAGCTTTTGGTCAGCCAGCAGCAAGCACTGGATTTGGTCAGCCAGCCCAGTCCAACATGTTTGGCGCTACTGCCAACACCGGTGGTATGTTTGGCCAACAACAACAACAACAACAACCTACAACTGCTTTTGGTCAAAGCACTGGCACGAATGCATTCGGTTCTACTACCAACGCATTCGGTGCTACTGGAACTAGTACAACCGGTTTTGGCACTGGTACTACAGGAGGTGCGTTTGGTGCTAGTACTGCTAAACCTTTTGGTTTTGGTAAGTTGCTGATTTATCAGCTATATTGACTTTTTGACTGATGGACAACTTGCTTTTAGGTGGTACATCGACTGCACCTACCACTGGCTTTGGTGCGACAACAACCGGATTTGGACAACAAGGTGCTACTGGAGGATTTGGTCAGCAGAGCACGACTGGTGGATTTGGACAGCAAGCCGGTCAAACAGGTGGTTTTGGTGGCTTTGGAGCTAAACCAGCCACTACCACAACTGGTACCACCGGCTTTGGAGGGTTTGGCAACACGGGTGCAACCACTGGTGGATTTGGCACTGCCACTAGCAAGCCCGCGACAGGATTCTCATTTGGCCAACCTGCTACCTCTACAGGCACCACTGGCTTTGGTGGATTTGGTGCATCTACTACTCCCAGCTTGGGCGGATTCGGTCAAACTGGTGCAGGTGCTACGACGGGTGCATTTGGCGGTAATAAGCCTGCAACTTCCACTTCTTTCTTTGGTAATACTACTGGCGCTACGACAGGAACAACAGGCTTTGGTGGCTTTGGTACAGGTCAAGCTAATACAACAGGCGGATTTGGCGCTGGCACTACAGGTGGACTCTTAGGTCAAAAGCCTGCTGGCACCCTTGGCGGCTCGTTCACTTCTGGAGGTTTAGGTGGAGCAGGATTTGGATCCTTTGGCCAGCAACAACAAACTGGTGCATTCAATTTACCCGGTCAAGGCGGCTTGACAACTTTTGCAACTACTGGACCTCAAAATGGCATTCAACAACAACCCTTGATTGCTACAGTAGACAAGAACCCTTATGGTAACAACCCATTGTTTGACTTATCCAAGTTATCCGGGGCCAATGCTGATAACCGATCTGGTCCCTCTGCCGTTGCGGTCAGTGGATCTACTAGTAAGCCTTCTACGCCTCATTTTCCTGTTTCCCCTCGCGTTGTTTCCAAAATCAAGCTTCGTGGCTTCTCTACGGCTGCTGCAAGACCTACCAGAAAGACAATGGGCAACTCCTCCCTAGAGGGTATTAGTGACGATGCTGTGCTTGGAACGGGCGCTTTCGCCTCTCGTGACAATAACAAAAAGTTGGTATTTGATAATGATGTTGATGCAGCTAGTATTGTAGCTCTAGTCAACAAGAAGGGAGAGAAGAAGAAGGCTGTTTTTGACCCCAATCTTGAATATGTTGCATCAAAGGAAATCCACAAGGACACGACATCCACTGCACCCTTGTCTAGCGCCTCTTTGGACAGCATTCATCCTGGAACTAGCAATAACAACATTGCGCCTGCTTCAACCTCTTCTGCCCTTGCCATTAAAAATGGATATTACGTCTCACCCACCCTCGATACCTTGAAAGGCATGAGCAAAGAGAGTTTAAAATCTGTACAGAATTTAGTCGTTGGTCGTACAGGATTCGGAGAAATTAGGTTTGAAAAGCCAGTTGATTTATCTCAAGTTAATCTGGATGACTTTTTGGGCAATCTTATTGTCATTGACGATAGACGAGTCGTTGTCTACCCCGATGAAGCGACTAAAAAGCCTGTTGGTACGGAATTGAATGTTCCTGCGATCATTAGCATCGAGAATTGCTTCTCTCATGACAAGTACACCGGTGCTCCAATTAGGGATCCTGAGCATCCTCGCTTTAAGCTGTTTGTGGACAAGATGCGTCAACGTCCAGGCGTTGAGTTTGTAAGTTATGATAACTCGACTGGTACTTGGTCTTTTAGAGCTCAAAAGTTTTAATTCGATATCTTTAAACACATAAAATAACAAAAAAAAAACTTTATTAATAAAGAAATACAAAGTATAAAAAAGTGAATATGTTTAAATGCATGTTTTTAAATATATAAGCATCTTTAGATTGTATCAATTGGCTCGATCGGATAAATAAAGCCTGAATCGACGATATAAACGATTGCCTGTACATTGACATCTAAAGTCCGCAATAAGTCAAGTCGAAGAAAGGATAAATGGTTTGTCCTCTTTACTTTTCCTTACAATAACAACTTGATCAACAAGATGAATATTGGATCTTTGTTGAAATTACAAGGTAAAATAACTTATATACACCATGATTGATTCTCATGGGATCATAAAGTAAAACAGCAACAACGTAATGCCACAAGAGCAATCTCATGGGCAGGCATTCAACGACTGTACACAACCCAAGCAAATACCAAACCGTAAGGAGGGAAATACATATTCTTTTTTCCCTTTATTAATGAAATATAGTCCTACGGCTGTCATATTGACCAATATGGGTGGACCAAAAACTATAGACGACGTCCAAGGGTTCCTTTTGAACCTGTTTTCTGATAGAGATATCATGCAATTTCCATTCCAAAGCGTAGCCGCCAAATTTATTTCTACTCGTCGAACACCCAAAATAAAAGAACAATACCAAGCTATCGGTGGCGGTTCACCCATCTTGTACTGGACGCGTAAACAAGGTGAGGCTATGGAAAAGCTTTTGGATACTATTTCACCAGAGACAGGTAACTATGCTCTTAATATCAATTGGACATTGTTTTAAATGCTGGTAATAGCACCTCATAAGCATTATATTGCGTTTCGTTATGTTGAGCCTTTTACAAAAGATGCATTAGAGGAAATGAAAAAGGATAGAGTACAGAGAGCGATCGTGTTCTCCCAATACCCACAATACTCATGCTCTACCACAGGCAGCAGTCTGAATGAGCTTCATCGCCGTATTAAAGAATTGGGAATGGATAAGGATATCAAATGGAGCATCATTGACAGATGGCCAACACACCCCGGATTTATTGATGCTACTGTTCACAAGATTGAGCAAAAATTGGCAGAATATGAACCAGAGGAACGAAAGGATGCGATCATCATGTTCTCTGCTCACTCACTTCCAATGTCTGTCGTCAACAAGGGCGATCCTTATCCTGCCGAAGTGGCTGCTACCGTTGATCGTGTCATGTCCAAACTGGGTAACAAGTATCCCTATCGCCTCTGCTGGCAATCTCAAGTTGGACCCAAAGCTTGGTTGGGCCCACAGACGTCAGATGCACTGAAAGGGTTTGCAAAGGCGGGTAGAAAGAATATCGTGGTCGTCCCTATCGCTTTCACAAGTGATCATATCGAAACATTATTTGAACTTGATCAAGAGTATGCTAGTGAAGCAAAAGAGTTGGGAATTACTGGCTGGAAACGAGTTGATGCACTAAATGATGAACCTCTTTTTGTCAAGGCAATGGCAAATATTGTAAAAGAACATATTGACAAGGGAGAAGTCGTAAGCAAGCAATGGCCACTTCAATGTCCAGGCTGTGATTTTGATACCTGTGGTCACTCGCGTGATTTCTTTACAGAAGAAAATAAATAAACCTTATGTGATTCGCATATCAAAGACAATTTGTAAGATGTAATTGGCTGACAACATTTATTCTTGCATATAAAGATTAATTTCCTTTTTTGCCATGAACATTTCTTTTTTCTTTTGTTCATAAATGATTACAAAAGGACTTATTTCATCTTGTCGTATTCTTATACTTTAGAGGTAGACTGCTTTATTCGACAGTATCACAGTTACATAATCTATCGTGATACAGGGTGAAAGTAACCGCCACTTCGTCCTTGGCCGAAGCGGTGGCATCGTCAAACTCTGATGAACTCCTTGCCGCCGACATTCTTTATACGTTGTAAGATTTGCAAAGAAGTTGAAGCGTCGTCGTTCATTGTATTCATTTATTTGATTCTGTAGGACTAGCCGTTTAATCACCCGTGAAAACAAGAAGCGTATGCTTGAAGACACGTTTGCACATAAGTATTTGGATGCTATTTCTGAGACCATTTTTGGCTCAGAATGTAGATTTAGGCACGATTGGTAAGTGAAGTTGCATAGAGTAAAACGCGAAAAATAATTTGTGCAATTTTTTTTTTATCAAGGCCAATGGCTCCTTGCTTGGAGTCAAAATAAAGTGGCAGGATGCTAACGATGATAGCAGTGGGACGTCGGATGAGGACGATGATGGTCAAAACCACAACGACGAAAACCATTCTTAGCTATACAAGCCAGACTGGATGGTGTACACCAAATCAGGACAGTCAATGACTGCATCTGGCGTCATGGAGTTGAAACCCGTGTACAAACGGAATCCAAGCTTTATGACTGATTTTGCATCATCTTATACATTTGGGTGTGTGCCGCCCAGCTGTCTATGGGATCCTGGTGGAAGGTATGTGAGTATTAAAAAAAAGAGAGGAAAAAGTAACAATACACGTTTTTTATAGGATCCTGATTCAAATAGATTCCATGGATTTGGAATACAGTGGCATATATAGAATGTGCCAACTCTGCAAGCTTGACCTATACCTATTATTACACTATATCGGCTTGTTCCTGGCAATTTTTGCCAACTTGAAGCTCTATAACCAAAAGGCTCTATTGTTTACACACTGAACTCAGTCAATCGGCATTCTTTTTTTTTGTGGAAATAGGATTTGGCCTTGAAAACGGCCACTTTTATCGAATCCAATGAAGTTTCTCGGCAACTTGGTCAATCAATCCAGCTTACAACACCATTAGCTTAGCTGCGTCCAAGCGTTTGTTTCCCTGAAAGTGCCATATAATAAATTCCTTTTGTACATTAAATATAAAATTACCACATTCTTTCTTTTGTAAAAGCATTATGAGAACAATTAAAAGACATTTTGACGAGATCTAATTGATGCGATTGGCTAAAACAAAACAACAAGCAGAAGAAACCTGCAAAGAAAAAGTATGTAAGAGACGAAACAAAATAATATTTATAGTCCATGGGTTCAGGTCCATCATTCTCATCGACAACATTTTCATCATATAAAAGCATGGTGCTCATGTTAAATTGTATATTTTTTCAACATGATTTCTAAGCAAACGATGTGGTTTCTGAAAGTATGGTTCTAATTGACCTATGACGTCGATTTTGATTGGACGTTGCTTGCTAGAAGCACTATATATCTTTTTATCCATTCATATTTTATTTTAGCCACTCCAAAAAAGGTGTCTGAATAATATTAATAAAAATAATTCCCCCCCCCCTCGCTATTATATAATTTTTTCTTCCTGCTTTTATTGAATACACACACATACACACAGGATGAATAAAAAAAAGTCTTTGGCTGACGATGAACCACCCAATAGAAACGTACAACAACCTAAAGTGTGTGTTGATTATTTATCTTACCAGTTTGATGAGATGGACCTGGCTGCTTCTTGGAGAGTGATGACAAAACAGAAAAAAGATATTGTTGATGGCATACGACTTGAGAATGCCTCATGGCGTACATGGGCTAAACAGAGAAATAATCTAAAGACTGTAAGCCCACAAACATTGAACTGGTACAAACATATAATAAGGGAATTTTTGTTTTGTGTGTGCTGTATGTAATAATCTTTTTATATATATCTATATTATAAAAAAAGGTTAAAGGATAGTGATGTTACTTGGTTGTATGGTCCTTTACATACAGTCATCAAAACAGAAGAAGATCCATTTTTAAAAAAACCTAAGCAGACTACAGCAGACAAATTAGATTTGATGATACCAGCCAACAGCAACCACACTCCCTTATTAAAACCTGCTTTAAAAAAGATAAAAGAAACAGATATCTTGAAGCGTGAATTATCAATACCTCATCGTAAACTATCTATTACAGAAGCAAACAATAAGCTTCATGCCATATCACCCGTCATCTTGGCGAATCATCGTCAGCCAAGGTTAAGATTCAATCATGAAGTAGAACAGTGTGTTGCCTTGGCAGATGAGGATCCTGAAGATATATCAACAGATGATACAGCTAGTGAACATGAAGAAGAAGAAGAGGAAATATATACCAAGAATGCATCATGTAGTAACAGCAATTACAAGAAAAATAGAAAAGTATCCATCAAGATCATTGCCCCTGCCAGACTCAAACGGTCTCAGTCTGATCCCGAAACAGAATCTTTATCATCCACGTCATCTTTTAATGAAGGTTTCAGCCCATATGTCACAGATGATGAATATATCACTACTAGTCAGCCAAATAGGCCACCTATGGTCGCCAAAAGATCATCCTCCTCTATACCCATCTTGAAGGAAAAGGCCAATGTAGCTGAACCAGCATTAGTGACCATGAATCAAACAGCGACTGATATTCGAAAAGACAATGGATCCAGAGATAATAAGAATAATAACAACATATTCAATCATCTCGCCACATGGGCTTCATCTTATCTTTGGCCACATTCAACGAAGACGAGCCATAATACCGTCTATAAAGAAAAATAACTTTGTAAATAGAAATTGTAAAGCTATAGTTTATTTAAATAAAATGGATCCATGATAGAATAAAAAATTTCTCTTTATCTCTCTCTTTTTTTACAGCCATGGACTATACAAGATTCAATCAAGCAGAACAAATAGAAATCAACAATTTGTTGGAACAAAAACAAGTAAACAAGCTCATGTGGGAAACTAGAATCAATGTTTTAATTTATAATTAGATGGACGACTTTGTCAACATGTTTACTAACCTGGTCGACCGCTGCTTTAGACAATGTGCTAATGACTTTACAACAAAGGCTGTTACTGGAAGAGAAGTAAAGTCTTTTATTTATTTGCTTTCCCCCTTTTTTTTAACATGATTATAGGCTAAATGTGTTGAGCAATGTGCAGATAAATTCTTAAAGCACTCTCAACTGGTTGCTACTCGCTTTTCTGAACTGAGTCAAACAGTAAGATATATTCTATACACACACATGCAGTGTTGACTTTTTTTTTTGATAGCTACTTAACCCAGCAAGTCAACAACATCAATACCAATAAAAAACTCTAATAGATGACATATATAAAAATAGAAACGGATACATGTAAATAATAAGAATAATCGATTTTTTACAATAAAGTGACAGTAAAAAGAAAAACAACAAAAGGGGCGGTTTGTGCACCTTTTCATATTACGAGTATCCACTCCAAAAAAATATTCATAAAGTGTTCCCACCCTAGTAATAATAACGTACGCTGTCGCATTAGAATCTCTATAAAAGCATTGGCATGTTTGATATGAATCCTTATAATACATTATAGTTTTACAGTAGATAAATTCCAATTTACCGCGTCAAATAATAAATAATCACACTGACAACATTAATCTTCCCTCGACAACTTTTCTACAGAGTCTCTGATAGCGGCAGCTGTGCTGTCAAGCAAAGACAGATTGCTTATTTTACTGGCTTTTGCGAGGTGAAAGCAGCCTATATGAAAAAGAATACTATTAGTACACATCTGGATTTCTTCAGATTATGTATACTTGGCAAGGATACTATCGGTAACGAAGCTGTAGACAATGCTGTCTTATTGCAAGTAGTTAGGAAATTATGTATTTGCTATGTTTAACTTTACAATGTCTTTCTCTCTCTCTTTTTTTTATTCTTCGGACACACGTATTAAATAGAACAAAAAGTATATATGAAGTAATAATGGGTTTCAACTAAAAAAAATGAACTACAACATGGAAACAAAAGTGAGAAACAAGGTGGCAAATGCAGTCATGAAAATAGTTTGATCCACTGAAGAGGCTGAGCTTGCAGCACCCTTTGCAATAGAACCAGCAGGAGTGACTTGCAGAGAGGAAGCAGTAGGAGCAGGCGCTGAGCTTGCAGGTATGCTAGCAGAAGCAGAAGCAGAAGGAGTGCCTGTGGCATTTGTTGTATTTTCTTGATAAGAGGCGTTGTGCCAACCTGCGCAAGTACCAACAGGGCTGAGTTGAACGTGGGGATGCAAGATAGGTAAGGCTTTGATGGCAGCGCCGACAGTGACATTATTCAAGTCATGCATAAGTGAGTTACCACCTTGCTTCATAGTAGGCAGTTGTTTGGCCCATTCGGTAACATTAGCAAGGAGCCCTTGCTCAGTTTGACCACCTGCAGTGATTCTCCAGTCTTGTGAATCAACAGACCACATAGCAGGAACATAGCCAAGTTGACGTACAATGTATCGAATACGGTCATCAATATCACCACGAGGCTAAAGAGCGAAAAGGTATAAAGTAGGGAGAAGTCAGTAAGCATATTGCACAACACAAAGAAGGAGACTTACAGGACGCATCAAACGAGGAGTAACACCAATGACTTCCTTAATGGCTTCTTCGGTCCACTTTAATTCACCAATGACCTGCTCGTTGGGAATCGTTGTCAATTCTTTATGATCCCTTAAAAATTAGAGTCATAGTCAGTTTAACTATTTTTGTAATAAAAGAAGAGATGTTTTACCAAGTATGAATACCAATTTCATGGCCTTCGTCATAAGCTTGTTTGAGAACATCAGGGCGAGCAATAACCTGTTTACCAACGACAAAGAAGGTAACTTTGACGTTAATTGTCTTTAGATAAGCCAGTAGATCTTTAGTAACTTCGTAAGGTCCATCATCAAAACTCTAATTATTAAAGTTACTAAATTTGTAAATAGTCTAGAAGCAAGCGACAAAAAATAGACATTCTTACCGTTCCCCAAATCTTTGGGTCTGTGCAATGAACAATGTCTGTAGGCTTAACACAGCCATCCCAAGTCCAGTTACAATAGGTGTTATTTCCAGAAGGATTGGCATTTTGAATGATGCCATCTATATATGAAATTAGTATGTATTGCATAATAAATGTACACACACATGTACCTGTAGTAAGGATATTAGGAGACACTTTAAGAACAGGATCATCTTTAACCAATGCTAACCATTCAGGTTTAGGATCTGGTTTACTTCCATCTGCAGGGTATGAATTCTTCCAAGGGAAGTTTGATGTTGGAACAGCAAGTGTTTGCTGAGCAAAAGTTTGGTGTGCATACGCTAAAGAGAGAATAGTGATGAGGATGTTTTTGTTGTCTAAAATCATTGTTTTTTGAAGAGGATTAAAAAGGGGAAGAGGAGAGAATAATGAGAACTATTTATAGCCAAACAACGAAATCCAAAATTAGTTTGATCTCTATGGAAACGATGGAAATCAAATAAAACACGCCCTTTACTTAATGAATTCAAAAGAAACAACAGCCTTTTTCCTGTCAATCTTTTTGTATCACGGTTGTTGTTAGGAGTCGAGTAGGACAACAAAAGCCCATATTTATTTCATCTAAAAATAAATTTTACGCTCCACTGCGTATCCTCCACTATAGATTCATCCATAGTCGATTCATCAGGTGGAGGATAGCCTAGTTGTTCATCCAGTTCTTGAGGCGAGCATTCAAACGTTGTGCATATTTCGTCATAGTGGTGTTTACCATCAAGGTAAGGTATAATGTCTGGATAAATAGGCATGCCTGTATTCTTGTTAATGACCATTTCATTATTTGGAGGCAAACATGTGGACTGTGCAACTTCGGTTTCATTAGTGATAGAGGTAAGTATTGGATATTTATGAACTCTATAAATCAAGCCTTTGATCACACCAAATGAAACAATACGCCTATCATTTAGGTTAGCTCTCGCATCCTTAATACAAAACAAAGCCCGAGTCACCTTTCGTCTACGTGTAAATTCGCCACTTGTTGTTCTTCCATCCACTCTTTTACTGTCTGTCCATATTTAAATCCACAATATAATGCATACATGCGCTCAGTTGATATTTCAGGAGTATCTATAAAGGGTAAGTTTATGATCAAGACTGTAGATCCCTTACTTACTTGGGAGCATAATATACTTTAAGCACTCTTGAGCAAGCCCTGACTTGTGATCAAATAGTCTTGTAATTTCTGGCTTGACTGCATAAATGTTTGAATATTGAAAGATGTCAATCAAGATAATACACCCATAATACCTACAAGTCATATGAGTATTTCTATATAATATATGTTTACATACATCATGTGTTCAAGGCTTTGTCGTGCCCACTCTGGCTTAACATTGGCTATTTCAGCTATTCGTTTTACATGATAGATGCCATTGATAAGACTAGCCACTTTTTGTACTGTGATATCCCAATTAAGGTTCATCATTTTCTTTATATCTACTGTACAAACAGGGACATGATAGTCACGTACCGTCTGTGGATTAGGATAAGTTGGAAATAGCTTCAGGTTGATCGTATTAAATGTATCTTTATATATAAATTGTTATCATTAATAAATAAGGAGGACTAATTACATGACTCACTTATTGGTATTTGGCATTCACAATAACTGTTCAAGTCTTCAAATAGCTGCTCAATCACATTTTGTACTGTCTGTAATTCAGAATGAACATTCTGTGATAAAAAATTACACTCAAGCTATATGCAGTAAGTTATATATATAAAGCTACATATATAAAGTATATACATGTACACGCGTGTGTGCGTGTGCGTATATATAAATAACTTACTTCTAAGCCCTCAAGTACCCTTGACAGTTTTCTAACGACAGCTTCGTAACTACTTGTTTCAGCGTCCTGTTCGAATACAAAACAGAGGTTGAACCGAAACTCGTTTCTGAAATGTTGATATTTTTCATGATCGTGCAATACAACAGGACAACCCATCACCTTATATCCATTTGTGCAGATTGTCACTAGACGCTTATAGAGTGGTTTCTTTGGAATGACATATTCACTTATTGCTTCAAAATCAATCAGTGTCTTTCCTGTTCCATCTTGAGTTGTAATACTTCCTTCTGGTACTTGATGTTTAACTACTGTTCCTTTTATAATGTCAAATACTGCATAAAATATACTATGAATTCGTGGAAATCCTTGAAACTCCATACTCTCTTTTTATTTAAAAAAGAAAAAATAAAAACAAACCCTGAAGAAAAATGCTCCAAGCGGATCTTTAAACACAGGATATCAGCGATTCATATCCTTTATGCAAAATAGAAATCACGTTTTCTTACGAGAAAAGGAGAAGAGAGGGGACCATATGTTTCTGAGTTCGTTGTTATTCTCAGTATGTGTCTCTTTTTTATATATGCGTGATGATGACAACAATATGCATGTTAATCTATAGGGAAGAAAAAGTTATTTTTAAGGAAAAACAAACAAAAAAAAAAAAACCGTACGATTCTACATGATTACATCTTTCTGTAAGTGTATATTTTTTATTCTAAAAATGCTTTATTTCTCTCTCTCTATCTCTTTCTTTCTTTTGCAGAGAAAAGGGGAGGGGGCGGAATAATGAAAAAAAGGGAGAATATAATACAAAGGTTTAAACATTCATTGTTTTAAGTTATTTTTGTTGTTGACCTGACTTGATATTCATCTCAGACCCTGTTGAATTCGAAGGTGACGGTAATCCAGGGAAAGGAGTATTATGCTGTACATTAAATGTTGACCTTAGATAGGATAATAATGACGATTTACAAGCATCATTCTTTGGTAGAAATTGTTGATAGATCACATCAAATGTCCAACAGCGAGAGCAGTACTCGTTTTCACCGAGGATACGATTACAGCTGATACACTTTTTATGACAATCTGAGCAAAACCAATCTGTTCCAAGTGGTTTATTACAACCACCACAAACAATCACATTATCACTATCTTCTCCATAGTCACTAAAATACGAGAAGCCACTGTCTACAGTTGGTGAAGCAGGTGGTGATGGTAAGATGCTCATGTTATTGTTATAATATATAAAAAGAGAAGAAAAAGAAAAGGGAAAGAAGAAGGATAAAAATAGAGTTCAAAGTGATATTTATATTAAAGCTCACGGACAAAAGCCGAATTTATTATATTACTGCACTAAAATAAATATATAAAAAAAGAGTTCGTCTCCTATTATGCATACATGCATTATATGTGAATTTCTCTGTCAAATTTGGTAATCGTTCAACCATCGGCTCGGTTGACACTGGGTAAGCTAAAGGGTGCATAGTCTAATTTTACATTTATTTATTTACTATCATGGCCCCCTTTCTCATTTTTGTATGCAATGCCAAAGAGAATCTTTAACAATAATCAAAGTGATTGTATAATCAAATAAAGCGGAATGGCTGCATTAAAATTTTGTTTCTTTATTTATAAAGTACTAATCCGGCTTTAGAAAGTTGCTCTATTTCAACACTTGAAAGTTGTGGAACTTCATTTACGCCAACTTTTAGAGTTGGTAAAATGTCATGATAATCGCTAAATAGTAAGTGACGATAGTCAATAACATCAATCTGAGTCACAAGATACACCAAAAGGCGCGCAAATCCATGATGCCCGAACGAGACAGATGCATATTGAGCAATAAAGGACTGATAAAACTGAAAAAAAGGTACCTGGGCCTGTCGGATATAACCCGACGATCTCCGCCAAGCGTTCTCCAGTGCACTCAAACTAGTTTTGATTCTACAGTGTATATCTAACAAGTCGCTTATCTTCTTTGACACTCGATCATCCCAAAATATCTCTCGCTCACTTTCTACACCTGCTTCACGTCCTTCTCGATCACCAATCAAAAACACCTTCATCAACGTCACAATTGCCAGCTCATGATGCACCTCTTCTTGGAACAGTTTTGCTGCAATCTCAAACGTTTTTGACACAACCGTCGCTGCATCGTCTTTACTCTTTTGTGCCACTTTTGATTTATCCAAATGATACATTGCATCGATAGGTGACATAATAAACGCACTCGTTTCTAGTGTAGTGTCCTCACATTTGTTTTCTTCTGCCTGTGGGTACATCAGCGTCTTGACCGGTCTACCGTCATATCTAAACAGAGCCTTGGATATTTCAAGATCCTTTGTTTGAATCTGGAAATAAAATGGCCTCATACTTTCGTCAACGACTTGTGTTGATAGACAAAGCTGCAGGAAGTCCTGTGCCATCCACGTTTCTGTTATGCCCGTGTGCAAACTTTGAATGCCTGATTCCAATTCCGCCATGCTGAACTGCATGTCTTCTTTCTTACATTGCTTCAGCCAAAGCCAAAGTGCATATCGACCATATACATCCTTTTTACTGTTGTCCTTTACTATTTCCCAAGCTGATACCATTCTTTTCTTGGCTTTCTTGATCAAATCGTCATAAAGTAAGTGGTTATGAAGATTCGCATATGCAGAAATAAATTGAATGTAACGGTAGATATGATGTGTCGTGTAACCCCCAGATGCAGCGGAATTACTAAATATAAAGGCATCTTCCTTCTGAGTGATGGTCTTCCAGGATTGCTGCACCGTCTCCAATTCTGGTTTAAATAAATCAATATAAGTAGCCCATGCACCCATGTATCCTAATGCGGATTCATACAGAGGTCCCAGCTGAGTGTATTTCAATATGGCTGTGATTGCAGGCAAGTACGCTGTAGGTTGTGGCCAATCAATTGCATGCTCAGGAATGGTCTTGTGAGGGTCTGCAGCAGCATGGAGTAAGACTTCCAAAAGTTCAATAGCAGCAGAGGCACGAATACTCTGTAGCCGTGTGTCCTTTTGTTTCTTATCGAGCACGACCCGGAGCCAGTCCATAACAGGTTCCTGAGAACTTTCCAGGATGGGGGCAATGAACCCGTAGGAAGCCAACACACGCAGCAGCTTTAGGGTTTCAAGCTGTAGTGCATACGCCCTACGTTTCAGCGAATCACATGCGATATCCGGGTTGGTTACCAAAAAAGGCAGCAAACTTGTCATTCTTTCCACAATCTCTTCTGCAATGTGTTTACTGCCCTGAGCCAAAACAGTTAAAAGTCTTACCGTAGCCAAACTAGGATAAACAAAGACATTACTGTCATCCGTCATAGGCCATTGCGTCTTGACAATACCCCACTGTACGACAGGTTCGATCAGCTCTTCTTCTTCGATTGAATCGCACACATCTTCGCCTGCTTCAGCCAGTTGAACAAGGATACGAACGAGTAATTCCACAGAGGCTGGGTCGCCTTGAATCAACTCACTTCTGTTCTCGGACGCAATCAAGTATCGGATACGAGGTAAAATATTCATCTTGACGAGAGCACGAGCTAAATCTTGCTCAGCAAGGGCTGCATCATCCTCTTTCTCAACTTCATCAACAACACCAGATTGTTGACGTACACGATCAACAAGCTCAGATAGCTTGTCATTCAAACCCTTTCGTTCAAGAGCCTTGGATCCACTTGGAAGCACGGGGTGAGCGATGTGTCCTAAGAATCTATTAAAGTCTACGGCCTTGGCCACCAATGTCTCTTCCCAATCATCTTCAAGGTCCAATACTAAAGCAGCCAGTGCTTTAACGGCACCTACGAGTGCAACCAAATGACGGTCATCTAATGCTGAACGAAGATAAATGGGTGCAGCATGCTCCTTTCCCGTAAATACACGCAATATTTTCCACCATGTCTCATCAGACTGTTGATGCTTGGCCTTTGTAATAATACGAGAGATGGTCGATAGCACGATGGCTCTCTGAGATGGCACTTGACTTCTCATCAGATAAAATAGTTCTGCTAAAGTATATCCAGCCTTTTCTGGTTCGTCACCATGATGATGGAGCCCCTTGTGCACAGGAATATTTTCGTTGTCGTTGATGATATTGCCTTGTAAATCAAATCTAATCTTTCGATAGACCTTTTCAATTTCACTTGCTTGACTTTTATCCTCTTCTTTTTCCTTTTGTAGCTGCTCTTTAAGTTCGTTTGTTAAGAATCGATCATCGATCCAGGCAAGCTTCTCATTCTCGACAGGCACATCTGAGAAATACTTGCTCTTCATTTCTAACAGCTCTTGTCCTTCATCCTTGCTGCTTTCTGGTTCTTGAAATGTCACCTTCTTTTTATTCTCTACCGGGTCCGTATGTTTTTTTTTCAATCCCTTCATGAGGATAGCAACTGATTCAGGGCTTAAGGTATTCATGATTTCTGCACGCGCTTCCTCCAGCTCCTGCTCAGACATTTCCTGAATACGCCTATCGTTTTCGTCTGTGTACATTGAACTACCCAGTAAGGATTCACTGGAAACCTTTACAGGCGCTGAAGCTGCTACCTGAGGAGGAGCTTCAGGACGGGAAGGCTTTGTATTGTTTCTCTTGGCTTCCAATCTCCTTTTGAACTCGCTTCTGTGCACAGGCTTAGGAAACCCATCCTTCTGACCTCGTGCAGGCTTATTGGGCATTTCTTCTGGCAAAGATGGTGGAGTCACTTTATCCACTGTATGCTCTGTGATATCTCCTAGCACTTGTCCGAGCATCGATGTCAAGTCAATCATTTTCTTGCTTACTGGAACATGAGGTTCAGGGTGTGGATCCATCACTGGTTCATACTCAACATCTTCAAGTGTTGGCATACTCGTATCTTTTTCCTTTGCTAATCGTTCAGCAAACACACTACGCTTGTTCTGCTGCTGTGAAGGATCGCCTTTGCGGATCACTTTGGCTGCAGGTTTCTGTTGGTTGGCAAAAAACTCTTGTTGAAGCCTTTCTAAATCGTCGTCGTCATCTGCATTAAATGTAGGTCGAGTGAAAGTGCTCATTGAAAGGGTCAAAAAAAAAAAAGAAAAAAAAAAAGCTGTCAAAAAAAGACAGTGATTCCATCTCCGCGTTATGCTTTTAAACTTTTTTTTTTATTGTGCAAATGATCTTGTATTTTGTTCAGAGGCAATGATTTGAGAAGAAGGAATAGAAAAATCGTTAAAAAGGGTATTGTAAAAATCGTCATTACCAAACGAGTTTAGACGGTTAATCAAACTGGGTAATGGCTCATTTCTCAAGTGCTTGTAATGCGACTGCTCAGTCTCTTGGGTATATAAAGTATGCTCCATATCTACTTCCATATCTCTTACATCTTCACTTGTGTCCGATGTAATAGAAAATTCTAATTGTTCAAGTGAGGATGGACTTTCTATTGAGAAGTCTGTATCGGGTATTTGAATAGGAGTCAGTTGACCTGTGCTCTGAGGTACTATATCTTCTCTTTGAACATGTTCCTTTAATACACTTTCAAGGCAGTCGCACCATGTGTTCTTTAACTCTTCGGTCTCGGCTTCAAATGTTATGTTTGTCAGATTTCTTGTCGCAATTGAGCAAATGAACTGCAAGGGATGTTCTTCTATACTGGGCTGATTGACCTCTGGACTCAGAAAGGAGAGACTGTGTTGTGATAAAGAAAGAGGTGAAGGTGGATCCGACATGTCTGTGCTGATATCTTCGTCAATAATACGGCTACCGTATCGTTTTAAGGATTGAAAAAATGTCGATCCTTTACGTGATGGTCTTCGAGATACTGGTGACATCTCGCGGGTAATGTGTCGGTTGACCATAGTGAGCTTGCCTGGAGAATGTATTATTTCAAAAAGAGAATCAGGAGATGGCCCATAATAGGTTCCCTTTGATGGCATGAGTGCAAACCCCCTCTCGTCCACTGCCAAGGATCTTTTTCTACTTCTTTCCTACAAAACGCAATAAGTAAGATACCGAATCTATATATTCCTCCGTGTATTCTACCCGAGTGCAAACAATAAGATCATTGAATAAAAACACATATGCTCTATCATATTTTCTCGACGATATCGTAAATGCACTATTCCTTCTTCGAAGCTTGGGTGTTTCAGCTGTACTTGCAAAGGATATGGTTGAGGAGCTCATTTTATTAAGCAATAACTGTTGCTGATTAGAAGATGGTATGATCGTCAGGTATCCTTCGTAAATGAGTTTTCGTTTTGGTTCAGCGATATGAATGGTTGATCCTTCCAAACCCTTTATTCGTGATGATAAATCTTCAAGCTTCAAAAACTCCTCTGCCTCTTTTCTCTCTTGTTCCAAATTTCGAAGCAATTTATCCAGTTCTTCAAGAAAGAAAGAAATACGCGATGCTTCTGTGTCATTGGGATCAAGACATTCACTTAATGACTGCAAGTGACTATAAGTATTAGTATTTAATCTGTATAGTTAATCTACCAATAATTAAAGAGATTACCTTGAAAAACAATGGGTATTTCATGATACGCTGTATCGGTTTTAATAAATAAGCTGACATTGGCAAGCTCTTGCATTCTGACCAAGCAGATCGTCGCTATTATTTATTAAAAAGGGCAGAGTCAGAATAAACAAGTGTAAGATTCCCTTACACGTTACCTGTATAAATGAACCAAGCTCATCTTGACACCTGATACTCTCCTGAATCAAAGCACTGGCTCTTTCAAAATCACGAAAATAAGAGAAGTATATTTCAAGCTTGGGTAACTGTTGTAACAAGTGTTAACTTTTCACCGTATATTGATTTATAAAAGATATACTTGCATAAGAAATAAAGATATCTGCGATCCCATCGATTGCCGGGTAAACGCTCTTTTGCTTTAATCTTAGTTCCTTAAGACAATCGTCAATGACAGTATAATAGAGCCACTGATTATTTACCATGTGTAATTTCCAATGAAGCTCGGTGATACTTTTGATAGACTTGAATAATCTTTCAACAGGAAAGAGCAAACCACCCCATTCGAGAGCATCTTTAATAAATATCTATCATCAAGGGTTAAAAAAGGTAAAAAAAAAAATCACTAGTGTATATTTACTTCATGAATAAGTATTAAATCATCAACATAGACTTGTTCTGTCGTTATGATCTCATAAACAAGTTCCTGATATCTTGCTTGCTTTGCAGTAAGACATAGGGCATCTGCAGGCTGATCACTTAAACCGTCTTTCCATGTTTTAGGTTGATGATCCATATTTAGCATCGGCGCAGCATTACTTTCTTGACACATACAATCGGGATATGCGTTCATACCCAATCCGGTCCCCAAGAATGCTGTTAGTTTAGAATGGGTTGCTTGCTCCTCTTCCTCTGATGGAAATGACTTGATCGAGCCGTTTTTGATGTAATGTAAGCTGTGAGCAGAGTTGGACTTTAGCAACGTGCTGATAGAAGATACATTTGCAATAAAAGCAAAATTCTTTTTTATAGCCTCTCTTGTTTTCTTCCCCACACGCGAAGGTTTTGCATTATGCACCTTTTTTCGTACGCCATCCGCGTGATGTGGTTTTGAAAAGCGAAGAGACACAATATCATTAACAACTGTCTTATTACCCATCAAGATATAAAAGATCGTTCTTCTAAAAAGAAAAAGAAAAGAAAAGCAAAAAAGCAAATATTAGTTAGAACCATGTTCTAGAATAGGTTATAAAAATGCTTGCTTCAGATAAAAATGTAACTTACCATCTTCTTACTCCTTTCTGCTTTACTCTAAGCAAAAAGAAAAAAAAAAGTGATATGCAGATAAAAAAGAAAAGAGAGGCACAATAGGTACTCTTTTTATTATATTTGGTAAAAACAAAGCCTTTTTTAGCAACATGTTGCTTTGGTGAAACTAGTATCATTTTCCTCTTTTAGCATGGATAATGTCTTTTTCGTTTTAATTACTTTAAAAAGAACTTTTTCTCGACATTGCCCTACACACTGTTACCATGGTGACATTAACTCCTGATATTTGATTATTCCGAAGACACTTATCTAATGTGATCGATACACTAAAGAGAACGTTTTGCTACTCAAAATATCCTCTTAGATAGTAGTACCAAAGCTGATTAATAGGACCTAGTTTAGATGAACGCACAATATTACATATTTCTACAGTGTCTACAACATAAACAAACGACTGTTCGCAAAAACTGTCACGATTCAAAGCCTCGAATATCTTTTTTTCAAACAGACTGATGACGTTTATGCTGCAATTTCACAGTCTTGTTGTACCTGATGAATAAAAAACAAATTTATCTTTAGCATGCTCTACCTGTGATTTTCGGTTCAAAAAAGAGAGGAACCAGTGTCGGAGCTTCCGTCATTCCTGTTCTTTTTTTATTTCATTATCCATCTTTTGACCATCTCCATGCTTGTGTAAAATGGAGTTGACTCTTTTACAAGCGTGGTTAATACTATTTTCTGTGGTTCTAATATTCCTCTCAGGGCTTTGTTGGTGCTTTTGCTGTGGAACTTGTAGTAAGTGAACAAGTTGAAAGAGTGAAAGAAAAAGCTAATCTCTCGTATAGTCGGGAGAAGCATGCTACGGAACACTGGACTTGTAAAGTTTACGAGGGACGATGAAGAAGACAGATATTGGTACAGCCATGTACCTCTGCAAACCATTGACGAAGAAGAAGAGGAGCTTTAGCTTTATTAAATCTTGTCGACTTTAACTGTTTGTTCAGTTCTAACTGATTCTAAGCAAGCAACAATAAAAGCAAGGTGGTGGTAGGCCTCTTCAGTTGATACTCCCAGTGGTTTTTGATGACGAACAGCATGATAAAATGCAGAGAATTCACCTTCTACGTCACTTAAGCCATTGCCTGGTGCCTTCTCTTTTAAGCTTGTAATACAGCTGTTATCCACAAGTTGTCCTGATTTATCAAATAGTTCAATTTTATCTTCGTCTATTAAATGAATAGATCCTTTTGTGCCATGAATGACTAAATCCATCTTCTTAACACCTGCTGAACACTATATTTTTCATTAGTGTTATATATTATTTGTACTTGCGGTCTGTTACTCACAAAAGTAAAGTTGGCCACACCAATTGCTCCGCTCTCTAATTTGATCGTGGTAGCCAAAGTATCTTCACAGACATGTACACTATGAGTTGAGGTGGCAAATGCAGCAACAGAACTGAATTTGCCTAAAATAGGAACCAAATGAGCCATATCATGAACACAGCCATCACTAAGATATCCACTAAAAAAAGATATGAATGGGCGTTGTTTTTTCTACATAAAGAGAGGCCTTACCCAGGGTGTTCAGGATTCTGACGCCACTTGGTTGCATGATAAGGTAAATCGGGATTATATGGACGAGCAGAATCATATGTAAAGTTTATAATCTATACTTCTCCTGTTAGCTCAGTCCCATTTTTGGCTGTTGCATACTTACTTCTCCGATGCCACCATTTCTGACAAATTCTGCTACAGCATAAACATTAGGGTGATATGCCCAATTCTCATTAACAGCCACCACTGTCTTGGATCTCTCTGAGGCCGCGACAATGTCAGCTGCGTCCTTCAATGATGCAGCTAACAAAAGACGTATTAGCTTATATTAAACTTCTAACTTCTATAAACAAACCAATTGGCTTTTCGATCATGACGTGCTTATTTGCAGCAACTGCAGCTTCAACAATCTGATATTGATCAGTTACAGGTTTTGGCTTCTGGGGAGCATATTACCTCTTTATTAAATTGAACGGGCAAAAGCACGTCAATAGCTTCAACATTAGGATCATTGATCAAGTCGATAGGATCTGTATAGACAGCATTCTCGGGAATCCCTACCTAATATTGTATTTATATATAGTCTCTCCGAGTTTATGTCTTTTTGTTACCTCCTTGGCAAAGGCCAGTGCCTTTTCCTTGGATCTATTTGCGCACGCAACAATTTCAAATTTGTCGCCACCGACAGCTTTGTATGCTCTATGATGTCTGTAGGCAAAAATTCCTGTACCAATAATACCAACTTTAATAGGACCTGTAGACATGATGAATAATATAAAAAAAGAAAATGTGTAAAAAGCGGGAAAAAAAAGAAACAATTATGTAATTGACACTTTAAATTCAGACAACGCTAGTTTTTTTTTTTTTGGGCGAATCAAAATTTATTTTCAAATATCTCACTTACCTTTTTTGGATGAAATAAAAAAGGAAATTCAGATACAAAAGGAAATTAGCTTCAGACAAGTTGAGCATTTCACCAATTTTGGCCTTCGTTCACCAATAATGAGCTTCCTCATCTCAGTATTTATTCTATTGTACTTTTTGCCGCGACAAAGAGCTAATTCTGTATTTTGGGTGCCACTGGAAGTGTCGGCAGGGCGTTCGATGTTACTGAACTGGGATATAATTGTGTGAAGTTTGCACTGGATGTTGTCAAATACGTGAAATAAAGAGAAGAAAAATAAATGTACAGGAAAGAATAAGAGTTACGCGTTTCTTAAGTCTTGATTAGACATTGATTATGGTTTTAGATGTTTCTGTAGATTATATTAAGCTATATGATGCCGCTCATATCAGCTCGATTAATCACACTCTTGAGTTAAACTCTGCCTGCTATTGGATACTTTATGAAAATTAATCACACCTTTGAATTAACAACAATATTGTTAATGTCATTTTTTCTTTATTTTTAAAGTTATGCGTATACCGATTTATCCAAATGTTGAAGCTTTCATACAAGCTAAAAAACAGCAAATATGAAAGTCTACAATGAAAACAGAGGCACAAAAAAAAATCGAACGTGGAGCAAATTGAAACACGTATGTCTTCCCCAAAAACCGCATGCATTGACCATTATATAATGTATATAACTTGTGTATTTCAGCATATGGATGTCTTGTTGAATTTTTACAGTTTTGAAACTGCAAGAGCTAAATGGTGTAGCTACATCGGTGGCCAGCGCGCGGATGAAAATGCTGTCAACATCCTCACTAATGGATCAAGGAAATATAACAAAAGAAAAAGAAACAAGACGAAAAGAAATAAGAGGAAAAGAAGAAGGACGAAAAAACATCAAAGCAATCCTCCTTGTGCCCTTACAAATCAAGGGGAAAATGTATCAAGGTATTACTCATATTCATGAATACTTCGTATTATTGTTCTTCTAAACTTTTTTTTTTTCGAAAAGAAACACAAGAAAAAATTTGAGGAAGGTCACCGGACTAAAATGCAATTGATAATTTTCGGAGACGGCATGAAAAATAAGGACCATGTCAAGTTCAAAGGTCTTCGGTGTGGTGTTTCTGACAAGTTGTACAAACAGCTTCAACGACGTGAGAGGTTAGGGGAACTTCTTCTCCTAGGTATAAACGAGCATAATACCTCGAAGGTATACAAAAACAACATTCATTTAATATTGATAAACGTATAATAAAATATCACTTTTTCTATAGACGTGCAACAGCTGCTTGGAGAGCAACTTGCAAAATCTTAGGTGTGGAAGCGGCGAAGATGAATGCAAGATCCATCAAGCATTAATTTGTAAAAGATGTAATATTTTTTGCAATTGTGATGTGATGGGCGCTAAGAACATGTTTACCATTGCTGAATCCACCTGGAACGGCAATGGTCACCCTAATGTCTTCCAGCGACAAAGCACCACCTCCAATGTGGTTGTCACGTCTCACTCCGGTGGGGCGCTGGCTTAAATATTTTCCTTTTTTATTTCATCCAAAAAAGGTAAGTTAAATATTTATAATTTAATTTTGATTCGCCCAAAGAAAATTAACATTGTCTGAATTTAAAGTGCGAATACTGTAGGAAAGAAACAAGCTTCAAAGTATATGATGTAAGGATACAAGCTTCCATTTGTTCATAGTGTCTCTTTTATTTATAAAATACGAACAAGGCTTATATTTAACAAACATTCATGATAATAATAATAATAGTTTATACATGTTTTTTCTTTATTTTTTAGTTTTTCCTGGTATCCAGGACATTCTTCTTTTTTCAGGGTAATTGTTGCGGTTATTATTATGATTGGCACCCAGCTTTTTATCAAGTAATAGCTGTGCATATTGTTTAATAAAGTACTTTGAGCTCATACTAGCCGGACAGATATCATTGATTGGTAGCAGAATCAAGTCGGGTGGTATCTAGTCAATTCATTTATACGCTGCCTTTTATAATAACGTGTACCAAAACTTACCACAGACAGCTCATCTCCGTATCGAATCAAATGTTCAATAACGGTAATCTCTTCTGTCAAGGCTGCACTATCATGACGACTACTTGCAGTCGTGCTGCTACCATTGCTATTATGACGTGGTTTACCATAAAGCACACTGGGCGCGATCACGCGTGCCAAATTACAAACGTCCATCTTGTTGGTATCACTAAAGCCTGATATCCACTTTAAGCAGCAGAATATCATCAGCATTGTATCTCGGTTCGGCTTTGGTAAAAGGCAGCAGGCGATGTGCAGTAGCCGTTTGCTGTCTTTCATCTTGCCGCAATGTATAAAAAGCTTGTAAAACTGGAATGTGAGAAGAGGCTCAGGTAGCTCTCGAAGGTATCGCTTTAACAGAGCTGCAAGCTGGATAGGTGATTGGTTAGCTAACAAGCTATTCATCGTTTCATCAATGGATCGTTTTGGAGAGATCTCGTCGTACAGTTTATCGACAGATTCCGCTAGTAACTTTAGTTGACGTATATTGCCATTCTTACGAAAGACTCCTTCAACCGACATATCTATAATAAAATAAATAAATCTCCCCCCTTCTCCTTTTTGGACATATGCATTTCTCCTTTAATTATTTACCTGACTGAAGTATAGCCGATACTAAACTTTTCACAAAGGTGGGGATCAGTGCATTCTGTGAAAATCCAGCCATAAGACTCACACTGCAGTCGTGAAGCGTTACAGCCGGTATTGAGCTTGTGCCCTGCGTCTTTTCTTCTACTATATGCCTTTCCTTGTCCTTATTGACCAGTGCTGATAATGAAACACCAAAGATTCCATTGGCTTGCTCGACATGTTTCGTTTTGATGTGCGTAATCAGTTTTCCCCAAAGAGCGGAGGGTGAATGGTGATGATGTTGTTGGTTTGAATTAGAAGGAGACAATGTCTTGTATTCATGTTCGAGAATATCAGCTAGACCATCGATTGTGAAATAGGGCGCGAGTAAGGGTTGGATGGTGATGACGGCGACATGTCGGAGAACATAGTCTTGAGAAGGTGTTAAGGTAGACATTTGGATCAGTCTACTGTTGGAAGGATGTCCTGTATCATCAATCGTAAATACAGATGCCCTTCTGGCCTGATTACCACGCTTGGAATAGCGTCTGAGAAGATTATAAATAGGATTTGTCTCTTGTCTTTGGCTAAACTTGCGTGTCATGCTCTTTCCACTGCTGATACTAAATGCACGTCGAACACTACCGACAACACTGCCTCTTTGATTAGGCTTGTCTGTTTCATCGTTACCATCGACTAGGGCGGATTGAACCTGACCTAGGTGAATGGTATTTGCTTTATTTCGCTGATGTTCTTGCTCTGCCTTGGTTTCGATTAGGCTAAATACAGGCTTTTGCCGTTTTAGACTAAAGGCCATCGGATGCTCTTTATCTACGTTTTGAGAATGAATTCATTATCAACCGCTCTTTTTTCTTTTTTCTTTGCTGTGCATTATCTATATATTACCTTCTATAGGGCTAGCCGTAAGTTTTTTATCTATCACAGGATATGAAGACATCCGGGAAACATGTAATTTAAGGCTTTGCAGATGTTGATGCAGTAAACTCACACGCGTGCATGGAAAGATAGAACTATTGGAGTGGCGACACGCCTGGCAGAGCAAGGCATTGGAAGGGCCTAAGGCGATCTGGTCGGCCAGCTTGAGATCAGTCGAGCACGCGGAACATGTGAAGCAATAAGGGTGCCAATGCACATTCTTGTCCTTGCACCTGTAATACTCATCAGAAATACCCAGATTGCACTTGCTACAGAGAGTGATTTGTGGCAAGTTTTCCAAGGAAGGAGGATCCTTGAACCAGTACCTTCCAGCTATCCACACACGTTTCTTTTCAAGTTCGAGCAGGTGCTGCAGAAAGTCCAGAATGGCATGGTTGACATTGAATTCACGTTCCTATCATACATTTACTTACTTAGGTTAAGTTTGATTTTAATCAACCTGATCACGTTTAATTTACCAAACGCAGTGCATTCGTCAAGCCGATACGGATGAGCGACTTGAGACTTTGTGCTAATCCGGTAACAAGAGAGAGTAGGTCCTGAGTAATACTCGCATCTGACTTTTTGGGGATGTTTAGAAGCTGAAGAAATTGGATGACCTGAACGCAAATGAGATTAGCTTCCTTTAAACAATTTATGCCTGTATTTTTAAAAAAAATTAGTTAAGCTACCAAAGCTTTCTTTTTTTTTCTTACTTACTTTGCTGATGCTTGACCAAATGCATTTCAATAAAGTCAATGGCATTAAACAAGACTTCGAGGTGCATGATAAACTGACGAGCGATACGAATCGTCTCATTGTACGAGCCAGCAGCAACGTTCAGGAGTAGATCGGATATACAGTTGGCTGCTGATTCTTCAAATGAAGACAAATCTGTCCATACACGGTTTACAACCTTCTCCATAGCTGCTTGAAATTCGACTAATTCATCATTATCTGAAAGAGTCAAGTTAGCAAGCGTAAGAACAATATATAATATATCTGTATACCTGGTTCATGCAATGAGGCCAGTTTCACACTCCAAAACTATTTATAAATGTTGTTAGACCTTATCGTCATTGGTGTACATACACATTATTACTTTATAAATCATGTAGCATTCTGGATGCCATATCTTTTCGGGCATATCACGATGTTGAACAAACTGTTTGAGTATAGCTTGATTACAACCAGAACAATGGGTATCACGTATAAGTGAATAATGAATTCGACAATAGCTTTGGCCATTGTATTCATAAAATGAAGATCGATTGTTACCCGTGCTATTATTAGATGATGTCGGGCAATGAGGGCACTGGATACAGTCAGGGTGAAATCGTTGTCCAGAACAAGGTCTATCGCATTTAGGACAGATCGAGTCAGATCTCTTCATGTAGTGGTATTTACATAGTATGATTTTTCTTCTTCTTCTATTGGATGATTCCTCAATTGAATAATATTTTTCGGCTACTGGTAAAGAACAATCCTAAGGCATGTGAGTATCTTTTTGTTATTATTATTATTATTATTATTATTATTTACTTCGCAAACAAAACACTGGTAATGATACACTTGATTAAGAGCTCTGACGAATCTGCCATCACTCTTAAGACAACTTTGATTACACTTGGGACAAATAGGAAAAGAGTGCCTGTGCAAAGGTTGTGCTGGTTTAATTACTGGCGAGTGTGTGGCTGAATAGTCAGTGCTGACAGTATTGTTAATCTCTTCTGTACTCATTCAAACAAATGTATGTATGTGTGAGAGAGGACACAAAACGAAAAGTTAAAAAAGTGAATAAACAGAAAAAGAAGAAAAGAATAGAAAACAAAGAAAGAGAGAAAGAGAAAGAAAGACAAGCTACTACAATAGGTACCGGTTGCCTTATGCAGTGAAGTTTCCTTTTATATTATCTGGCGAAAAAAGAAAAAAAAACGAAAAAGAAAAAAAAAGGGGGGCTAAAGGGACAGAATCTTTTAATATTCTATCGTCTATAGTTTTTTTTATTATCTCCTTCTTTTTTGATGAATTGATCATCAAAAAAATAAAGAAACGATTTAAGCTCTGATTGTGTGTATTCTTGTGTATTCTTTTGTGAGAGTGTGAGCGAAATTCTGTTCTTTTTCAAAGTCCTCTCCTCTTTAAGCTAAATCAAGTAGTACAATTATGACCCTGACCTTCCACTGCCGATGCGTCAGTCACGATTCTAGATATTAGATAGCAAGATCTATTATCCTTCTCACATTAGCTTGAATTGTAAAAATCATTTTAGCAATAGATAAATGAGTGTAAAAAAGATAAGCACACAAAAAAGGGGGAAAAAATGATTCATGTCTGTGAGGTAGTTTAGAGAGCCAATGTGCATCGTGCAACCAGCATTATAAGGGCATGCATTTTGTATCACACTAAGAGACAAAGCATCACTTGCATTGATCAAGTGAGCAAAATGAACTCGCAAAGTTTAAAAGAGAATCTTTTATCTCGCAACTACAAACATAAAAAGAGAAAAGAACGAGAAACAACAAAGAGAACAATTGGTTTACAAAAGGACTTTAATCGCACTTGTATCTTAAAAGGCAATATTACCGTGTCACAATGGCCAAGACAGACAAAGTCCTCTATTGATCGACCAAATGGAAGGATCACAATGGAAACTACGGTTTCTATGACCACAATAACTATAGTCCCTAAACCCATAAGATTAAAATATTTTAAAAAAATGCAAAAAGAAAGGCTAAGCTTTGATAATGAAACTAGAAAATATCGAATGTCATGCAAAAATTCAACTGTGTGAGCTTGCTATTTTTTGAAAAAAAGCTTATTTCATTACCAAAAAGACCAGAGAGTGTCATTTCGATCTCACCCGTTAAAACAAGAATAAGATGAAGCAGTAAAAGGTATAAATAAAAGTGAATCTTTAATGTCAATCCTACTTTTTTTTTTTTGAAAAAAAAAAAATGCTGTTGAAAAAGCTATCTTTTCGTAAAGTACTCAACATGATCGGGTTCAAGAAGTGTAGACATAAGTATAAGACGAGGATACCTGATGATGGTGATGATGATGGTGACGATAATCACGATAACAGTTATACTGTTACTCCTAGTTCGACTGGCTCGAGCGTTCCCAAACTTATGGCTAATGATGAAAGTATCGATTCACCTTATCGTCCTTATCCTTTAATGCCTACTGGCCTATCAACTTGGGAGAGAAATGCGATCCGTAATCACTCAAATTATAGACATGACTATAGTATTCCGAAAAATCCTGTCATCTTTGAACGCTTTGCAAAGTACGAACGTTAATAATATTTTTAATAAAAAAAAAACGCGCTGATGGCGTCATTACAGAACAATAGTATGTTTAGTTCAATTTGAAAGACGCGCGCCCAGTTCATTTTCATTATGATCGTCTAGATTTCGATAGACTTTTTTATGCAATCATCAGAGTTACACCAAGATCACGGAGTCTATTCTGTTTATGTTTCTTTGTTTACATGCGTTTAATCGATTTCATTATAAAACTACAGAAAGTAAAGTCACGGGTTTTTAAAATGAGAATATGGGTGGAAAAATGTTGTTCAAAACGATTTTGATTTTTTCAGTTGCTTGGGCTGTCAACTCTTCGACATAGTCCTTAGAAAGTCGGATGTCCTTTTGATGTTTCAGCAAGTGATGACCTTGTGATACGTCTTGGATATATAAAGTAAAAAGGAAATGCGTATCTACAAGTCTCTATACAATCTCTTTATTACGAGCAAGATGAGAGAGGGAGCTCATTATTACAAACAGCGAGGCTCTATATGCAAACAGAGTTATTAAGGAACCGATGTAGTTATGGCATTATAAGTTAATAGGATGGATTTTTGTCAGTCACTCTGCATTGTTTATTCTTAGAGTACAGACTTAGAGTAACCTCACTATGTACTTATAGGTGAATACGACATTAACGGTACGAAAGTACTTAACATCAGGGCTACAACCAGCATCATAATCAGTGAGAGTGAAGATTGTGTAAGGGCGACAGTTGTGAGATGCCGTCAGCAGATCAGGAGCTCTGCATTAGGTGTATGCGGTGGGTAAATCAAATTTGCTTCAAATTTTTCTCAATTAATATACGATTGCTGTATCCGAAATTCACAATGTTTCCGGAGAAGCAACCACTGCCACGGGCATCTTGTAAGCATTTGTAATCGAGGTAAATTTTCGTCAACAAAGAGACTTGAATGATAGGCAGCTTGAGATCCAAAGGACTGATCCAACAGATGGCAGCGATATGATATTCAGCCGGATACACGAGGTGCCAAGAGCATTGGATGCCCGTGCGCCGATCACCAATTTCAGTTCACAGAGAGCTCTGGAGGGCTACGGGCCACACACTGCAATACATAGTTTTGATGAACGGTGGCAGCAATGTCGTTTTGACATGTTTTCATGCTACAAAACATCTTGTGATACGCATCAACCTGTTTGCACGGCTGTACACTTTCATTATTTACAAAAACTGCCTGTGTGTTCGCCTTGTTTTTAAGAATGGATCCAGCCAAAGCTTTTTCAAAAAAGCACTTGACCTGGAAGTAATATTTCCAATTCCTGTTGAAAAGCGAGTATACGTCTTGCACATTATCAGAGTAAAATATGTATTGTCATTTATTACATAATCTATATCAACATCTTCACAGGTCTCTCTGAAGGCTTATTCATTATAAATTGATTACGAGAACTTATTGTTTCAATTGCAAGTAGCTCTTCTTCAACAACAAGATCCTAGGCTCGACCTTCATATTCATCGACAACATGTCCTTGTTCACCTTGTATTAAAAACTGGATACTTGTTTTCGGATCAAGGGACATCATGTCTAGACACGGAATATTCTTGCACAACACCAAATTCAAAAAGCGCGATTTTCTAGTGTCTCTTCACCAAAGGTGACACGGTTACTTGATTTAATGCGAAATATCATTGTATTCAATAAAAATTGTCTTTTCGTTTTTAAAAATTGAGGGTTTTTACAAGTTACTCAGATATTTTGAATGACACATTTACCCACTTAGTTTCCATAGTTATTATTAGTAAGTGATTCTGTGCCAATATTACAAAATGGCTGTAGCTTTATTGTTATTTGGTAATCCTAAGCTTAGCGTTTAGTGCTTCAACCTCTTTTATTAGTTTGAACGTTTCCTCTGAATCAAAAAAGGATAGCTTTTCTTTTAACTCAGCCGCTTCTTTTCGTAGTAAATCATTATGTTCTTGCAGCTGTTGTATCTTTGTCTTTAAATCTTCAATATACATCTTTTTCTTTTTGCGGCATTCCTTAGCAGCTATCCTATTTCTCCATAACCGTCGCTGCCTTCTTTCTTCTGCTGATAGATCCTTTATTGGCCTTGATTCCGTGCTAGACTCTGTCGTATCACTTGTACCTTCTTCTTGAACAGGTTCTATGAGACTGAGTGGTATTGTTGTCAGAATGAACGGATTTATGAATGAATGAGCGAATAAGGTTAATGAAGAGGTAGGATGATGTGTCTCATTGGTCATTTGAATGAGCATGTCGTCTTGTTTAACATTACTCACTTCATCAGGACTTGACTTGCTTTGACTCATTGAATAAATAAAAATAATAAAGAGAAAAAAAGGGGGAGAAGGCAAAAGAGAGAGAAAAATAAGTCAAGCAATGGTACCTTAATGATTTATGCGCTGAATTCAAACTTTTTCATTGTTATGTGGGAGAAATTTGATATTTAAAATTCATATTGATTTTCGCGTAAAAAGTGAGAAAAGATGTTGTCCCTTAAAGAAGGGAAATAAAGGGGGGATATGATCCCTTTAAGAAATAAGGAGAGGACTATCTCTTTTTTTTTTTATCTCTTGGTGTTGATTTCTTTCTTTTTACCTCTTTGCCTTTTTCCCTTTTTTCTTGTTCGATTCCCATGGTGGATAATCATCACAAGAATATTACTACTCATATCACCTATGCTTCACTTTCCTCTAACCCGACAAGTAAAAGTGAAGTGGCAATTACTCATATGCCCTCTAGTTCTACTATCATCACACCCTCTTATGTTACTACTGCTACTGCTGCTACCATCACCTCGTCTGTCCACACTATCTCATCAGGATTACCCACGTCAATAACAGACACGAATGAAGGAGAAGCATTGTTGCCACTGATAGGTCCATTAGTAGGGGCTATCATTGGCTTAGGGTTATTAACATTTATTACACTCTACTGTATTCAGCAGATGAGTAAACCAAGAACGAAAAAAGAAACGTCATGGTCTAGTTTAAACAGTATCGAGCAAGGTCCTCCTCCTCCTGTTTATACGCCAGTGGCAACACCAACACCAGTCAAGGAAAAAAGGTTGACAGCTGACACATTGGTCGATCCATCCTCCTTTTCGATGACGATGCTCAAGTCACAATATTCACCCCAACTCGCACTTAGTCCCAGTTTAGTTGCAGGAGAGCTACATCATCATCAACAGGAGGAAACGATTCCGCCCGTACCTAATCATCATCATCATAATAATAATACGATATTATCACCTTCCAATACTCTAATTGATCCATCTGATTGGATGAATCAAGAGAAAGTGGAAGCATATGATCCACAATTACAGTTAGATAAAGACAACTAATAAACTATATATAGTAAAAGAGTTTATAATATTGCTCATTCTTTTATTTTGTTCGCTGCGTTCCATATTTGCCATATACAGGTTTTAACTTGGATTAAACGATCAATAAATAAAGTTATATGCATAGTATATGGATGTAAAAAAAAAAAGAAGAAACTTGACAAACAGTATTTTTATTAACTATCAGTGGCAATCGTCATGACGTTATCTGATGTATCTCGTCATAGTAATTTATATGTTTTGTACATAAGGGAAACTATTACCAGCGGGATTATGGACAGATTCCAGATTTCTCTTCAGATAAGCATATGTTGCTTTCCGTTTGGTCAAAGATTTTTTTTTATTCAATATTTATGTTCTATTCATTAGAAGCATGAATATGTCAGAAAGAAGTTAGTATTATAACTCTAGCTTGTTTATTGTTGTCAAAAGATGACAACAATAAGCTACTAATGATTTCAATATTAAAACATTGATACATTACGATCTACATGCATATGTCTCTGACCAAATTAAATGCGACTTATTTAATGTCATTTACGTCTAATAATGTTGCCTATAGTTGATATTATAGCCTTTATGGACTCGTCAATGTCCAAGTGTAATAAAAAAGTACCCGAGAAATACAGTGCTTTAATAGGTAAACAAGAATATAAATCAGCCAACTCAAATCGTAAGCTCTTTTAGATACCTTTTTTTTTCTTTTTTTTCTTTTTCTTTTTACTCTGGTTATCAGTTGCGAAAATACGACAGTCTGCTAAAGACAAACATATTTGCTCTTGGTCATTCAAATTTCAACATCTGTGACAAGGGGGAACATTGTTGAACTTAAATGCAAAGGTTTCTTCTTTGTCTCGTTCTCTCCCTCCCTCTCTCTCTCTCCTTCTCTTGTATTAGCTTTACTTTTGCATCCACTAAATATAAGAAATATGAAAGTGAGGTAAACAAGCGCAAAGCATTTAAACCTAATCAAATTGATGGACAAAGAGCAACAAAAAGCGTTTACCTCCTTGCAGTGAAACTGATCGCTCTCTCTTTCTCCCTTTCAAGCAGCAAAGTATGCTCCAAGAACAAGACAACATTTCGTTCGAAGCTTAAGGGTACAACCGAAGGAGCTTTTGTTAAAAGCATTCTTATTAAATTGCTTACAGCTATCCTAGTTGTTGATCACACAAGCCAATCAGTATATACTGAATTCCCTATTTTCGAATTTACTACACTTGTTGGAACTTCTAGAACATGATCAATAGCTGTTGTTGCTATTTAAAGTTTAATTTACAACAATTAGTATTCTCTGGTTCTCAAGGTAAGCACAAGTCTCTGAAAGTATCAACCAAAATATCACTTGGACCAATTCAAGTAAAAGCTTATAACTATTGTATTCCCTTTACGATCAAACAATACATAAAACAATGGCCCTAGCTACATGTGCTCAACCTATAAAGATAGAACTGCGGAATATATATTTCTTAATGTGTTCAAATGGCTCCACCTTTTTTTTTTTTTTGTTGCCGATAACTTAAAATTGAATCAACGCAAATCTGCCAAAGATAATATCTTATACCTGTCCCTGTAAAGAGAGTGGGTGATTACCATTTATCTTCTATATAGAATCGCGCAATATGAATGATGTATTGAATAGATTTGATATATAGATCATAATGATGAATTCAAGTTATATATAAATATGCTAGGGTAATCTATAAAAAGACATCTCTTTATTAGTCAAAAGCAAAGGGAATTTCATACATTCTATAATAAATCAGATCATGCTTTTATATAAAGAAAGAAAGGATAAAAAACATTGAATGGGCTGATCAATAATTATAATAATAAACAAAAAAAAAGTGAGGTGAGGATTTTAAACCAATCATTTGTTTGAATTCAATAAAAAAGTGGCCTGTTGTTATATTCCTAGTTTAACCTTACATTATAAAGGAACCCTTTACTTCCTCCCTTTAGTTTTTTTCTCTTTAACTGCTTTTTTTATATATATTTATGATGTTACAAGAATTGTCTGATTTAGACTTTGACGCTTATTTTGAGGTCGCAAACTCAAATCAGCAAAATAATAATCGTGATATACTTTATCATGAAGACCAACAACAAAATAGACAACAACAGAGTAGGCAAGAAGATCAAAATGAATCTAATAGTTCAATGCTACCCTCAATAAGCTCGCCTACAAACAATAATAACAATAGATATTATTCATCCCCACTACAACATAACACACAACAACAGCAATCCAACTTTCTATTCAATTGGGGATTACAACAACAACAACAACAGCAGAGACAAACTCATATTTCTCCTTCTAGTTCACCATTGTCCTCTTCAGATGGGTACACTTCTCATTCTTTATCACCCCCTATGAGTAGTCCTCCTTTATACTCTATTAATGCCATCAAGGATGAAGCCAATAAAGCCTTGGCGGGCTTCTTTTCAAACAATAAAAAATGTCTGTACACTCTAAACCACGATGTACCTGGCATCAACATACCAACAACGCCCATGAACGATATATCTCCTCAGCAAGCCATGTCCACAACCCATACTGAATTGCCTTCTCCACCATTAGATGTACCAGTGGCGAATTTTTCATCCATGAATCAGTGGTGTCAATTTAAAAGTATGCATATTAAAATATTCTTTATTTTCTTTACTTATTTGTATCTATAGGTCCTGTTCATCCGTTGGATGAAGATGAAGATGACAAAGATGATAAACACTGGCGCAAGACAACCCGACAGGCTACCATACGCACCATTAGTGATCCTAATCTGATCCATGCTCCTGGAAAACAGCTCAAGAAGGTGGCCCACAACGCCATCGAACGTAGATACCGAAACAATATCAACGACCGTATCCGTGAGCTCAAGAACGTTGTTCCTGCCCTCTACAAGGCACGCGTTAGTTCAGGGTCCGCTCATCACCATGACAAAGACGATGACAACAGTTCAACCGATTCCGAAACGGAAATTGTCGATGGCGTTGAAGTTGCCAAGAAACTGAACAAGGCTACTATTCTGCGCAAGGCAACCGAGTATATCCAGTTCCTCAAAACGTCCAATGAACGTGTGGACAAGGAAAACCTCATCCTTCAGCAAATTATCGCTCAGATGCCTGGTGGTCAAGAAGTTCTCTCACGGTTCCTCTATCAGAAGAGTGAATTTGAAAAGGCTGAAAACGAACGTCTGGCTCGTGAGCGTCGTGAGGCTCAGGAACGTGAGCGAATCGAACGACAAAAATTGCTCCGTGAACGTGCTGCTCAACGTGCCGCCTTAGCTCAGCTCTTGCCTAAACCGGAAAGAAGACCCTATCGCCGTCGTCAGTCAAAAAAGACATCGTCCAAGAAATCTTCCTCTTCTGAAGACGAGACAAGTCCAAATAACAAAGTATTTATGGCTGCCTTCATGTGCCTCGCATTCTTTACTGCGGCCCCTTCTTCCAGCCCAATCCCTCATGAGCCTCAAGGCGGTTTTACTGATTTTGGCAACACAAGTACCAGTAGCACCTATTACAGAACCTTGTATAACGCCACCTTTTTGGATATTTGGTAAGCTTATACTTTATTTTGATCATTATTCCTTTATTTACATGTCTTTAGGCCAATAGCTCGTTATGCCATCTATACCTTTGGCTTATTTTATCTTTTGTTACTTCCTCTTGCTCTTCGCTGGCTGCGCCCCCGTCCTGTCAAGAGACCCAAGAAGTGTCTTGACCACTGTCATTATGCAAGTGAAGTGCCTACTGCCTGGAGCCGTCTGTACATCAACCTAGTCCAACTTGTCGGCAAGTCTTCCCCAACAATTATTCTCAAACATCGAAATGATCTCCACTCTATCCTACTTACCCTCGTGGATATAACGCGTGACCTCGTCTATCTTTTGGTACCTCAGTTCATGCTCCAGTTTCTTCACAGAAACTCCAAGCCCTCGGGTTGCCCTGAGGAGCTCTCTCGTATCGGAGCCTGGATCCGTTTGAACGAAGTCGAGTGTCTTGGAGGTACGCATTGAATAATGACACCATCCTAATAAATACCCTTTGCATTGACTCCATTTGCTTTCTTGTTTCCTTTTTTGTTCTCTATTTTTAGGTAATCCCGATATCTCTCGTCTCAGCATGCTTCACTCCTCTCTTGGTATGCTCGCTCAACTTCACAAAATGAAGCGTGACAAGGACTATGTTACCTACTGTGGCCACAACACCATTGCTCGTGTTCATGCCAGCATTGCCCTCCAGCTCGAACTCTGTCTTCCCCCCTGGATTGCTTCCCACGTTGTCCCCGCACAGTGGCAAAAGGTCATTGACTGCTTAAACAGCAAAAATGAAGATGAGGTCATCACTCACCAGTTTCTCACATCCGAATGTCATACCCAAATCCTCCACATGCTGAACGCCCGTAACGGATTTAACCACGGTGCCTACCTCTTCCCCGAAGACCCCACACAGTCTGGTAGCGACAATTGCCGCAACGTGTTCTACTCCTTTGTCCTTCCGTATGTTACTTCTCCCTTAGACCTGGTTCTTTACTGGCAGCAGCTCGCCCGTCTAGAGAACTGCTGGTTTGACTACCTTGATGGTGTCCGCCCCGTCTTTTCTGAAAAGCAGCTCAACCAGGTTCTTTCTGTATCGGCCACGACGACAGCCCCTGGTCACATGCTTCAGTGGTGGGTTCGTGTCGGTCTTGCCCTTGAATCACTTACCAAGGCCCAACAAGAGAATATGGACATCTTGGCTGAATACACACGGGCGAAAGGAGCAGCCATCAACAGCCACCCATCATCCAACCTGCTACGAAGACACCAGAGCATGATCTGCCATTTACTCGAAGCCGCCTGCGCTCTCGTCCAAAACACTCGCCTTGAGCGTGTGCCTATGTTACTTGAACAAGCCTCCAAGGATCACTTTGCGTCATCCGAGTGTATTCGCCAGATTGCTTCGACTGATTCGATGCCATCCAGCAACTATGAGGCTTCTGTCCTTGTTCTGTCTACTTTGGCTGTTCACTTACGTACCTTGAAGGCTCTTATCATTCATCAAAGCTTAACCTCAAGACGCCAATCGATTTCGGCTCCACCTTCGTTCTCGGCTAGTCAAGCATCTACATATATTGCTCAGTTACGAGATCAAGTACTTCAAGATTTAGATTCTCCTTATGCCAAGTCCTTGGCTGGAAAGTGTAGAAAACATATCCAGTCTTATATTTATCAAGCAGACGATACTCTTAGTCTGTAAACCATTCTTATATTTTATATATATTCACATCTATTTATTTCCTTCCTTTTTCTCTCTTATTGTAATATATTCTTTTTTCTTCTTCTTCTTTGATTATATGTATTTTTTCTATAAATATCAACCTCTGACAGTTTATTAAATGAAAAAACGCGTTTAAATTCATTCTCTCTAACTAGACATGTATCGTGTCTGATGAAGGAAGAAGATATACGAGACTGAGAGAGTATACTTTTGTTTGCGTTAATGAATAATGTCATTTTTATTCATGCGATGGTATATATACCATAGGAAAAAAACACTCAAAGCATTGATATACATGTACAAATACGAAATATAACATTGTAATGAACGTCGAAAAAGATATGTATATGGAATCCAGGTAAATGAACGAAGTTTTTATTTGGAGAGAAATGACGAACTGCAAATATCTGACGTCGTCTATAGCTGAGACTTAATAGAAAACTAAGAGAGCTGTGAGCTTTGTAAACATTATGTAGGCTTAATATCAAAGTATGCACTTGCGATATCTTTTTATGATGTTTACTGATTATTTGCTCATCATCTGACGAAGCCTTCTATTACAATTTGTTTACAAAGAGGGAGAAATAATCATCTTTTCTAAAAGGAAAAGTTTAGATCGTCTGATTTCGAAGTTATTGCTACTGTTCATTACTACTGAAAACTCAGCAATTTCTATAAATAACCTTCACATCCGTCTTTCTTTTTCTCTACTTTATATAATCTATTATCAACATGAGTGAAGACTACGAAGGAGGACGCCCTAGAGATGACGGCATCATTCGATATGGGTAAGCGAAACATATATCAATACGGTGACATCGTCATGAACCGCGCATGGTTTTTAATAGTGATCATATCTCTCTTAAACACATCCTCACTGGCCGCTTTCTTACTTCCAAGAATGAAACATACAACAGCGGTTCATATCAACAAAGGGTATTCACGAATGACTATGTAAGCGACGAAAGCACCTGGATTGTGCTTCCTCCTGTCGTGACTGAGGAAGAACCTGGCTATGAGGTTGGTTGGGATGATCCTGTTCGCCTCAAGCACGTTCCTACACGCGCCAATCTCCATTCACATGAAGTTCCAAGCCCTGCATCGGGTCAGCAAGAAGTCTCTTGCTTTGGCGATGATGAAAACACTGATGATAACGATGTCTGGAAAGTTCAACAGTTTGATGAAGATGATGAACAATATGATGATGTAAGCATAGCTTGTATAAAAATTGAAACAAGTATTTATTTTCTTGTTTTTTTTTTTGTAGTTTTGGCGCGTAGGTCAGCCCTTTATTTTGCGTCATGAAGTAACAGGCAAGCTGCTTCACTCTCATGACGTTGCTCTTGAAGAGGGTGGTAATGAAGTCACAGGATATGAAGGCACAGATGACAATGACAAATGGGTTGTCAGTTTTGATTAACTCTGTATTATATGCGATTAAATAAACAAACACTTTAACCACTCAATTGAGCTCATGATGACTTAAAAAATATCATCTCATACCATTAGCCAGGTGTAGATTGCGTCTTGGCGGATAATACACTTTAGAGCTGCTTTTCTATATTTTTCAACTAAAATAACTTGTATAATTGCTTTCATTTCGGTCAGATCCCTCTTTTCACCGCTTCATCTTTAACAACAAGTCTCTGGGCGTAAACAGAGGACCCTTAGATCTTTAATAAATGCTTGATAAACAATCGATGAAGCCTTCTGAGAGATCAAGTACTGCTTAACATCGTCTATTTCGTATAGGATCCAACCGATTAGCCGAGGAGGTGAGACAGCGGCGGTAAAATCTGCATTCGGCGTTGGTGGTCACGTTCAGCGACATTGTTCTATGGGATGGGAGTGGGATAGCTAGGCTCCCTACATTTGAAGACTTGATTGGTTCGTTCGCTGCGTAATATTACCGTAGACGAAAGAACTGTCTTCGCAAATAGTAGTTGCAAGCACGTTGAGTTGTGAACAAGTAGGGCAACAAGGTGAGGGCTCAGGTAATGTATATCGAGAGCACGGCTGGTGTTAATATGCAGCTGCCGTAGATGAAAGCGTAGTCACCTGTAGGGATACAGCGCTGGACAGAAACGTAAAGGTATCTAAAAGCTTGACTTGAAGAAAGAAGGCTAATTGTACAAGCAGCGGCAGCTTGGCTTGGAAGAGGTTTTGCAATATTTGGTCTTGCAACCTTAATTGGCGGAGGGAGCTCAGGATCTAGAGGGAAATGTCGGTTCTAGGAGGATTAGTGTTGCCATTGTGTCTCAGGTGGACGGATGACAGCAGAGGGATTTGAGGTAGGCAGTTTAGAGATAGGGTAAATCTGAGCTAGGCGCTCACGAAGAGAAGGATTTTGTTGTTGAGGTTGTGCTATTCCTGTTTGTAGTTGCTCTAGCATTGGTATAGTATGGGTACACTTCTAATTAATATATAGAAAGTGATAGAAAGCGGAAAGAAAAGCCCTTATTCTGTATTTGAGGAATATTCACGATAGAAAGAGTACGATTAATGAAAAGCATTCCAAGCGCAATCAATGAGTTTAAAAATGCATTATCAAGATTTTCTTTATAGAAAAAATAATACCGTCTGCAGTCCAAGGATCGAAGGGAAAGGCATAGCCGTCAGAGAAACGACTAGTATGCTGAACAACATAATTATGCAAGGTATTGACGCATAATAATCAAAAAATTGGATCCACCTTATATCCCTTAAAGGCTTGTAAGCAGTAGCTAACTGCTTTCTACAGAAACAATTGATTAACCGTGTTCTGAATTTCCACAACAATTGGTGGAAGATTAAGAATTGACGATTTTGGTTCATGATGGACATCAATCGAAGCTCTTATTGCATGCTTGTCGTTCACTTCATTTTCAGCTGGTATGTCTATCCGAACCCTTCAACACGTTTTCTTATTTGATTCAAGCATTAAATCATGCTGAATCACCACAAGTTTATGAAAAAGGAATAAGGGGTTTGGCTGAACTCAAATGTAAACTTCCGACAAGAGCGCGTAATAGAAAGAGTATATGTCACGCCGCTTTATACTAGTAAAAAGTCCATGCATCTTCTCCCTTTCCAGTTGGTTTATAAGAATAATGACACCATAATCATAGTAGAGAGCTTAGGTAAAGTAATCCATCCCTGTAACCAATCGGTCTTTTTCATACAAGAATGGCAATCAACCCCAACCAGTTATCCAAAGTCCGTATTGTTATCCAAGGTTTTCCCGTTTTTCCTTTTTAGTCGACCCTGGAAAAAAAAAGGGATCAAAGGGACAAAAAAAAAAGAAAATGAAAATGTCTAGGTTTTACAAGGGTAAAAATTGGCTATTATTATATAAATATTACAGGGACTAAATACATATAGGATATATATACATTAAAAAAAGGAGAAAGCTGTGTACTATTAATTACAATTCATCTCCATGGTCGGGCTTCTTTTCATTTGTTTCGATATCCTTAACACGCTGAGGTGCCTTTGGAATCATGATTTGTTTAGCATCCAAAAAGTAAGCTATGCCGCACATAACAACCATGGCAGCGGTCATTGCCATCGTAACAATCTTGCCAAGACGGAAAGAAGGAGAATCGGAGACATCCCAAGCTTTGACGTTGATGAAATTAGGAGCTAAGTTACCGATAGAGTTGATGATGGCAATAGCAAGAGCACGAGATTCTCTGTCACAAGAGTAGATCTCATTGGCCCAGGTCATCATAATTGGCGAAATACCATAGACAGGAGGAACCATATAGGCGCAAACGAATAAAAGGGGCACAGGGAGGTGACCTCCGTTCACGGCGACGAGAACAATGTACCAGACTAGCGTGAAGAGACCTCCAGCCATGATGTGATAAGGACGCTTTCCATACTTGTCTGATAAGTAGCCTTGTGCGATAATAACAACACCCACCCAAATCCAAATAGGAACCATCATATAGTTTGCAAATGAAGCATCGTAGCCCATTGACTTGAGAATAATAGGGAAGTTTTGAAGAATACCCATACCCATCTGGAAACAGATAAACATACCTGTGAACAGATAGATAAAAGGTGTAGTAAACAAGTTGCGGAAGGTGGTCCAGTTCAGGCCAGAGACCATTGAGCTTCTGCCTTGACGTTCGAGACGCTGAATAGCCAATTCACGCATATCACCACGAATAAAAGAAGTGTTGTGAGGAAAATCAGGCAATATGAAGAAACCAATGATGCCAATCACGACTGCAATGAGACCTTCAATGATAAAGAGCCATTTCCAACCACGCATACCGTGCACTCCGTCCAAGTGTTGTGAAATGGCGCCAGAAATAAGACCACTGAAGGCACCAGACATTTGAGAGCCAGCAACAAAAACGGCAGTTCTTGTGCCTAATTCTTCCTTGGTATACCATGAACCCAACAAGAAGACAATACCGGGATAGAAGGCTGCTTCGGCAAAACCGAGACAGATACGAAGACCGTACAGACCTTGGTAGTTTTTGACCAGCGCCATGAAACAGACAACGGCTCCCCAAAGGAAGACAACAAGAGGCAACATGATACTTGGACGAACCTTAGTGATAATATAATTGGCAGGGATTTGTAATCTAGGAGAGAAAAAATAAATTAACGGATATATTCCCATTTTTGCATATTTTCTACTTACACAATATAACCAATAAAGAACATTGTAAGAGCCCAATTGTATTGATTTTGAATAAGGCCCAGATCTTCCTTTAAACCCGTAGTGTATGCATTGGCTAATAGAATTAAAAAAAAAAGATCAGCAAGAATAAATCTAGAGAAAGAGATCATACTTACGCATATTGTTTCGGTCTAAACCGTTGGCAAAGTAACCAAAAAAGGCCCAGATCATTAAGCGATAGTCAAGAGTTCTTACTAATTTTCTTTCTACTTCAACAGCATTTGCAAATGTTTGCATCTCATAGGGTTGACCATCTTCAAAGCCAGTTTCATTCGTCTCGACAACTTTAGGATCACTCATTCTTAAGAGAAAAACGTAATGAAAAGGAACCCAAAAAACTGGCTCTATTTATTGTGCTTTCTGTAAATGAATAATAATTTTCCCCACATTTCCCCAGATTTTTCATTCCAATCATCTTTCTTTTGCGGGAATCTTTAGTTAAATGCTGGTTTTCAATAAAACTTGGTTTCCGATATGTCAGCTAGGTTACACGATATATATAGCATAAGAAAAAGTTTACAGCAATGCAATTGGCAACGAAAGTACTGTATTTTACACTTTATTGAACAGAAGGGTAGAAAAAAGCAAAAGAGAGAGAGAGAGAGAGAGAGAGAGAGACAGCTTCCCTGAGTTGTAAAACGGGTAAACAATCTACAGCTGGGAAAATTAAGGTTCGGATTCGTGTAACCATCAACAGAAGCGGGTGAGAAATCAGGGTTCATGGATGACACATTTTAATTTACATTTTATTCGCAAACTGAGAAAATAAGAATGAGATATAAGACATGCTTAGTATTTCAGTTATCACATTGATATTTTAAATACTTACTTTGAAAGAGAATTACAAGAGAAAAAGGAGCTAGAAAAAATGAATAAGTTTATAAGGAGATTACTAATATCTTACTAAGAGTGTACTTTGGGTAGGGCCAGCGGTAACTGGCTCGGAAAAGACGGTGAGGGTATACTTTAGAATGAGGTTTGAAACTTCCAAAGTCTGTAATAGCATATACGAAAAGTGGACGTGCATACAGCTGCATCTGACGATTATTCACATGTTGCCTTATGGTTTTGTGCTTGAGTTATAAAGAAAAGAAGCTACAAGTTACAGCTATGGGAAATCCTCTAGAATAATAAGGAGAGTATAATGTCAAGATTACCTTATGCTTGTAATAATGTGCATAATTGGTGCTATCGTCAGATTCTCTCTCACACAAGTAATGAATAATAAAAACGCGTCATTTATTCATCAACTTTTTTTTTTCATTTACATTTATCTATAATAAAAGCATACTCCTTTTAGTTCTTGACAATAAAGTCTTGATTAACAAGATCAACCATGGAGAGGCAAGAGTACATGTGATCCCAAAAAAAGAAGGTATACACTGAATGTCAATGGTGCATATACCTTATAAAAAAGGGGTGATGTGTCAAGAATGAACTTACATCTGAAAAACCTAGAAAGTACAAGCTGAACAGCCCCAAACCAATATATCTAGGAGAACAAAAGTTCGAGGCGTTCCTTTTTTCAACAAAGCAAGCGTTGACTCGAACCTGTTATCCTGGAAACAGAAGGAGAATGAAGAAAGGAGTGGACGGGAGCAAACTTGGTAAAAGCCGGGTTACCCCCAGTTAGCCACCAGCATTGGTTCGAATTATGATCTATAACACTACACCAGTTTCTTACAAGAGCTGTTCATACTGTTGTTTTATTAAAAATAAATTTCAGAAAGAGGATAAAATTATAACGTGTATGAAAAAAAAAATGATTGGCGTATATAAAAAAAAGTATTTACGCAAAGGTTAAAAATAAAGTGCGTGCAAAAGGAGACGACATACAGATGAGAATAATAAGTACCAAGGAGAGAACATAAAGGATTATACAGTTAATTATGTAAGAAAATTATTATATGTATACAACTTACCCCAAAAACATCTTGATGTGTCCTAGCGATAACTAGGACGAAGAATCATCGTCTAAACGTATTCTAGTTCTTGGTTGCTCCTGATCGTCCACTCTTCTTCGACGTCTTGTAGGAGCAACAGCAACCCGGCGAAACCTATGAGGAATCATGCCATTATGTCGAAGCTCACGAAGGATGTGCACGTAGTTGAGGCAAGCAGCAACATCCCTGTTCCATAAGCGACATCTATCTGGTGCTGCCATGATGAGTCTACAGTATAGATTGATACATCTACAAACAGTATTCAATCAGTATAAAGCCATCCAAATGATTAATGCATTATTGCCTTAAAAGACCATGGTAAACAACCGTGGAATATTGCTCTCATTGATACAGTCGTGGGCTTGGAACACGATGGAACGCGTGAAGGCTTTCGTTGTGGCATGTTAGACAGCATCTACTGGTCTTCTACTCGTCTATAAGAAAGGCTTGGAACCTATGCTTCTTGAGGAGTCTTCGAAAACCAAGGCCACGGATGGGTTCATGTCACCTAGCATGGGGAGCGGACCAGTTTCCCATCACAAACACGGTGTCCTCTCCAAACTTGGCACGTAAGCCTTGAATAAGCTTTTGGTCGGCACGTTGTTTGTTGAAGTACGCTGAAAGACGGATTTTGCGAAAGAGGGGGTATCCATTATCATGGTTTGTGATGGTAGGTCCATATAATCGACGGGGAACGGTAGACTGTTCAGATCTGGCTTGAAGGAAGCGGCTAAAGTTTTCTACGGATACGGTGCTGCTTGACTGTTGAGAAAGGGTTTGCTCAGCTTGAATGACATCGGGATCCTAGAATTTGAGATCTTGCAAGAGCCAACGATACTTTTTGGCTTTCCACATCTTGTCTTACTGTTGTTTTGTGTACCGAAATTTCACTGGTTGCTCTGGTGTAGAATTTTCGTATACACAAAACAACATATCTCTTCTTCCTGGGCCCACAGCGACGCATCGACCAGAAATCTTTTGATGATTTCGGCGAGTTAGATTGGTGATGTAGGAGATAGCTTCATACTCCACTGTGAACCTTGCCGTGTATCTTGTTTGCCTGTCAAACCTCTTCTTGAAAACCGCAACACCAATGCTATCAGTCTGAATAGTGTCACGGAATCTAAGTTGTCCACCTTCTTGCGGCTTGAGGGCTTTTGAATCAAGGTCGACAACTCGGCGCCAATAGTCCGATTTATTGACAGGATGTTTTGGGAGAGAATCTTGCTATCGATGGTAACGTAACAAGAAGGCCATGAGCGCCGGAGAGGAAAACAATTGAAGACGGGCAAATCAAGATGTTCAAAGAGACGAGAAACTTGGTAGAAGGTCCTAAAGTGACCACAGCAGGCAGTCCTTTTTTTGACCAGGCCATACTATGTTTTAAATTAATGTGAAATGCAGACTCATCGAGAAAGACGCAATTAGTTCTAAAGTCCATGTTCGCACACTCCCACTTATGAGCCCAGTCAAAACACTCCTGAGTTTTTTCTTCACTGCTCCTATCTACAGGCTGAAATTGGGCTTTTTTGAGTGACAAATTACATTCAGTTCTTACAAAATTGTAGACAGTGCTTTTAGAGACCTTGAGATCCTGAAGCTTTTGAAGTAGTTGCTCCATTACTTGCTCCAAAACGGCTGAAGGACTCTCATCTATATACTCCAAGATCACTTACTTGTGTTCTTCATGAAGTATACGCGAGCGACCGGTTTTCTTATGCTTTATAAATATACTATCAGGATCTGTTTTGCACATTTGAGCTCATCTTTGAGCTGTGCGAACATGAATACCTAATTGTTTTGCAGCAACTGAAGCACTCGTAACTTTCTCAAACATCAGTTTAAAGAATCTAACTTTGTCTTGATTCGTATAAAGTGTGTACGCTCGCTTACTCGACACCTCCTTCGTGCAAGCATCTGGGTCATCTTTTGCATCTTCATCTGCCACAGAGTCTACATCAAAATTATTCTCCTGAAGCTGATTATGCAAATATTGGGTGTGTGAGCTAACTGTTTCTAAAGCATATCGCGCTTCATCAATAATGTAGTCCATAGGATCAGGTCTACCGTGCTCATCAACTACATTACCGTGCCCGTCTTCATAGAAAATTTGAAAGCTCATATTGTAATATTCGGTTTTTAATGAGAAAAAGAGTAAAAAGAGATCTGACAGTGCTTTTATGCTTAATATACTCATATTTTGTACGACAAAGCTTCTACATATACGACATTTAATTTGTCAGCAAGCGAAATCAGTCAATGATTAACATGACATAGAATTTAACAAGCGCGAATTTTACTCTTGGCATCAGTGTCAATAATTTTTGAAAATACACTAAAACATTCCTTAGAGCTAGCTAGGAAATAGATGGTCTTATTATTGTCCAAAGAAAAAAGTAAAAAGAAAGCAATCTAAAGGTTGTTTATAATAAATATCCTTACAGCTTTTCGGTTACGTGTTATTTATAAAGGGTTGACTACATATACAAGTCTCAAAAATATCAAGTTCACTTTATGTACTACATGTTGTCAAATTGGGAACAATAATGAAAAAATTGACAACTAAAGTGTAATTGTTATTGATTTTAAATTGTGCAAATAATTTCTTTAATATATACAGACTTATTTACTGTTCCCATGGTTTTTGTACTGAAGCTGCCCAGGTGTTCTCTTCTCTATTATCACTGCCCCAAGTGCCTTCTTTATTACCCCAAGTAGCCTTTAGATTATCTTCTCCCCATGAAGATTCTTTTTTGTTATTCTTGTCAGAAGTTGCCTCCCAATCTGTTACCGGATTCCATGGCTCATTCTCATGTCTATGTGAGTTCCAACCGACCGGTCTCTGCTTTCTCCTAGTTTTCGCCACAAGCTTTTGGAAAGAGGATGGTCCAGTTTCGACCAGCTTACCAGAGTCCTTGCTAGTCCGCCTGTGAGTAATACTCTGTCTCTTCCGTGATGGTGATTTCAAGTCATTAATAGCATTCGCCAAATCATCCATGTGGAACAGACCTTCATCATTATTCTCGTGGTAACCATAAGACTGCTTCCTGCGGCGAGGCTGTTGAGGAGATGCTCGTACAAATTCCTGGTATCGATTTGGATTAGCAGGTCGCCCCTGACCAGTGAGCGCTGGATCCTTTTCGACATTCATGAGCCATTTTTGTTCTGTGTGGCCTCCAAAGGGTGATCGAACGATATCTGAGTACTTTCCACCAGGCAATGATCCTTGTAAAAATTGTCGAAGGAGCTCATAATTGGGTTCTTCAGCAAACTTGATATTTTGAGCATATTCTATGAATTTAAGAAAGCCTTCAGGCAAACCAGCACAGAGGTCACTCATGAATGTATCCTGTTTGATCTGCTTCATTTTATCCCATCCTGCACGAGAATTTCGTGCCTGAATACCAGCCCACGGCAGGGTACCAAAGACAAGGTCCAAAATGAGATAGCCAATACTCTCTATATCGTCACGTCGTGCGTGTGACTTGCCACGATGTACATTCAGTGAAGCATATCGAGCTGTACCCGTCTTATTTTTGTAATTTTTTTTTGATTCCGGATAGATTTTGTTTGTGACTGGATCCTTATACCAAGTTGTTAATCCAAAGTCAACAATGTGTAATTTGGGTCGAGACATATTCCATTTTTGAAAGATTTCATCACAAGTTGGATATCGATATTTGATTAGTGATGTGCCTTGATCGTCGGTGCTTTCGATCATTTCTGGTTCAGGTAATATACATTGTGCAGGGAACAAAAAGTTGTCAGGCTTTACATCTCGATAGACAAGTCCTCTTTTATGTATATGTTCTATTATAGTAACCTAGGGAGAAAATTAGTCAGTTACTTTATATGCTTTACGATGTTTACCATTTGACAGCCAAAGTCAATGACAACATCCACTGGGAGCTTTGTAGTAACTTCTTTAAGTTGGTTTAAATTAGGGCCGAGTAAGTCAATCACAATACAATCGAATTCATCGTGTTGACCATGCCAGTGACATTGTGGAATACCGGCTATATGCAAAACATGAGTGGTGAGAAAATAATAATATAAAGACTTACGGCCACCAGCAAGCACGTCATAAATGATGCTTTCATGTTTGATTTGAGGGTGACGCATCTTTAATGGTTCTCTTTTAATGGCATACTTTCTTCCTGTATCAATATCCTCAGCTATGGAGAAGAGTTGGTAAAGAAAAAAAAAAACACAAGAAACAGTTGATAGCTACCTTCGAATACTTCACCAAAGGAACCTTCACCTATTCGTCCAAGTACAAGCCATTGTTCGGCAACAATAACGTCTTTACTTCCAATACTCAAGTCAGTACGAATACTATCAAATGAAGCGCATTCTACACCAAATGTATTATTATCTGTGATGGACGGTTTTCTATTTATAGGTTGAGAATGTGTGTTTTTTCTCTGATTAAATGGCTGCCTATACGGACTATTCGACATCAGTAAACAGAGAAAAAAAGAAAAAGAGAATGGAGACAATAAGAGAGGATCAATGCTGTAAACTCATGAACTCGTTTACAGAAAGAAACAAGTTGTTTATTTTAATTGAAGGACAAATTTTTACCAATCGGGGTTTGTTAATCATATAAATGCATTTTAATTCTCTTTGTCTACAGAGCCCACATAGCTGATATTCTTTAAGGACTGAATGATTACAGCATCCGGAAAGGGTAAAGAAGCAATAAGGAATTCAGAGTCATAGTCACCCATTACCTTTCCACCTGCGCTCATAACGGTCGATTTTACGATTTTGGCTTGGTCTTCGCTAATAGAGCTACTGAATCGTATGATATAAGTTGTAAAGTCTATATGTTTATTTAATTTACATTCTATTATGAATCTATTTTTCTTCATTACCTTCAGCTAGAGTGTAAACAATAGTCAAGAATAGAAACAATAGTATGATCGATCTCATAAAGGTAACAGTGCAAAGAAGAAATCATATATTATCTTACTCTGTTTTTATTGCATTTAAATATACGTAAATGCATGTGTTTTTATTTATTTATTTTACTTTGGTTCATAAACTAAATTTTCAATATAAAGGGAGGCAAGAGAGAAAGGGGAGTATTAGACCCCTGAAGGATTAGATGACACACATATGAGGATTCAATGTTTATCCATGTCAAGTACCCTATTATTATGACAGGGCGATCATGACTTTCATGCCCGTACAACATTATTCATTCATTAAATCAGTAACTTATGCGTATCTCGCCTAACTTGACTGAATATACTCATTGGAGCAATGACACATGCTTTAAATAAAAAAAAGGGTATATTGGTCCTTATTTTAAAAATAGGAGAATCAATAGAGGCTTTCAAGTATTTCAAGGCCTTGTCTTCTTTTAATTATAAACAGTGGAGACAATAATAGATACTTTCACCCTTGCTTCTAAATAAAACAGTAAATCCCTTTATTATCTCCCTCAGTTAAATTGTTTAGAATTCTCTCTTTTTTATTTTCTTTCCCTTCTTCTCTTTTACACATCGTTTTTCAGTAATTCTTTTTTAAATGCTCCATATTCAAGATTCATTCTCTCATACATCCAGCTTATTGATGTCACCTCCCATTGCAGTAGTGGTACAGCCGCAGCCTAGTACGTCTTCCAGAACAAACAAGGTGCTTGAACAATTAAGTAGCAAGTATGAAGCTATCCAAAATGAGATCAGTACTACCAAAGCACAGGTAAAAAAAAAAAAAAAAAGGGATAGAAGAATAACCTAATCTAAATGTCTTTCTTTCATCTTCTTTCTATGTGCAGTTGGAAACCCTTCGCCAGGCTAAATTACAAAATGAAAAGGATACGCAATATTACCTTAGTTCAAACAAGGTTTATCGGGATCGCATAAAGGAAATTATGCAGGCACTCGAGTCAAAACAAAAACTATTGGATGAAACCAAAAAGGTCTCTAGTCAACTCGAACTCAAGGTAAAGCAATTAAAAGATGAAGCCCTAGCGTCTCGTCGTCAACTAGAAGACTTGAGAAAACGAGAACAAGTGCTGGAGCATGATCGAGATATTGCAGTCAAGGAAAAGAATCAATTGAAGCATAAACATCATCTCCTGGGAGATTCTGTTGAACAACTCCGTGATAGATGTCAAAGGGAAATGGCACTTCTCGAAAAGGATCACTCTCTGCTTGTGGAGCAAGCAAAATACATTACAGAAAGGAACGAACTCATGATGGAACTCATTAATATCAAACTAAAACAACGCCGTCAACATACAGACAATATTGCATTAATGAAAAAGCAGTTGCAGGCAAACACAGAAACATTTGTTGGATATGTTAATTCACTTTTGGATGTGTTGAAGAGTGAAGTAGAGAAATCGGTTACTCAAACAAGGGATTGCACAAGTGCATCCATACAATGTCGAGGAGAAGTGAATGGTTTACTCTCAAGAATAAAGACAATTGCAGCAGAAATTACAGCTTCTGAAAAATAATACCTCCTTCTAACCTCCTTCACTCTCCTTTCCTCTAAAAAAGGAGGACATAAGGGAAAATAATCTTTATACCACCCTCAGTAATATATAGTATAATATACGCCTTAATAAAAGAAGAACCATCCAAAAAAAATTGTTATCTGATTAAAACTAAGATGTAAAAATTTTTTCCGACGATGTTTGTGTGATACATAAAGGGGGGCCATAGTTTAATCTGATCTTCAAAACATTGCTTTTCTCTCTCTCTTTTTTTTTTATATATATATTCTTTAAACATGGATAATGGGAGCACAGACTTGTCATGGTGGAATGTAGCTGAGGCATCTGTCTTTGTGTTTATAGCAGGTAGCAAATAAAAAGAGGACCTCTTTGTTGTATGTTACTGATTATCTTTAAGCTTTGATCAGTTTAATATTTAGAATAAAACTTGAATTTTCACTCATCTTGTCTGGTATACGATGTGTCATTCAGTTATCACTGATGGTAAATACAACATTAGATGATTAACCAGATGAATAATAACACAAGGTTATAGGGTCTAATACTAGATGATGTATTAAAGACTAAGCACATGAGCGTTATCATCATCATGTCCAGTAAGTATTAGTCTGCAAGTGACTTTCTAAAGATCACTAAATCGCCCTTATGACATCCTTATATAGCCGTACTGGTCCTACTTGCATCCTATGAAACTGTATTCAATAGAACAAAGAAATCATTTAAAAGAATGGTAATATGCGCTTCACACATGATAATGATATATATATTTAATCCGTCTTGTGTAGTTCCCTATCATGTTCATCATATTGCTTACCAGCAATCTGCTTATAACTTACGTGGGTACTGCAGTTGTGTTACAAGCGGAGCCATTTTGGGACCCGCCCACATTTGTACCTGTCATTGGAATGCTTTTGGGTAACTCGATGACAAGTGTCGCAATGGCTACAGAACGATGCTTGGATGATTTCAGGTAAATGGTAAGAGCTATATGTTAACCTTTTAGTCTAATCTGTCTACAGAATCCACGCGCCCGTGCTTGAAACAAGACTGGCTTATGGTGCTAACAGGTTTGAAGCCTCTCTGCCGCTGGCGGTAGAAGCTATCAGGATTGCCTTGATTCCTGTTATCACACAGTTGAGCGTTATGGGCATGATTAACATTCCAGGTATGATGACAGGTCAAATTATGGCAGGAGCGCCTATGATGCAGGCCGTCATTTACCAGCAGTGTATCATGTTTATGGTTGCGGCTAGTAGTACTTTAGGAGTCATCATGGCTGTAACAGTATGTAAATCACTTTAATTATATACATGTGTACTTATTTTTAAATTTAGGCTTGTATGTCTATTTTAATCGATAAGGATCAAACAATGCGATATGATAGAATCTATGAAAACAAATCTACACTGTTCAATCTTAAACACTGGAAAGAAAAGTTGACACTGTTGAGTCTCTACTGTCAAAAGATGAGTCCGAGAAAGACTTCTGGTGATCTTGTATCATAGACATTATACTTGCATTATTATTTATTCATTGTATTATTCCTGTTGATTACATTGTCCCAGAATCATTGTAAATCCACAAGCATACCACCCCCCACTATCTAAAAAGGAAATTCTACCGCATAACTTTCAAGCTTTAATAATAAATTCTTTCCGCATATCCGAATTTGCGCAAAGGGTATTAATATTGCTTTGGAATAAAATTGCGACATTTTCGACTTGACAAGTTTTAATATGAACAACTTATCAGTATATTTATTTAAAGTGTGTGTTTATCACAAAAAACTTGAATGTTCTCCCTTTTCTGTAACTCCCTTTTGATAGACTATTTAGGTTGAATTGTACGGATTACCAAAAGAGAACTCAGCCGTATTTGGACACGTTGAACGCAGCAAGGATACTAAAAATACATATGCCAGAAAAAGAAAAGTGCGACTATAGCATGGTTTGTTGAGCATATATGTTTTTTATGAATGCATGTTTTGATTTATCGATTATTATTAAGTATATATGTGCTCTTGACAGACAAAGAAGTATAAATGAACTCAAATGACACCAGCAATAATAAACCAACTTAAGCTGGATGATCAATCGAACCACATATCACTCGAGAGGAAAAAGGGGGAACAGATCGCACTTTAACTCTATTTTTCATGAAGATACGCGACATCCAAACCATTCATTGAGATACCAATTATTAGAAGTACAAAGAACAATTGACTGCAGGTCGAAATCATACAGCGCAATATGAGCGGGTAAAGCCTATGAGGGCAACAGAAGCTATAATGGAAAACATTCCACAGAAAAAAAAAGAACCTGTGTACGTGAAGAAGGTATTTCAAAAGCGTCTCCTTTAAGTAAAATAAAGAATCTGGCCATTCGTTCTAAATATTTTTTGTTTTAAAAAGGAAAAGGGTTCTTTGTTTTCTTGTCTTTGATATTGCTTTTTTTTCATTTTGATCTTTATAAAAGAGGATGCTTGTAAAGAAACTATTTATTTATGTACCATTTATCACGTCTCTGATTCAAGTCGGGCAATGTCATCGAACAGCTCAGCGTAACCGTGACAATCGATGGCCTGTTGTTTATACCAATGATCAGACGAACACTATATCCTATGACCCTGCTCAGCCTGTAGACGTTTATATAGACCTGATTAAAGACGGCATATTCATGGCTCCGAACGAAACATCCTTACTTCCTTCTTCAGATGTTGTTTATACTTATGACGAGACGTCACCCATTGCTAAGGAGCTCATGTTCGTATCTGCCCTTTGCAAGACAACAAACTGTAGAGAAAGTCTTGACGTATGGGATTGTCCCACATGTTCTGAAGTATTACCTGATGCTGTCGTTGTTCGAACTTTTAAAACGTTTCCTAATGATATCACCGGCCAAATACTGAGATCGGACAAGTATGTGTTAAATTGATCAATGCGTTAAACTTATTGTTTTATGCACATAGTATGACAGCGTTTTTTATTCAAGTCAGGGGAGCTAATAGCAATAGCAACAGAATTCTTGTAACATATCTTTTAATCCTCCCTTAAAATGTATAAAATATTAACTCTTTAGCTTAGTGGAGCAAACAAAACTTGGTTGATCATCCATTCATCCCTGGCGCTCGAGTACAAGAAGGTGAAATAGTAGGCTCACATATGAAGATTATGACTAAAGAAATAAATTGTATCTAGGTTACTTGGAATCTGCGTTAGATATCCGAGAAATCATTCGCAATACGATGAAGGATCAATTGACGATATATCCAAACTATAAAGTAGCAGTAGTTGGGTAAGTATTTTTTATAAAGAAAAAGAAAGGGCAAATGATAACAATCTCTATTAGACATTCTTTTGGTGCTGGTGTTTGTTCATTAGTCGCTACACATCTTCAATATGATTTCCCTCAGTTGAACCGTAATAACTTTAAGGCTTATTTATTAGGTAAGAAGACATATGGTTGTTCTTGAACAATTCTAAAAGACATTCTCTAGCCAAGCCTCGTGTAGGTGATTACAACTATGCGAAATATGTCGCAGACAAGGATATAGAGATCGTCCGTCTTGTGAATGCTTTAGATGGCAAGTATATATATGCATATGATCGTAAGCCAACAAGATATGTACTGACTGTCTTTTTCGGTTGAAAATAGAAATGCCTCATAAGCCATCAATCCTCGATGGATATGTTGTAAGTTGAGATAAACATTAAATGGTTGTCGTACTGATACACACACCTCTTGTTAGCATGAAGGGGATGAATACTGGTTAAAATATTATAATAACGGAGAATTGTTGCTGAGTAAGTTAAAGAGCATATCCCGATAATGATTGCTCACATGATCTCTATAGAAGTTTGCCCTGGACCCTTCGAAACAAGAAACTGCTCCAACTCATCTCCCTATTTTTCTTCCTTTGAGCACTCTGAGTAAGATCATATGCTAGAAGTGATTTTTGTTACTAATGCATCCGTACTATAGAGCCTTTGGTATACAAGAGGCATGTTTCCCTGATGATGCTCTACATCTCAACTTTACTGCATTAATTGAAAAGCTTTCAAATGAAACAATATCACAAATCAGCAACAGCAACAACTAACTTATATCCCTTTTATATATACTATTTAATGTCCTTTCTGTTGAGCTTTAATAAACGATTCAGTTAGTCTCGAAGGCTCTCCCTTTTGTTGAGCTTGTGGTTGACTCGCTTCATTTGCCATTTCTTGATCTACAAAAAGAATTAATATATAAAAAGTATAATATCTATAGATTAACCTACTCATTTCCTGCATCTGTTTCATCATCTTGGGCATAAACAATAACATCAAGCCACTCATGCCCATCATAAGGAACATCTTGTTGGCAAATAGATCTTTCAAGTTAAAGCCTTGTTTTTGCTACATTATACATTAATAACAAGGATGATTTCCCTTCAAAAAAACATTACCATAAAGTAATCTGCCTCTGCTTTAGCTTGGATCTCTAATGGATAACCGATTCTCTGTCCAAAACTATTCCAATCACGTCCCAAGCCAGTATAGGCTGCCCATATGTGTCCTTCATCATTGATATCTACGCGCAACTATAGTCGTGCATTAATACACATTGCGATATTTGTGTATGTACCTTTGGAAATATGTATTTTATGCTGTGAACTTCTAGCATATATGATCCAGGTTGGACGTCATAACTACAAGAATTAGCTGAATCATCCAATAGGACAAGATAGGATAAAAAGTATGCTTACAGTACAAAGCGTCCATCTGATTGAATACGAGTTGTCTTAAAAGCACCATTAAGTGCAACACGGGCTGTTGAATAATCAACTTTTGATAAATCTAGTTTGGAAATGAGTTGATTTGAACAAAAAGATAAAACATGTATATAATGATGTACCATTGATGACAGCATTGGGTATGATCTTTCCTTCAAGACGAACGGCTGATGTAAGTGTCGCAAGCAAGCTTGTTAGATAAATAGTGAGTTAATACGTCACATATATGGCGTGTTTTTCTAAAATATGCACCTTGTAAACAAGAAATATAGTAATCTCATTTCAGTAATACAGCAAAAAGAGGACTCTGTTGGCTTTGCTGTTTTAAATGACTCTTGCTTGCAGTGTCAGAATTGTATCCCCGACAGTTGCCTTTGATATAATGTGCTCCTTTTTTAAACCTTTCTTTCTTATATCTTTCTTTATTCTATTTTTATAAAAGATATGGTCACGAAATACAAGGCTGCCTGGGCTGTTGTGATTACTAGTTCAAATGCTTACATTAAAGGTGTTGTTACAATGAAGTACGCTTTACATAATGTTCATAATAGCCAATACCCTCTCCTGATTCTATATACATCACATGTGAAGCCTGAAATCGTTGAGATGCTCAAGAGCATCGGGTGCCTTGTGAAGAATATCGATGCTATATACCCATCTGGGAAAGTGGATTACCAATTTAAGCGGTTCTCCGAGACGTGGACAAAATTGGCTGTATGGAACCAAACTGAGTACGACCGTCTGGTGTTGCTTGATGCGGACATGCTACCAGTGAAGAATATGGACGAATTGATGGGCCTAGAATTGCCTCAGGACTGGGTTGCTGCATCTTACGCTTGTACATGTAACCCACAAAAGATCAAACACTATCCTCCTCACTGGATACCTGAAAACTGCGCGTACACAGGATGCCAAAGTATTCAACCATCTCCAATTAGTGACCGAGCCAATTATTTTAATAGTGGGCTTATCGTACTCTCGCCAAGCAAAGATAAATACAACAGCATGATTAATTATCTAAATAGCATGGAAGATCTTACAGTTTACTCATTTCCAGACCAAGACTTTCTGAATGAAATGTTTAAAAATAAGTGGAAGCCAATATCGTACGTTTATAATACATTGAAAACGCTACAATGGGCTCATAAACCCATGTGGGATATAAATCAAGTGAAAAACATTCATTTCATCCTGACTAAACCTTGGGATCTTGACATCAATCAATTATCCGATCTGGAAAACATCTATAGGGCGCTATATAAACTTTGGTGGAACTATTACTCAGAGGCTTGTGGCAGCACCGGTGCCTCAAAGAGCCTGGATAGACTGTTGGCTTGATGCTTATGATCTTTGTTGTTGTTAATATGTAAAATAATACTAATATAAACTATTAATAACAATAAATCTTATAATCGGATGTATGCTTTTACCGTTGCTTCAACCGGCGATTACAAATCAGCCGACGTGTAAACTCCTTTAAACCTTATTTGACTTAAACTTGTTACCTTTTGTTACAAAAAAAGATATCTTGTGCTTCATAATGAGATTATTGTTGTTTATTCTCATAAAATAGTTTTCAGGCACACCGCTTGCTAGATATTGCTTAAACATAGTGATTGAAGAAGCTTAGCAAAAAGTTAAAATGAGTTTAGCTATTTGACTTGCGTCATATTAACTAGACTAAAAAAAAAAAAAAAAAAAAAAAAAAAAAAAAAAAAAACGCAGCAGCAAGATGTTGTGTTATATGTCAGTCTAGTTAATAGCAAAAGAATTCTTACAGTGCGAAAGCTACTATCAGCATCAGTTAAATAATGCCGGTTGAAAGCTGAGAGCAATTGTGATATGTACAGAAAACATCTGCTTTCTTGTAGAAAGCGATCATGGACTACTGGAAACATCCTTTCACAATGGGTAGATTTATCAGTACCGTTAAGCGTTCTATCGTTCATTCAATCTTTTCTATATGGCTAAAGTGCCAGGAATACCGTTGGACTGTTTGGGGGGAAGAGGCTTGCTTAATAACATGGTTACAAATAGTTCTTTTATTTCGCATTTGTTGATCCTTGGGTAATATAGATCTGCGTGCCGCTTTTAAAGGCTATCTCCCCCTACTTCTTTTGAATCTGATCTTGCCTACAAAAGATGATATCTCTCTCGCATTCTCTACAATTCTCCTTACGGAGAACGCGGGCTCTATTTTTTGATCCAATGCAAGTTCCCGATAATCTGCCAGTCACACACACACTCTCCTTCACTTTGTCAGGTAGCAGCAGTTTATTGTCCAAAAATATCCGTTTCACTCTTAAAATGATTAGTACAGTTCCCAACATTCCTGGCGAGTTTGTCAAGGACAATGCACATCTTAAGGAAAAAGTGGCTGCACTTTTAAAATTAGAAAGCTACAAGTTAATACTCTACATTTAGTTCCTTTATAATCCTCTTTGACACAGTTTCTCTCCTTCTTTTATATATAGATTTCCAGGTGCACAACCTGTTAGCTTTGGTGCTGAACATTTGACGGAAATTGAGCAAGAAGAGTAATAATAAAGGGAAACTTACTTCCGATGTACTTTGTCTAATTCCTTGATTTAGTTACTTTGTTGCTGAAAAGTCAGATGGTGTACGCTGTCTTGCTCTATTAACTGTTAACGAAAGAAAGGAACCAGAAGTGTACCTTGTAACGTATATTGGATATATTAACTTGTATTCAAGATGACTGAAAAAAAGTTTGATAGTTTGATAGAAAGAATAACTTTTATGTTGTTCGTAACTTTCGCTTTCCTATTCCTGGAGATCCAACCTTTAGGAAGTGTCTAAACAACACAATCATTGATGGTGAATTCGTACTAGATAAAGAACCCGATGGACGAGTAAGATGGAGCTTTACTTCAAAGTATGGTTAATAACATTCTCTAGATGCAACTACGGTTTTTATTATTTGACTGTCTCTGTATAGAATCAAAGGTACTTGTCTCACGCGGATTGATGAGCAGGCTTGGCGTAAGTGTGAAGAATAACAAGGTTCATGTAGACTGACTTTTTACATTAGTATTTAAAGTCGGATATCATCAAGCCGCATCACGAAATGATAAAGAAGAATCCACATATGCTAAAATATCAACCATTTTTGTAAGTAGACGAGGCAATAAGATTAGACCTCCTCCTTTGTTGATATAGTATTTAATCGCTAGAGTGGAATTCAAGGAACAACAGTTCACTTATCATTTAGATGTTGTGTTTAATGAAATTATACCCAAACTTAAACATGGAAACGATGGTTTAATATTTACTGCAGTGAATGCTCCTTACATGATGGGAACATGTAAAAAAATGTAAATAAGCCATACCACCAAAACACTGTCTCTAATACCTTGCTTAGGTTAAAGTGGAAGCCATTAAACGAAAACTCTGTAGACTTTAAGGCTTCACTCATATTTCCTGGATCGTCATTACCAGGAGTAAAGGATTACACTGCAAAGCCAAAGATTAACTTGCTTGTATGGCAAGGTGATAAAGAATACAAAGTTTTTGATCAATTGGGCATCACAGAAGAAGAATGGAAGAAGCAATTTGGAAAAAATCCAAAATATATGGATGGAAAGATCATTGAGTGTAACTATGATCCAGAAGTCCAGCAGAGGCTCGGTTTGCCATCTCCATGGCGGTTTATGAGATATAGAGACGACAAATTAGATGGTAACTTCCAATCTGTCGTGGATAACGTATTAAATAGTATAAGAGATGCTGTGTCAAAAGAGCAGGTAAGACACATTATCTTTATGCACGACACATTGACTAATAATTCTCATATAGCTAATAGAACATATGCCAACCATTAAAAAGGCTTGGACTAAACGCAAAGAGCAGTCTGGAGAACCCCAGGCAGATGGAAGACAGGCCAAGAAGCCGAGACAAGAATGATGAGCATTTATACAATTTTGTACATACAATCAAATAAAACGAATGCATAGAATAAGAAAAAGATGTTTTTTTTTATTTAATAATCATCGCCTTTAGAAACAATCTATTAAAAGAGAAAAAGGATTTAGTCTATGTTGTATGATTATTATCTTGGTGTCACTTACTTCTTTACAGGTGGGTCTAAGCAAAATGGTATGCTCCAATTGAGCAGTATAAGAGCCCTTTGTGTCAACAAGTGGGGGATAAGCAGTGACAACACCTGCATCGACCAAGTTTCTTAATCCCATCAAGTACTTTTCTTCACCTATACGGTCAAGATATCTTCTACAGAAGGGCAAAGTACCAAAGTTTTTGGTAATCGTGCTCAACAGAGACTTGGCTCTAGCTAGACGTAAAGGAACAAAGCCTGATTCTGTTGATTTAGCATAATGAGAGCATTCACCATCTTCAATGACATAACCACGACCAGTCTAAGAAGGAAGATTAGTATATACATATATATATATATATATATATCAGTGTCTTCTTTATATAGCATACAGAACAGAAAGTTTCAATAGCAAGTTGCTCTCCTTCTTCCAATTTCGTCTCATCACCAGAGTCTCGGACGATAGGCACTGATTTACCTGCGTGAATTTTGTAGGGCTCAATGGTGTGGCCATTCAGATTGCGAATAGGCTTGATATCATAAGTCTTTCCATCCAATTCAATTTCATATGAATCATAGACTTCATGTACTGCAGCACCAATATCACACAATCTAACATCGATCCCTGCTTCTTTAATACCAGCGTATGTGGCTTCCCTAGCTGCTTCAACAAGTTTATCAAATTTGGGATTAAAGTTTACTGTGAAAGCTGAGTCGACAATTCTTCCCTTAACATGGACACCAAAGTCAACCTTCATCACATCGTCATAACTCAAGACGGTCTTGTCTCCTGCATTGGGTGTAAAATGTGCAGCACAGTGATTCAATGACAGGCCGGTGGGGAAACCGATACCAGCTTCAAGACCATTTTCTTCAACAAGTGATCGAGTCCCATTTTCGATTAGTTCAGCGATTTCGGTCAATGTCATGCCAGGCTTGATCATCTTTCTAGCGTATGCACGCACCTGATTATCCCACAGTTAGCCAAGTAATTTGCATAATATATCTATATATGCTCCTTATAAAAAAGGAGAAACACATACCTGACGATGAACTTCAGCAGCTTTACGCAAGTCATTGTAATCTTCTTCCTTTAGTCTTTCTTCGGCACGCTTTTCTTCGCTTGTAGTTCTCCAGAGATTACTAGGGATATTGTTTTAGTTCACTTGTCAGACATGTATATAAACTAATAACTGTACTCATTCACATAATCATGACATTCACCTACAGGATATACTTTATTGGTGTATATTTTAGACACAGGCACAGTTGGAGGCTCAGTTTGTGTCTTGGGGCCCTTCTTCTTCTTCTTGTTCTTCTTTTTCTTCTTGGCTGCTGCTTCTGATCCTGCACCGGTGTCTTCAGTCACTTGATCGTTGTTTTCTTCGGCACTTTCAATGTGTGTTTCTTCCAATTTCTCCGCTACTTGCTTAACTTCTTCGGCTGCTACCATATTTGTGCGTGTATGTGTATTGATTGAAAAAAAAGAAGAGAATTGGTTCAGCCTTAAATGAGAGCTCTTGTCGTCGGCAAGTGAAAATTTTTTGTTTTGTTTTTTTTTTGGAACTGAGTTTTATAAGGGTTAATGCTTTATAGATAAAGAACCCTAGTTGATAAACCAAGCTTAACTTCTATTTATATTGCTTAAGCCTGCCATTTGAATGAATGCTCTCAGTATAAGCTTTTTTTTTGCTAGGAATACACATGCCCTTATGTAGAATCTCATCTAACTTTTTTCTCTTGCTCTAACGCAAGTATAAGTATATAATAACTGGCGTTTAGTGAGATAAATCATTATATAATAGAGCTGTTTTCTTTTTACTTTGCTTGATGTCAACTTAGCTAAATACAGCGAAAGCTTCTAGCCATCTGACACAGACGGCCTCATCAAAATCAGATATGCTTGGCCCACTGTCGATACTAAAGACGTTATAGATGGGACGTTAAGCTTTCTTTTTGCATACACCAAAGGTAAAACATTTTACAAGTTGTCAAACAGTGTTTCTGAACTTTATGTATATATTGTGCTTTAATCCAGCAACCATAATATCATTTGCAGTGGAAAGGGCTCATCAGGGAGAGCATCTTTCCCTCAAGAGTTGGTTAAGGAATACAAAAGCCAGCGACTTGAGAAGCAAGAAATATTTCCTTTGAGTACTGCTCTCTGCTCCTACATTGATGCCGTTTTAGAAAGCATTGTTGCTTGTTTCTGTAATGGCCAACCTAAGAGAGAAATTAATTAACGTTTGATTTTATTTATTAAAGTAAACGTTGAAAGTCTTCAAGAGTAAGTATTAGTCTGTGCTCCAACTGGACGGTGAAAATATCAAAGAAGGGCAAGAAGCCGAGCTCCTTAAGGAGCTATTTGCAATTGCGTAAATTTCAAATAATAAGAAACATCCTCGTATAGTCAAATTCACTAGCATATTTATTATATTGGCATGCCTTGTACAGAAGAAATATAAAGATAATCCACAACGAAACGGTTTTCAACAATTTCCTGATTGAACTGTTTATGAAAGCGATAACTTTCTCGATCAATGGTGAAAAGTATGCTGGCACGAACATTAATTTCTTCCCTGGTGAGGATCATCTGCTATTGATGAACAAGCAGAAGAAAAAGCTTGGATTGACGAAAGATGATCGTTATCATTGTAATGCTGATGGGGTCATACGGTTACAAGGATTCCATAATGTTGAAGTTTCTGGTTCTTTCGGTGCAACCGGTGTGAACAAGACTAATTTTGGCCACCACAAAGCTATGTTTGGTCTGCTGTCAATGTTGAGAACCTTGGCAAACGAAACCAAATTTGGCTCGCTTGAGATATTTGAATAAATCAAGCTTTTATTTGTCCATGCTGAAGGTAAGTCATTTTATATTAAATAAGATATGGAAAGCGAATAAAACCCTTTCTTTTGCAGAGGATAAAGTCAAGCTTTGGTGACATGTTTGATATAAATCATTATAATAACTCGAGCATAATCTTACAGTAAAGCATACATTCTATCTTATGAGAATGACATTGACAACAATAGTAGCATAATGATCATGCTGACGACATTAAATATCAGCAGCAGCCATTGATTCTCCCCCTAGAAAATCACACGCGTCTTATTTTCATAATACTCCTTTCTTTTTAATAAACAATGTAATTCGCAAGTCATCGGCTTATTGCTTTTTTTCAGTAACAACTAAATTTGAACACAACATATGGTCTTTAAACTATGAAAAGGGAATTTTCATTTGTGGAGGGAAGGTGTTCTTAAAATGAAGCCCGAGATCAAGGATAAAGAAGAGTTCCTACAAGACTTTATAAGTTTTTACTGGAACTTCAACATATATAATAATAGCGAAATACAAACTTGAGCTTTTGTTCACCTTTTTTTTTTTTTTGTTAACTTGAAAAAACACTTGAGAAGAAAAAAGCTTCACGAATCACACAAAGAAAAAATGAGGCAAGCAAGATACCTCGTCTGTGCTCCTCTTCTTGTGTGATGTCGTAAAACCAAGCATTATCAGGCTTTCGGAAAAAGAACATAGCAGAGGAATGGCAGCTTGTGGTCCTTTCGATTCCCCCGTAAGATAGAGCTCTTTGTAAACAAAGTTTATGAATATATTTATTATTTAAAGTACAAGATTCAAATAAGCACAGCTTAGCAATGATTAGGATATTTGCACCAAAAGAACACGTTTGAGAAATTGAACAAATTGAGTTCCATAACAGAACAAAATATTGTATCCAAATATGACATAAGGACCTTTTACAACAATGGGCGAGATAGTATCGATACTGTGATATATAATGCCCAATCTACAATTTTGATTCTACAGTTACCAACACTGGCAACTAGCATAAGCCCGAAGAGGAAGGCTATATGATACTTTGATTAGAAAGCATAAAATATAGATCATGAACTTTATAGCTAGATCAATTAGATCAAATAATGCAGTCCAATAGAAAAAGCAATGGGCTCCCGAGGGCAGCCCTGGCAAGGCAACAGCAAAACACAAAGTCCACTAATACCAGGCAGAGGTTATCATCATAGCATAGGGTAGCTAACAAGCTCCCAAAGGCTTCCCTTACGGCGCATCCTGGCGGCACCTTGATTGCTTTGTTTTATAAGTAACTCGAACATTTGCATTATATGAAAAAGGATAACATGGAGAATTTTGTTACCTTCGACGAATATTAGGCGCGCGCCCTAAACATGACATTAGTTACTTCACGTTTTGTTTTTGTTTTTTTGAAAGAGATAGAAAAAGAGAGCAAAGAGATGACCGATGTTAAAGAAAGGAATGTAGCTATTCAGAAGTTGTACTTAGTCAAATCCATCTCAGTATTCAAGATAAATGTCACTCTGGGTATGTCAATATAAAAGGTGATGGTTTTTGCAGTTACCGCTGTTTAACCCATTCAGCACAAGGTGACAAAATAAGATTCTGGGGCGTAAAAATGAAGATGCGTGACACCTTGCTCCAAAACATTGAATTCTATAAAGGCACCTTTTCAGACTGCGTTTTATATGACGATCTGAAAAGTAATGCTTATTATGCTATAGAAAAAGAAGTAGGAAGCGAAGAGATCAAATAGTCAAAGCTTTATGATTGCATTCAGCAAAAGGTCATAGTTTCTATCCCTTCCTCTTGCTGGTTTTTTGCTGCTGATTGTGCCTAGCTTACAGCTGATGCGTTTAGGCGTTCCATAGCTGTATACCCAGAAGATGGGTTTGTCAGTAGTCCTCCAGAATTGTTTTTTTCGTTGCTGAAAACGGCAAATATCATCGTACAATTGAAGGATCTGAGGCAACTTCACCATCACCAATAATACTACAAAGAGTAGGGTACAGTCATTTTGTAACATTTAATATAAAACAACATAAAAAAATGTTATGATCAAGGCCTCAGCTAAGCATGTGGGAATATGCTTGCAATAAAACGGGAAAAGTAGCAAGTTACAAGCGCTCTAACTGGAGCTGATATCTCTAATTTATCTCAAAAAACTAATTCTTATATTTAAAGTTACTCAGATAAACTGTATAACTATCCCTTCATAACTCTATGAAGCTATATGGCAGTATGTTGTATAGTATAATTAACACATTGAAAATGTTACTAATGGCTTAATGATATTTTAGTAGACAATATAGCAAAAAATGCTTTATGAAGCTTAAAACTATGTCTTTTCTCTAAAGAAGAGGGTTGACGATTTATCAGGTTGGTGATGTTGATTTTTCACGCATGAAAATGAGCCAAGAAATAAGAAAAAAAATTATTTATTTATATTTTGCAGAAAAATTAGAAATCTTCTTTTTTTTTTATTCTGTCTTTGAAGATGAAAACACGTTGAGCTTTTCCTTCAACTTCTCTGCTTGCTTATCAATATCGATTTGTGCATTAAGAAGATAAGGACGTAAGAAGCGAGCATACATAACTTCGGCACCCTACAGAAATTGAAATAAGCTTTTTTTAAAACAAATAAACAATCGGTGTTACAACTTACTCTAAATTGAGGCAAAGCCAACCAAAGAATCAAGAGCGTCTTGAAGAGATAATAGAATGGGAACCAGTAAAGTAAAAGGTCAGAAAAGTATTCTGCAGTTTGAACAAAACCAATAACAGTCCAATACGTCAACCACTGCTTGTCATCTTCTTTATCAGGAGACTCAATAGCCTTAAAGGAAGCATATGCTACATGATATAAATATATAAAGCCCTTTATAAATATAAAGTTACGTTACCAGGATAAATCCAAGAAACAAGGTTTGTCAAAAGTTGACCAGCAATGTTGAAGAAAATCATCACAAAGCCAATAGCAGCAATGCCGAGAGCGACATAACTCTTGGGTACGCCAGTTCTACGCTCGAACTCATTGGCGTATTTAAACTTGCCAAGTTCAGTATCAACACGGCTAACTACCTCCTTGAACTTGATTTGAATTGCTTCCGCGCTATAAGGGCTTGCTGCAGACATGCTTTATACAAAATAAAATAAAAAAGAAAGAGAGAAAAGAAAAGGAGTAAATAAATATATAAAAAAAAAGTGTAAAAAACACCACTTGCTTGATTGAAACGAGTCATGATTTCTATTGGCGGACTGTAGTGCAACACAGTCAGCAAAGATGTATCAAGACCATAAATGAAGAAGATTAATTACTAGATGAATATTGTAAGATGATCTTGATATTTCTTCACTCAAGCAAGTATAAATATCACATATATATCTTAAATAAGCAATATTCTATTATCTCTTTTACCATAATCCAACATAATTATTATTAGCCAATAATAATTATCCGTCTCCTATATCTGAGTCTATTCCTATTTTGTTCGTAAGCCGCAAATATTACAGCCAAAAGGAATTCGCTGTGACGTTTATTATGTCGTGAGCGTAGTGAAACATATTAAGCACCAAGTATAAAATAACCTATGAACATTAAATACATCATATTTATAATTAAACAGGAGGAATAGAAAGGGAAGGATAAAGAACTGTTTCAGATTAATTATCTTGAATTTTGTCTTCAACGTCGAAAAAAATATCTCGTCACCAGGCGAGGCTTCGTTTTCTTGTTCGAGTACCAGAAGAAAATCACCGGTTGTCCAAGAGAGAGCAGTGTTAAGGCAACAGTTGAAAGATGTTTTCGGCGGTAATGGTTGTGGAACGTGGTCGAAGTAGTCCAATTACCCAGAGTTTGAATACCATCCACGTTGTAAAGCGATAGAGTGGGCGAGCTATCGAACGTTGACGCGTTGTTCTGAAGTAGATCGGCATATAACTCGACGTAGTCAGGAAGCAATAGCTTGGCTTATTACTGGCAAGCTAGTCTAGTGCGTTCACGAATAATGTGTCTGAAAGCCTAGAAGCAGTAGTCTTAAGGTGATCCTTTAGCGCCAAGAAAAAGGCAACAGGGCAAAGATTGCGAGCGTTATGAGAATGAATGAGGACAGGCTTGACGATTCGTCTTCCATTCCTGCGTTCTTTGGAGCCACAATATTAAAACGTAGTTTGAGTTCCTCGTTTACAGTTGCTGAAAGTAAGGAGACCCAAGCCAAATCGGAATGACGAAGTAAAGCTGCCATACCAAGCAGAAAGGCTGCTTTCGTTTGAAGCTGAGGCAAAGAGCAAGAAGACAGTTTGATGCTTGCGATATAATTGAAAGTTGGTGTAAGGCCAACCATTGGATGATGAATGTGTATCGGCAGAGCTTTATCAGTCAGAGCACGAAGAAAGCACGATAGATCGGCTGTGTGTATGTAATAACAAAACTGCGGTACCTCAAAGCTTGACAGTACTGTTATGCCATCACAATATTATCGATAAATATTCGAAGCAATCATTATCTGGGACTACGAGCTCTTCCATATATGGCCTATCATATGTGAGCTTACTCTTAGGGCGCCATTACAATATCCATATGAAGCGTCTGTGCTCTAACCTCCAACTTAACGGTTGCTTATCAACAAACATTGTCAGATCATGTACTGCCTCAGTAACAAGGCACCTAAAACAAATATCGAACCAATAGTTAACACTAGTTAGGTTTTTCCCAGTTATTCTCATTGTAGCTGGATGCTTATAGGTACGCTTACGGTATCCAGTTATCGCTATTGATTGTAGATGTTGAAAAGTATAAATACCATTGCTTTATTCATCGTAAATAAAGGTATCGTATATTTTAGTCTCACTGACTTCTTGTTTTTTTTCCTCTTTTACTTGGCAAAACACACTCTTACGATTTCGCATGAGTTACCTTGGAGGCATGAATACCAACACGTTTAAAAGCATCGGTATATATTTTATGCAGAGCTCTGTATGTAATTGGCGTAAATCTATCATCTCCCTTGAAGACCACAGTCTCGCACCAGTTTTCACGACGAGTGAAGTCAGGGAAAGGCTCGTTCTCGAAATAAAATCTTGAAAAAAAGACTCATTGCCAGAACACCGACAGAGCATACTTCAAAATTAATAATGAAGCCCTTAGATTACAAACACAGCCATAGGCTCATTAATAGACTTACCTCTTTACATTCCTTCAAATAGTATAAATACTCTTCTTCTTTAATAAATAAAACTCGAGTCAATTATCACAGTATAACTTCTGTCCTTAGACCTTCCTAGCCTATTCTTATCCTTTCTTATCTGTTTCTTGTCTCATTCTTATCTGTAAGTCTCATCTCTTCTAGATCATCTTACAAGCCCTTAATACCGCCCTCTTTTGTCCTTCCAATAGTTGCACTATCCAACATCTTAGTTCCTGTCCGGCTCTATTCCTCTCCTCTTTCCTCCGCTGAATAATACAGCTCAATACACTTCAATACCATGATGTTGAAAAGACGATCCATACTCAATCTTGCCATGTTGGCTGGTTTTTCCAAAAGTGATAGCTGCAACCAAAGCAATACATTCTAATATTCCTTGATTTTCTAATGGAAACACTAAAAAGAGAAAGTATAACATAATAATAGGGCTTACAGCGGTTTCAAAGGGATTTGATGTAGAATTAAAAGTAAAAAGTATACCTCTCTTATAGCTTTTTGAAGCATTGATGCCTTGATTTTTTTAATTATTATATTAAGAAAATAGGCCGGGCCATGGCATAAAAGGCATTATCTTATTGGATAAAACCGTCTTCTAAATGTTATGGGTTACAGATGAGTCTTTGTAGGTTATCACTACGGTAATTTTTAAAAATACTTTTTCAAAAAGGAAATCGGTCAAGGATTTTTGAGTTTCGACAGGTATTTTTTTGAATCAGAATTGAGTCTGAAGGTTCATATGCTGACCAAAGCACCCAAAATATCGCGCCAGTAGGACTAGCCTTCGCGTGATAAATAATCGAGACTTTTTCACTTCCTTTTCTCTTTTTTTTTTATTATAAATACTCGAATATTATTGTAGAATAAATGTCAGAAATTCAGCAACTCCATGTCATCATTATTGGTGTAGGTATCATAGGCGCATGTCGCGCTAACTTGTCGCCTTTTCGTATAAATTGTATTATAAAAATTGCAAAAATGCGACTGTACATTCTGAAAAGACTGTGCTCAAGTCCACAATGAATCTGGCGGACTGACTCAAGCTTAAATGCGACTCAGCTGTAGGCAATAAAAAAAGCAGGAGAAAAGGAAAAAAGGAAAAGGATGCTCTAAGTTTAATAAATTTCATCAAAAGGTCTAGTGTCAGCAAAACAACTATCAAATACACTCAAAACTGCTCGCTCAGCTTCTTCTTTACTACTACAGTTAGGATTCTGCTGCACTGAGAGAACAGCTCTTCTTTTCACACATTCCTGATGTTGCTTTGTAAATCTAAAGAATCCTCTTCTGATCTCTCTTGTCCATTTACAGTCTCCACTCAGACTAGCTGCTCTAATCTATGCAGTCTTATATATAAGCTTACATTATAGTTCACTAACAATGTTATACTCACTTCACTGCAAGCTTGATGCTTTAGATTGGTCCAATCAACCTTAAATTTGGTATTATCATACATGTGCACCATCTCATGCACCATCGTATGCTCTTGCATCTTTTTTTCTGGTAGTCTATTATAACATAATATAATGGCTGTAGGTGAGAATCCTCCTGATCTTGTTTCATCGCAAGGAAGGCAAAGAAAGTCATCCTTGGTCACTTCCTTTTTTATCTTTTTAAGTTCATCGACCATAAATCTGACAGGTGGACCTATGAGTGAATGCATAAGACAAGTAAAAATTACACAATTGTTTAAATGATTTACTGTTCTTTAATAAGTTCTCTTTCCATACTTCACACTTGTTGCACTGGTATTCCTCCAATTCTTTTTGCATGAGACCTCGAAAATGCTTTTGTTCCTCTTGAGTCATGCCTAAACCAGTAATGTATTGCAACGATTTACGCCATTTCTCAAAGGCTTTCATATCTTTTAATGAAGTAGCCTTGTCCTGTTCTGTTGTCATATTCTATCGTTGCTACCCTTGGCAAGAAAATTGTCGAAAAAAAAAAAAGAAAAATAGTACGCTTGTTTTAAAGCCGCGGTCTTAAATGTTTTTTTTTATTATATCACTTCAAATGTAACTCTAGTAAATAGTAAATAATGATAAAGGTAGCAACAGGTCTACCACTTATTTCCACCGTTGTTGTTGTATCTATTGTAGCCACCATAGCCACCACGGCCACCACGGAAACCTCCTCCACCGCGACGGCCACTGCCAAAACCAGAGCCATGGCTAGTTTGAACCAAGAGCTGTAAACGAGGATCAACTGGTTGATTAGTTTGGTTAAGAATATCCACCAAGTCACGGGCTTGACGGGCGTTTTCCGCGGTGAAGTAGGTAAACGAGTGACCTGTATTTCCACCACGTCCAGTACGACCCACACGGTGAATGTAGTCTTCAATGTTGGTTGGGAAATCATAATTGATGACGTATTTGACATCCTTGACATCTAAAGGACAGTTAGTATCTATGAGCAAGGAATAAAAGATAAAGAAAAAAAAAGAGAAAATCATTGATTTGATTTGATTTTCATAAAACGCAACTAACAAGTGTACACACAAGTATTGCTACAAAACGCCCTTCTACAAATTCAGAGACAAGCCTCCTAAATTGTCGTAAAAGATATAAAGTATTGATCCAGAGAAACATAACCTTCTCTTGTGTTAAACAATAAACGTCTACAGACTTGCCCGAAAAGAAGGTTCCTAATATGCTGCTATATCTCTGTAACCAAAACTAGTCGTTCTGTAACAATAAAAAGAACCAAATTCTTTCTTTGTTCGTTCCATATGCGATTACGAGAGTTTTATACAACTCTTCTCTTCTTTTTTCTCTACAAGGGATATAAATATGTATACATACCAATACCACGCGATGCAACATCTGTGGCAACCATAATAGGATGATCTCCAGATCGGAATTGGTTTAATACCCAATCACGTTCATTCTGTTGTTTATCTCCATGAATAGCAAGAGCAGGGAACCCATCTTGACGTAAAAATCTAGTAATCTCATCTGCTGTACGTTTGGTACTAGTAAATATAATTGTTTTGCGTTCATTTTCAGGTTGTTCCATAATACGCTCCAATTGAACAATCAACCTATAAAAGTCAGTAAATCAAATATTATTAATGTGCTCACTCACTTTCCACGTTTCTCTGCTTGTGTGCAGACTTCTACTGATTGAGAGATATTAATGGATGCACTCAATGACAAAGAACCAACGGTCACTTGAATGAAATCCTTAAGGTATTGCTGTGCTAAGCGTTCAACAGATTTAGGCCAGGTAGCACTCCACATAAGAGTCTGTCGATCAGGACGAATTTGATTGACAATCTTTCTGATTTGAGGTTCAAAGCCCATGTCAAGCATACGATCGGCTTCATCAAGAACAAGATAAGTCACACGCTTCAAATTGGTCTTTCCAGCTTCAAGCATATCAATTAAACGCCCAGGGGTAGCAATACATATTTCAACGCCCCTCGTGAGGTCTCTAATCTGTGGGCCACGAGGAGTACCTCCATACAGACATGTGTTCTTGATTCTAGAGGTTGCACCAAACTTGTCACATTGTTCACGGATTTGTACTGCAAGTTCTCTTGTAGGAGCCAAGATCAATACAATGGGACCATCACCAGGTTGAAGCAAAGGTTGTGCATTGATATGAACAATAGCAGGAAGTGTATAAGCCAATGTTTTACCAGAACCTGTTTCTGCGACACCAACAACATCTCGGCCACTTAAAGCCATAGGCCAACCTTGGCATTGAATAGGAGTGGGATGAGCAAAACCTAGTTTAGCAATCTCTTGCATGACATATGAAGGGAAGTTGGCTTCTTCAAAATTTTTAATAGGTTTTGGCACACCATATCCAGTTACTGTCATATTAGCAGCATTCCTGATAGCCTCAATTTCTTCCAAGCTTCTTTGAGCAACATCTGGGTGTTCTGTATAGAAATTCTTTTCAAACTTTGGTAAAGCAGACAAGTCCCAATCAATGTCTTGAAGACCGCCAGAGTGTTGATTTTGCTGATATCCATTTTGACTTCTGTAACCGCCAGAATTGTTGTTGTAGTTATTTCCACCACTACGATAACTGCCAGCATAGCCATTAGTGTTATTGGTAGTAGCAGTAGTAGTTGCAGAGTAAGAAGAACCGTAGCCGTTTCCAGTAGGTTGGGTAGCATTTGATCCATAAGAGTAGTTTCCATTGTTTTGGCCGTAACTGCTGCCTCCATAAGAGCTAGAGTATGAATTACCACCACTCTTGTGGTTATCGTTGGGACGATAAGAAGAGTAACCACGGCTTTCAGAGCTGCGTGATCCATTTCCATAACTAGAGGCACTAATGCAAGAATGATTAATCATGCTAATGTGTTCTTTTTTTTTTTTTTCAACTTACGGTCTGCTTGATCTTCTAGGTGAAGTCTCACGATGATCACGATAGTTTCCACTTCCCTTGTTTGAATAACCGGTTCTTTCACGGCCACTGGAGCCATAAGATGAAGAATGATGGGAAGTTGAATAAGAAGACATATTTAATAAAGAAAAAAAAGCGATAAAATAAAAAGCAAGAAGGAGCAACTATTTTGATTATGGCAACAGCTGTCTCAGCCACTATTTTAGCCTTATCCAATTAAATTTAAGGATACGAGTAATCAATCAACCACTAAAGAGACGTAGAGGGAAAGGGATAAAACGATCCTGATAGGACAGAACAACTCAACGTAATCAAGACCGCACTGTGCAGAGCTTCCGACAAGCCAATCAATATCAATTTTGTATTGCCAAAAATGGAAGTTCGTTTTTAGAAACTCTAGTGTTTGCTTACATTTATAAGTGTACGAGTGCGTCAGCTGCAGTGAAACGGTTGGGCGCTCACATTCGAACTGCACACAGATGGGCTAAACAGCATAATGTATGCCCTGAAAGTAGTTTTGAGGACTGCAAAAAGGTAAGTCGTAAGTGTATCTTGATTGAAGAGCATAAAACGACTGATCAATTTCATTGATGCTAATCATTCTACCACTGTTGTTGAAGTGATAGAACATTTATTGAAATGATTCAATGATCTTAAAGCCTCGCGCAACACTGCTTATAACTTTACGAGGAGTGAATTCAGCCTTTCATAGAAAAAAGCAGATTTCCATTCTATCAAAAGAAACAGTCCAGAAAAGATTGAGGAACGGTATGGTTGGGCTCGTAATTGGAAAAAATACAGTTATTAGCTTCCTGACAAATTACTTGTTTCTTGATGAATCTGCTTTTGATATAAAGATGAAACGTTCCAGAGCTTGGTCCAGAGAAGGTACAAGTGCTATTGTTACCAGACCTACTACGAGAGCAAACACAACGCTCATTTTTAACCCTATCTCTGCCGCTGGTTTGATCACAGTCGACGTAAAAAAACCAAGAACTGCCAAGAAGAGAAAGGCTGAAGGATTATTAGCTCAGGAACTACTGTATTTTTATTAATTATTGACGTTAGTTTTATAAATTATTGTCGTAAAATAAAAAAATTATTTTCGTAAAAAGACGACAAAGAAAAACACGTTTGAATAAAACGACATTATATCAAAAGAGAGAGAGATAATGAGTATATGTAGAAAAGAAGAGAAAAAGCATACATGTTCTTCTGGTTTCATGGAAAAACCGAATAAAGAATTTAAACTTTTACAGAGAGACTAAAGAAGGTCATTTCTAATACTAAGTTAATTTTAACTCCAAGACAGCCCACCTGTTAATATTACTGTCAAATGGAATAGTGAGCCATGTTCTTTTTGTATTTGTTATTACTCTGATAACATTACAATGGTTTCAATACGACATCTAAATCTGGAAAGCACGATATTCAGCCTCAGTAGCAGCGTCATTACCTTTTGGAAATACAGTATATCCATGGATGTCAAGGCTAATACTACGAAAATATTCTTGGTGACGATGAATTCACATTTCGTACAGCATGAATTTTGTTCTCGATCACAGGCGAATTTACTTTCCGGAAAGAGTGTATAACAGGTCGCTACTTCAGTTTCTTAAAATGACTCCCGATGAAGTAGACAAGCATCCACATATGAAAGGTAATTATATAGTCATGGATAATGCACACATTCACACGCATGAAAGCATAAGGAAGTATATTGAGCATCGAGAACATAAATGCGTGTATCTTCCTACTTACTCTTCTGAACTTAACCCAATAGAACAATCCTGGGCAGTGACAAAGAGTAAAGTTAAGCGGCATGGATTTTTGCAGGAAGACACTTTATCAAAAAGAATTACAGAAGCCTGCAAAAGCGTGGAAAAAAGCCACTTCTGAGATTCCGTTTCGTATTCTTACAAGTGCTGGGAAAAATGCCGAGACAGGAAGCCCGTATAATGGTTACATACGACTCCATCCAACAGCTAGTAATGCAGCAATCAAACAACCAAATGATAAAGACGTGTGCGTTTACTTTTACATCAACAGAATCCTCAACCCTTGACCATGTACGGCCTCTCATCAACTGTGAGCGAAAGCTCACTTCAACAACAAGCAAGCAATTCTCTTAAAACTTGGCACCGGCAGTTTTCACTAGCTGATGATGTTGAAGCGCAGCACAATAACTTTTGAAGCATGATGCTACAAGGTGTGCTTCACCTCAGAAACATAAGCATACGCCAAGATGGAATAAGTGATTTATGAAAAGAGAAAAGAAAGAAGCTCATGGCAAAAAGGGGAATGACCTTTTATATGCAAAAATAAATGTTGTTAGCCAATTATATCATATGACGCGTCGTCAAACACTATAGACTACAGATGTCATGGATCAGTATTGCGGTCTTGGTATATATTACTATATTAATATTTAATATGACTTTGGCTTATGTACGAAATATATATTGATTGTATTGCGTCAAAATGTGTAGAACCTTCTCTGATATAAAAGAAGAAATACGACATCATCCTTGGCAATTCCCATGACAAACAAATCATGTTTGCTTTGGCGTGAATCATACAGCAACACACGATTCACTGTATGTACGCTTTTTAGCGATGATACCATGGGCTGGACTTGATTCTCCAATCTCCAGTCTTTATTCGTAAAATAACGTGGATATTAACAAGGCCCTCCAGCAATGACGCCTGAGGCATTAGTTATAGTTTTGTTGTTGCTGCTAGTACTTCGCGTAAATGTGTAAGAATAAAAGCAAAGGAGTGACGAGTCTCTGTTTCTCCTTTTATTAGAAGTGAAAGAGAGAACCTATAGCAAAAAGAAATTAGGTTGTCATCCCTATCGCTTGTAAAAAATTAACGAGCTCTATACTCCAACGGGCAAGCTCATAAGACGGCGAGAGCAACAGTGAAACGGCTGGGTGCTTTACTGTTGCGTGAAACTTAAAAGAAATACTGGATAAATTAAGGTATATGATATGTTTTATCTGTGTAAAAAGAAAAGAGGTACGATAAGAGTGACCATGAGATACTAAGTGTTTTAACAACCCTCAGTTATATATTTAGACTCACTGCGCATACAGTCATTAAATTACCTCAGCCCAATAATCAGGGCTCTTATTAGAATAGGAGGTGTCAACATCTGCTGTTAGTCTCCTTAATAAAATATTAAAAACTAGGCAATCTCATTTTAATCATAAATGATTGTTTTATTACTTCGCTTTACGGCTTTCAAGAAAAAAAAAAAATAGTCGTAAATATTAAAATAACAGGCATAGAGAAGAAATCCATAAATAACTTAAAGAAAACAGTATTCCAGTAGACCTTTTTTGACATCACTGTACGAAAAAAGGGGGAATGAAATACAAGAAGAAAAAATGGGAATCTATCAAATAAAAAGGAGACATGTAAACAAATGCAGAAGAGAGAAAGAGAAAGAGAGCAACGGGTATCATGAATAATAAATAACCTGTGCCAAGAAGAGAAAGAGTAAAATGGAAAGTAATAAATGGTACACAATGATGATCTTCATATAAAAACAATTGTTTTTACATGTTGACCTGGTACATTCTTTCGAGTGCTTGCTTTTGCAAGATGGACTCTTGGAACCTAAGATACAGTTTAATACATGGCCTACTTTGTTTATTATGTAACTTACTTTCTCAGTTGTTCATTTTCACTCATCATGCGTTCCAATTCAGCCAAAAGTGACGCTTGGTTTCTTTTAAGATGTTGCAAGTGTTGGACAGCTACCAAAAAAAAAAAAAGGAGGAGGGTTAGTAGGGTAATTAAGGACGATGAAAAGACATACTTCTATGCAATAAGGCAGCTTTGCTCATCTTTTTGTTAATGCAACCAGGCAGATGTTGGCGCAATTCTTCGAAACCATCCTTGATTTGAGCGCGACGCTTTTGTTCGGATTGGATATGAATTTGTCTACGGATTTCTTGGGCAGAGACACCATCGATATCTTCCTCAGAGGAAGAGCTGTTGCTGTTACTGTTATCGTCGTCATGCTTGTTTGCACGTCTACGCTTTTTGTTATTTGAAGATCCATTTTCGTAAGTTTCCTTTGAGTATTGATGGAATTCGGGTAAAAATGATTCAGGCAACTTGTTAACATTGGCAATCTTCTCAGTGATAGTTGTATGAGGAGAGAGCAATGGTGGAGATAAAGTAGAAGAAACAGGAGGCGAGAGACGAGAAGAGATCGACTCGGGGCTAGCAGAACCTTGCTGAGAAGGAACTTGAGGCGGATGATAAACATCGTAGGTCATCATGACAGAGCTTTGATTCAAACTGTCGATTCCATTATCGCCATAATAGAAGGCTATATAGGCATGTTAGTGCATGACATCATATATAAAATACATGTACTTGCCTGAAGGATAAAGTTGAGCATCAAAAGGCTCCAATTTGGAGACAGTGGAATAAGTGGTAGGCATAATGTATTCATCAAAGCCAAATTCTGATTCGATAGTATTCATCTTGGGAATTGAGACAACAAATGAAAGGAGAAATAGAAAGGAAAGTATGGGGTGTTGTTTCTGTATTTCTAAAGGAAAGTAGAAAAGTTTGTTAAAGTAAATGAATGACGGTAAAGCCTGTTTGCTTTTTTGTGTTATAAAAGAAAAAGAAAAAGTGAAAAAGCCTTTTCCTTTTTTTATTCTAATTATTAAGTTGTACAAGGCGATAATACCTTGTACATTGACTATAAAACGACTTGATGGTCTTGCAATTTCCGTGAATTCAGTAACAATAGGTTGTCATGGCAATAAATTTACTTTAAATGGATAAAGCAGCTACTACGGTTACTGTGTTTGTGTTTACTTTTGAATATCTAGCAAACATGGTCTATTTCAATTTTTTTCTTGAGTAACCCTTCTGACATGGAAATAGCCATTTAATTGGGCAAAACATAGTTACACATTATAAAACACTTTTTTTGCTGTAGAGACTATTTTACTTATTAACTTGCATATCGAGTGAGCCCTTATACATCAAAATTATTGTGGCAATTAACGTTATCTATAAGAAGATGTAGCATTAATGTGCCCGATATGATTGGGAATATCGTAGATAATCTTAACATCTTTGAACAAGTTTCGAAATAGGGGGAAGGAGGCAAACCAACTCAAAGCACATCAGTGATCGAGCTATTTTATAGACCACAGCCACCAAGAATGGAAAGATGCCTTCGAAAAGATGCAATCAACACAATCGGAGTTGAACAAAATAGAGGTAATTTAGCAATGCAGCTTGTCGACCAGACAAGACCAAAGTAGCCAGGTTTCAGTCAAGAATTCACCGCTTCAAAGGGCTCTTATTAAGGGACACTGCATTTCCTTGGATTTGTCTGTGTTTAAAAAAATAATGGTTAAATAGGATGTGCATATCTTGTTGAAATAGAACAGACAATATACCGTCTTCTTAACAATATAAGTCCTGTAACGAATGGTTGACAGCTAAATAACAAATCGTAGCCAAACCGAGCGCATAATGTGTATTATTGAGCTTTCGAGAACACTGCTTTCAACTCTTAAAAGTCGCAATTTCTAAGCAAACCAAGTCGAACTGAATGGGTTTTAATAGTTAGAAACTTTTCTCGCATTTTTATCCATTCAAACCATTAAATGAATGATCACGATCAAAATCTATTTAAAGATAAAGCATTGTGCGAATGACTACATTACTGTATTTTTATTAATTATTGACGTTAGTTTTATAAATTATTGTCGTAAAATAAAAAAATTATTTTCGTAAAAAGACGACAAAGAAAAACACGTTTGAATAAAACGACATTATATCAAAAGAGAGAGAGATAATGAGTATATGTAGAAAAGAAGAGAAAAAGCATACATGTTCTTCTGGTTTCATGGAAAAACCGAATAAAGAATTTAAACTTTTACAGAGAGACTAAAGAAGGTCATTTCTAATACTAAGTTAATTTTAACTCCAAGACAGCCCACCTGTTAATATTACTGTCAAATGGAATAGTGAGCCATGTTCTTTTTGTATTTGTTATTACTCTGATAACATTACAATGGTTTCAATACGACATCTAAATCTGGAAAGCACGATATTCAGCCTCAGTAGCAGCGTCATTACCTTTTGGAAATACAGTATATCCATGGATGTCAAGGCTAATACTACGAAAATATTCTTGGTGACGATGAATTCACATTTCGTACAGCATGAATTTTGTTCTCGATCACAGGCGAATTTACTTTCCGGAAGGAGTGTATATCAGCAATTGCCTTAGATACGGATAGAAATACAGACAAAGAGTTTGCATTTAGGAAAATAATAAGTAAAATGGTGCTCAAAAAGGGCCAACTTGCTTAAAGGATGGTACATGTGTAATTTTATTTGTTCAAATATGCTAAAATTCAATGCAATCTAGTATCTTTTTGTTCTATTTCCTGTATCCATTTCTACTGTACAAAGATCATCCCATTCTTCAATTATAGACGTGACTATATTTGGTTGATTGATCCATATGGACAACAGTACCATTGCTTCATCTTTGCTCTGTATACTCGCAAATCCTTGATCTGAAACGAGCCTCTTTTTCGTTTCAAGTTCTTTTAAATACATCTCTATTATTTCTTTCATTCTTTTGCCTAAAGCATATGTGAGTAACTGAATAGATTAAAGATATAACCACAGTACGGTATGTATCTAATGGACATGTTTTATACACTGATTTTGTCTTCAAGAATTCGTCTCCGTGCACTTTCTTTACTTGAAGACATATACTGCATAAGTCCTTAAACTGACTCTGCATTTTACTATGTTGCTTTTCCTGACCATTCATGTATCAATATCTTTTATGACTACAGCATTTTTTTGGGGAGTAATACCATTTTTTGCACAAGATCTGCAAGTTGATCATGTTGCTTTGTTATAATAGTCTGCATTTTATATTCATATTGTTGAATAATATTTCGAAATTCAAGTGTTAGCAAAGGATGCCAATATTCGCTTTCATCAGCATATCTAATCTTATATATAAGATGATTCAATCCGAGAGGAAAATAACATTGAGCATTTTAAACCTTGATTGAATAATTGAATTGGAAAGTTTGTTGGCAGTTGGGAAAGCATGTGAATTAATTTCATTCCAAGTATTGCGTGTACGTTTAAATTCTTCTATTAAGCCACTTAATTGCCTTTGAATCGTGCCAATGTTGTATGCCATATTTAATATTGTGTGTTAAAAGAAAAGTAAGCCACAGTGCGTATAAATAAGCTCCATAAATCATCTGAGTTTGCTGCATTTTGTGTGTGTCAAATTGCTAAAACATGAGCAAAGGTAAAAGAACAGGTGTAGGATGAGTCATGTTGTATTAATCTTTTATATTAGAAGAGGTATACAATCACATTTCTTATAGTCACCGAGAAAAAGATATTAACTATAACTGTAGTTTATTGAGAAACAGATCGAGGACTTGACAAAAGGTACGTAAAGGTACACAACTCTTTCTTTCTTCATTGCTTAACTTATTTTGTCCCAGAATTACAATCTATTAGTAATAAACAAGACAGCAAAACTATTGCATCTATTTTGGTCAAGAGAGGTTTACTTTATGAGTCATTGGACCAATTGGATAAATGTCAACAAGACATTCAGACAGCCTTCAAGATGGATCCAACAAATCAGGAGTTGAGAAGCTTGTTGACGCGCGTAACAGCCTCAAAAGAACATTCTGAAACTACAAAACAAGGCAACAATGATCCTCAAGTCGCTCAGTTTCAAGAAATACTACACAAATTGGATACAATCGACGTAAATAGTGTAAAATCCCTTGTGAGCTCAAACGACTTTATATCAATATTAACCTCATGTGGCTCTTTGGATACATCACCTCGCGTCAAAAGCTTAGCTTTCATGATCCTTACCAAGCTATTTAACCCACCTTCTCAAGCAGCAAGTAAATACCCTCTTACGTTTATCATTGAAAAGTGTGCTACTTGTTTTTCATACTCTGTCGGTCAGGGCAAAAATGAGTCAAAACTGCTAGCTTATCGTACTTTACAAGCTATTTTTCAAACAAGCATGACAGTGGGGTCCGCAATCTTGTGCCAAGAAGGGACAGTGGAAGAAATGATGGATACAGTAGAGTTTGAAATAGTACCCGTTCAGATAGCTATAGCTGAGGTACTAAACATCGCCTGTTCGGATAAAAGTTGCCGCAAGCAAATCTTAAAGTACGCGACAGACTGGCTAGCAAAGATGGCAAGTCAAAACAAGACTGATCCTCATTTGAAAGCAGCAGCTGGAACCATCTTGACAAAGCTGAAAGCTCAGTCTGATATACCAACCGATGAACCAGCAGAGGGCATATCACCGGATGGCTCAGTTCATTCCGGCAATCTGAGTGACTCCATGCGCAAGATGCAACTAACAAGCGATGACTTAGTGAATTCCTTGAAGCAGGTTATCAAATCAAAGTCATCGGATGCCAATGTAGTGCTAAATGCCCTTGAGGGTCTGGCATACTCCTCTTTAAAACCAGAAATCAAGGTATCGTTAGGAGAGGATGACGAATTCTTAAAGTGCCTGTCAACATTGGCAATAAATACTGTACGTGAAGAATCTTCTACTTCAAAAAACCCGCTACTGTTTGGAATTGGTACCATCTTTGCCAATGTTACTATGTACCGACGTATACTTAATGAGCAAGAAAAGCAAATGAAGAAGTTGAGGGATCTGGCCAACGCCAAGCAGCGTCAAGCTGAGGGTAAACCAGCAGAAGTAAATGATGATGATGATCCACGCGAACAAGACAGTGCTGTAGAAGGTCGTATAAATAAGGCAATCAAGAACGGAGTCTCTTTGGCCATGATAGTACTGTCCAAAAGTAATAGTGTTAATATTCGTGCAGTAGCTGCACAGACATATCTCAACATTGTCACGCCCCAGCAGACACGTGGACAATTGCTTCAGCAAGGTGTGCTTAAGGGTCTTCTTCCCCTATCTCGTGATGAAGGCACAACTGGCATAATCGCATCCCAAGCTTTAGCCAAATTAGCCATCACAGCAGATCCTCGCTTGGCATTCCATGGAGACACAGTTTTGGATCTGGTCAGACCCTTTTTGAACCTTTGTAAAGATTCTAGTCAGCTAAGGCAATTTGAGGGCCTTATGGCGTTAACAAACTTAGCTTCTGTTGAGGACCGTGTACGGTTACTTATTGAAAATGCAGATGGCATGTCTACTTTTGAAAACTTGCAACTTTCTAATAATGACATGGTGCAGAGAGCAGCTACTGAAATGGTCTGCAACATGACCTTTTGTGACCCAGTATTTGAACGCTATAGTGACCCTAAAAAATCTCAAAACCGCATTCGACTTTTGATGATTCTATCAGATCATGAAGACCCTGCAACTAGAAGAGCAGCATCAGGTGCTTTGGCTATATTGTCCAATAGTCCGGGAACATGTGAAATGATTTTAAAGGTTGACAAGTGCTATGAAAGAATGGCGCGGTGGTTAGAGGCAGAAGAAACTGTAGAAGTAAAGCACAGAGGGATCGAAGTCATACGTCTTTTATTACAATACAAAGGAAAGCAGATAGTAGAGGGACTTTGTAAAGAAAGCATAGATAGAAAGCTGGTGGATATTGTAAAAAATTGTAATGTTCAAGTTGTTCGATCTCTTGCAGTAGAAGTCCTTAAGCAATTTTCGGAAAATGGTGTGAAAATAAGCACTTAAATAAAACTATCTTATCTATACATTACAAGCAGACAAGGAGTTCCGCTACTTGTCACAGGTCAATTAGTATTGCTTTTCATGGTTGCTCTACACTTTTTTTCAGAAATCATTAGTTAAAACATTGAAAAAGAATTATATCTTGCTTTGATGAAAAGGTTAATTTATATGATTTTCAGGTTAATGAAGTATATCGTTCGTTTTCTAATAACCTTGCTTCTTCAAATCAAAATAAATAAGTAATCCGCTTAGAAAGGCAGCAGTGACGCCGTGACTAATGTTGGTTGTTTATGTTTAAATGGTTATGAAACGCAGCCAGATTATCATGAGACCCTGAAAGGCAGTAATCGGGCAATGTATAATATTGGTGATATGTATTATACAGGTACATGCGTGCATCAAGACAATGAAGAGGCTGTAAGATACTATTAAAAGACTGCAAAGTTTTAAGTTGCCAAAATAGAAAAGAATGCAAGGAGGAGCAGACAGGAACGCTTTTCCTAGCATCGTAAAAAGATACATGAAAACTAGTTCATTAAATAAAGAGTAAATAAGTGAGCTTGGATATGATTTTGGATTTAGTCATGTTTTGTTCCCAAACACCTTCTGCTTCAAAAAGAGAAACAACATAGGCTACTGTTACATGAAGCTGCTTGTTTTCATGCGGCATTTTTTGATCATTGATCTAAACCGAATTCATCAAAGTAAACTAATACTTTTGCTTGCATTGCTACAATAGATAATATATCATGATATATTTATATGTTTACTTGTATAAAAAGGAAGCCCTCGTTTTTCCATTTCTTTCTTCAAGACCATTAAGCATCATACAAGTAAGCAATGCTAAAATTAATAACGAATTTTAACCTATTACTACGATAACAGTGAGATTAAAGTGGAAGAAAAAAGTAATAGTTTCTAAACATGTTGTGATCTTTTATTAAGGTTTGTTTGTATAGCGCCAAAGACGTCTTCAAAGAAAGAGACGTGCCCAAAGAAAGAGATATCATTAAATGCAGTTCTGATTATGACAGTTCCTGAATGATATGCATATGAATAATAATAATATACAAGAAATAAATGACAATATTGTGTTGAGGTTTAAAACTCTTTGTCTTCTTTTGTTGGATGATTGCGATGCTTTTTCTTTTCTTCTTTTAATCCTTGATGCAATTGATGAAGTTGAGCAGATACTGTATTATTGGCAGCATGGATCGCGACACCATTGTGTAAGAAATTATCCAAAAAGGAGGCTGCACCTGAAATAGACAATTCTTTATTGGAATCTATTTTGAGATTAAGGGGAACGAGTTCAGGCTTTCTACTGCTCATGTTGGGATCAAGCAAAAATAAAACAATTGAAAAAAGAGGCCTTTAGCAAATTGATTATATACAAGCCACAAAATGATTATAGTAATATTACAAGTCCACCTACAGGCAACTGAATGCCTGTATAAATACATATGTATATGCTCATATGGGACAACCTATTCTTTCAAAAACTCTTTTTTAATATGATGATGTATATATATATACGTATATATACATATTTAAGGATTTGAAGGAAAAACAGCAAAGACAAACAAAGGAAAGGGAGAAGGCTGTAGCTTTAAAAATTAGGAGCAAAAAGAAGACATCTGTTGTCCAATAGTATCATAGATCTGTTTTTATCGAGTAGAATGTCATAAGAAAAGAGTAAGAAGGAGATCCTCCTGAGCTGATAGTCGACCATTCTACTCCTATTATCATGAACTGCACATAATTTAATTTTGAAATCCCGTTCTTCCTCCCCTTTTTTACACAGTTAAACAGTAATGGCAACTGAGGAAGTGAATGGTGCTCAAGAAAGTGAGTTTTCCATAATAACTATTAGTGATTCACTAACTTATCAAAAGAAAAGATAGTGGAGGCTTCGTGCGACTTGGCCGTTCTACAACTGGAGCAGATATTGGGGAACTTCAGCAAAAGATCAGTCAAGCTGAACAAGAACTGAATCAGCTAAGAGTTGAACTAGACCAGACTAAACAACAAGCAAAGCAAGCTGAATTATCTGCACAAGAAAGTGGAAAGACCAACCGTAAGCTAAAGACTGAGATTCAGACATTGACAGACATGAGCAATCGTAAAGACAGACAAGCAGAAAACTCCAAGGCAACCGCTTTCTTCTTTGAAGGACAAGTCAAAAAGTACATGGATGAAATTGAGACAGCAAGACAAGGCATGGGTCATCTCAAAGAACTTGATGACCAGTTAAATCAAGCAAAGGCAGAACAAGCTGAGCTCGAAAAAACGTCAAAGGAAGAAGCTGTTCGAGTGAAAGCGGTTATAAAGTCGATGCAAGAGACACATAAAGCAAATAAGGAAAACATGAAGCAAGAGATTGAAAAGGCTTATGCAGAACTTGAAAAAGCATCAGCGCAAACATTGCAACTTCAGCAAGAAATTCAACAAAAGATGGAAAACGAGTTACAGTCAGGAATGGATATTCAGGCACTGGAAAGAGAACATAAACTATTAGAGCAAAAACAAATAGAGACCATAAAACAAGTGTATGATGAAGTTGAGCAGCTTCGTAAAAGACTAGAACAATCAGAAGCTTACACTCTTTCGCACGAGGAAAATATGTTGGTTGCTAAAGAAGAAATGGATAGAATTGTGCGTCGACTTCGCGCTATTGATCAGATAGCCAACACAAAAGATACTGACTAATTGATACCTTCTTTTCATTACATTTATTGCTTGATTCAATAAAACATATCACGTTAATTACAATCCTGTTTTTTAGCTGAAACAATGCTCACTAATACCTATTGAACTAATATAATGCCAAGAGAATAAACAAGTTAATAAGCAATTAGATGCTGATATATAAGAAAATATAAGCTATTTTCGTGATCTAAAGATTGATTCTGACTAGAATAAAGTGGACAATTACGCTATTTTGAAGAGAAGGTTTGACAGATCATAAAATATAAAAATTGCATACTGTTCTTTTTCAAATGTTGGCTTCCTTTGAAAGACTTGCTCTTTTAAAAGATTGACAACTTTAATTGATTTTGAGAATTCAAAGCGCTGTAGTATTGCCTTGCTTACAATGCAATAGGAATGAAAAAAGAAGTTTTTTGTCTTTATCAGATAAGAACCCGTGTCGACATTTGCCTTTGGCTTCCAATGTCCCTATCTATTCGTAACTTTGGTGTACTTAATCATCATTTTAGTTACTGTCGCATCTCAAATCCACCAATATTCCTATTGATTGGACAACTTCTTGGCCGAAATATCGGCGCAAACTGAGATTCGACACAGGCAAAAAACCTTCGTCTGTCAAGATATAAAAAATTTATATCAAGCTTTGATTTCTAAAAAGGAAATTCACGTGACTAGAAAAGCAGTCTTGGTCACAATTTCTAGCTTATGGTTCAATATTGAAGTGTTGTCAGTGTTTCTTTCAACTCACTGCATTTACTGCTACTAATACGAATTATTGAAATAATTTGCAGATTTCTAAGAGCAATAGGCTCATTTCCACGATAACAAAAAGATTTAGGGGTATCGCCAGGTGCGATTGAAGGGTTTTTGATGCTGTATTCCAATCTAGTTGCTGAAGAAAGCTTCATAGCAAGCATTCTTGGTGCATTGTAAGCTGCATGAAATTCAACTTTTCATCAGACCAAACTAATCAGCATTATAGTTTAGATGTTTTTGAAGCAGGAGAAGTCTTATCTGCATCCGAAAGTTACTTGTGATTTTATGTAATTAATTTAACTTTGCAATCATACAACAAGGTCATTTTCTATTTTGGAAAAGTTAACCATTTAGCCATGACCATTCAGCTAAAGTACAATTTCAAAAGTGTCGTGTACAAACACTGAAAATGACAAAGGAAAAAAAGGCAGTTTGGTTCATTTTCTGGTCATACGTACGTTACGAACACTAGGTTTGACAAGTAAAGAAACATTTTATCCATACGCACGGTAAGCAAGATTATACTTTATTATGATACGAGTTGGTTGGTGCTGTTTTTTTAGATTATTATCTTGTTAAACAATAAAGCATCATCTTTATTTCGACGCCCAATCAATATAGGAAATCATAATTTATGATTGATGTATGCTTTTTGAGTCATTCATCGGGACTGCTCCTTTTTATATCATCCAGCATCTTATCAACATGAAATTTTTCTTTTCAGAATATGAAGTTTGGAAACTATCTGAAAGAGCGTAAAGCAAACTTACCACCAGCATATGCACAGAGCTGTATTGACTATGACGCCTTAAAGACTTTCTTAAAGACAGATGTTTACTCAAGTACTATTAAATTGGATATAACAACTGAACAACCTGCTTCGTTTTCTCAGCTTGTTTCTGACCGTCTTGGTCAATTGCAAAAGTGTGAAGTGGCATTCATTGAAAAATTGGACGAACAAGTACAGAAATCAACAACTTTTTTTGAATCAGAGTTACAGTCTTTACTTAAAGAGGGACCTGAGACTGTCTCTGGAAATTCTTATGAAGCAACAACTGAACTCTTGAAGAGAATTATCTTGCTCGAAAGATTTGTATTTCTCAACTACACAGGCATCACAAAGATACTCAAGAAAAACGATCGTCATTCTGGTTTATCCTTATCAGAACCATATCTGCAACGTGTCGCCTCTCTTCCCTTAGTCAAAGCTGAAGGATTGACACAACTAAAGAAGGATTTGATGAACAAATTAAACGAACAATACTCTGGTGTCCATATCGCAGCTGTCAACAACATTCATGCTACATCACCCGCTATGGTACGAAGCAGATCTCAGCACAATTTGAACCCCTCCACAGTTCTACCTCCTACGTTTGTTGGGCCCAATCAAAAGGTACTGGTGTCTTTGTCTGGACCACATGGTACCGATATTGTAGGCGCTGTGCTTGACTGCTTGGCTCGACATCCCTGTGACATAGAGGACTTTATGCTTTCTCGTCTCTATCATAATGTAACATTTGGTGTATTGATCACTTTGCAATCTGATAATGTGGCTATTTTCCGTGATTTATCCGAAGCAGCCAAGAAATGGGATGCTACTCTAACCTATGATATACCCGATTCTCAAGCCACGGAGCCTCTTATCAGGGAACAAAAGGAAAAGAAGGAAAAGAAAAAGACGCCATCAGAGCCGCAGCCCGTTTACATACCTTCTTCACTTGAAGAAGCGCCCTACTCCGGACGTATCAAATATGCAGCTACAGTTCTCAATCAAAATGGATTGAGCTCTGTGTTCTTAAGCAAATGGACTCAGCTGTTATTAAGACATCGCATCTCTGTAGAAAAAATGATTCGACTGAATAAGGGAAATGACAAGCTTTCTTGCGCAGATTTTAGATTGAGTGTTCCAAGAGGCATTGACATGAACGCCCTCCGTACAGAGCTGATCGCATTGTCTTCTGGCCTTGAAACAGATATTGCTTTTCAACAAGATGATGTCTTTAGAAAGAACAAGAGACTGGTCGTTTTTGATATGGATTCAACCTTGATATACCAAGAAGTTATTGACGAGATTGCTAGACACGCAGGAGTTGTAGATCAAGTCTCTGTATGTATTTGTAATGATATGACGGTCTCTTTCTGACTTTATTATCATAGGCTATTACAGAAGCTGCTATGAACGGAGAAATTGACTTTAAAGAATCATTGCGCCGTAGAGTTGCCCTTTTAAACGGTACAAGTGTACAGGTACTAGAGGACATCAAGAGAGTCCTCACTTTCACCGAAGGCGCTCGTTTCCTCTGTCGTGCGCTCAAGAAGCTTGGATTCAAGTTGGCAGTCATTAGTGGTAAGCTGTTTTTTATAAATGTTGGCCAAGACATGTCACTAATGTTGTTCTTCACACTAGGTGGATTTTTACCCTTAGCTAATTATGTAAAGTCTGAACTAGGTCTGGATTATGCTTTTGCAAACCAGGTAGAGTAATTTATTTATAAGCTTTATCATATGCTCATTTAAGATTACTTTAGCTCAAGGTTTCTTCTGATGGACTCACTTTGACAGGTGAAACTGTTGGGCCAATTGTTGATGGAGTTCGTAAGGCAGAACTGTTGGAAGTTATTGCCCAAGCAGAAGGTGTTACTTTGAACCAGGTTATTGCCGTAGGAGACGGTGCTAACGATTTATGGATGCTAAACAAGGCTGGTCTGGGTATAGCATTTAACGCGAAGCCTCGAGTACAAGAACAGGCTAGGGCAAGAATTAATCAAAAGAGCCTAAAATATGTATTGACACTATTGGGATACTCTGAACAAGATATGGAAGAACTTGGTAGCGATCATTAAGTTTCTGCTATAGACAATATATAAATATCTATTTAGAATATAATTTATGTTACAAATATCTATACATTAATAAAGCTCACTAAATATCACATAAATCACGGCTTACGGCCAAAGATTAAGAGTACAAATCACTCATGACAATGCTAGAATATAAGGTTAATATATCTAACGCTTGGATTTTGTTTATTAGAAATGTTTTATACAATTCAGGCTAAGGTCACATAATTTTAAAAAGAGCATATCGTCAGACCGGTGTTAACATACAGATAGAGATTAGTTGCGCCATGAAATCCTTCAACTTGATCGACAATATCATGAATCAAATAATGGTCTCAAGTGGTTAATCAACAACGGTAGAGCGAGAAAGGGAGGCATAACCAGTGGATTTATAAGTCCACTGAATTCAAATCCAGTGTGAACGCGTGAATATATACACTTTCTTTTTTTCTTTTAGAATTTAAATAACAAATGTACACTAGTAGGATTTACTCTGCAGCATATTCTGGTGTGCCAGTGTTTGAAATGATTGTCAATAGTGTTGCTGTCATGCGTAGACGAAATGATTCCTACATGAACGCAACTCAGATTTTAAAAGTTGCCAACATTGATAAAGGAAGAAGAACCAAAATCTTGGAAAGGGAAGTCTTGTCTGGTCAGCATGAAAAGATACAAGGTGGATACGGAAAATATCAGGGAACATGGTAAACATAGAGTGGGCGCTTCATATCGAATGTTTGTTATCTAAGAGTCCTTGTAGGATTCCATTTGAAAAGAGTAAAGAATTGGCCGAAAGATACAACGTCTATGAACTATTAAAACCACTGTTTGAATTCGATGTGAATTCTACGCTTATAGTCGACAATCAAGATACCTTGCCCACTAAAGAACAAGCTATCGTAGCCTTAAGAAAACAAAATGCTGAAAATATAAGCAATTTACAGCAATCCTCTTTAAATAATAGCCTCCCTAAATTGGAAACCTCAAGTAACACTCAAGCAGTCGAGAATGAAAAACCAAAGCATACCCCTTCTCATACTCAACCAGCATCTCGCTTTCCATCAGAGCATCAGCATTTACCTCATATTCGTCCACAATTACATACATTACCCTCTCGTGATGAAGAGGGGTCACCAGCGCGTAAGAAACCAAAGGCGAACACGGATACAATGTCGTCTCTGCCTAATCCAGCAGAACTACGGAACACCACTGAAGAAATGGCGACACAAAAGGAGGATACAGCAATAGATGAACGTAGTCGCAGTATTTTGATGTCTATCTTTTTAACTGATAATCCAGAACATGTGCTAGACATACTTCAAAACAGCGCATCACCCTCTAATATTGATATGGTCATTGATGAATCTGGTAACACCGCTCTTCATTGGGCTGCTGCTTTAGCAAGAGTGAAGACGGTTGAGCAGCTTATAGCAAGAGGAGCAAACATATCTTGTGCAAACTATTCTGGCGAAACACCACTCATGCGTAGTGTCCTAGTCACAAACAATTTTGAAAACAGAACCTTTTCTGAAATTTTAGAGCTGCTCAAAGGCTCTATTACTACAGTTGATAACAAAAGAAGAAGCGCATTACATCACGCATGTCTTACATCTGGTATCTCAGGGCGTAGTAACGCTGCAATTTATTATGTAGACTACCTTTTAAAGACTATTACAAGCAAGGAAGAGCATAAATCTGTCATTAATATGCAAGACTCATTAGGTGATACAGCTACTACAATCGCAGCAAGATTAAACAGTCATGAAATTCTCGAACTCTTAATGAAAGCAGGCGCTACCAAAATAACAGAAAATAACGTTGGATTAGCGTCAGAAGACTATGAAGACGGGGGCTCACCGGCTCTTCAAAGCCAGCAAGCGGTAAGTACAATTAAATATAAATGCATGGTTATATCTTACGAGGGTCTACTGTTTAGGAAACACAGGACTACAAGGCAGGGCCATCAGATATGTTTTCATTCTCTAAAAAGACACACGGCCCAAGCCAAAGAGGCAAAGAAATAGTCGCTAGTAAATACAATATGAAAGATGATAGCATATGCAGCCTTGATCTAACTGCTTTCTTTTTTTTTTTTAAAAAAAAAAATGTAGCTGTACAAAAAATTGTCGATGCTCTTGATGAAGAATACGGGGCTCAGTTAGTGAGCAAAGAACAACAATTAAATTCTATACAAAACGAACTTGATGATGTAATGAAAGAGCTGGATTCAACGCGTAAAGAATTGGAAGAACGTCAAGTCCAATCTCAAAAACTTTCTGAAGCACAACAAAAGACTCACAACATAGAAACTGCGCTTGAAAATGGGTGGGCACGTTTGGAAGAAACGATGGAAAAGGCGGGAAAACAGATGCCAAATCGGAATGAGATCGACACCTTTGATGAAAATGAAGATATCGATTCCTTATTTAATGTAAACATAGATATATCTGACGATGCAACAGAAGAAGAGCAAAAGAACAAGATGCAAGAACGTGTACGAAGACTTCGGGCTGTTGTTGAAGCATACAGGATCAATGATGGGTCATTGAAAAAAGAGATAGAAGAGATCCAAACTCACTTTATGGAAAAAGAGATGCAGTGTAAACGATTAATAGCCGCTTGCTGTAATCTTCCTATAGAAAAGATAGATGACTTGGTTGAACCACTTACGCTGGCTATTGAGAGTGACCCTCCAGACCTAGATCTTGCACGAGTTATTGGATTTATGGACAAAGTCAAAAGACAAGGAGCGTTTACAGAGGTTCCTATCTCTTCAAGCACAAGCTCTTTCAGACAACCAAGTCAAGGTTCTCCTCTACCGCTTTCTAATGCTGATACAAATAGTGATACTGATCATACAATGCCATCAACATCTTAACCCATGCGTTTACACTATTTCAGGGAAATGTAAATAAATTTAAGGAAATTTGAATAATCCTTTTATTATAATTGATTTCATCTTGTCTTTTTTAATATACTCAAAGTGTATGAGTACTCAAGTAAACAGAGAAGAATACGACCAGTGAATTTTGTTGTATATTCTTCAGACAATCAGAAACAAGTTTTTTATGATCCCTGTTCAATCAGCCTTTTGTTCTTGTAAGAAGCCAGTGTCATTCATCGTAAAACGATCATTTACTATTACATGTACTTTCTATTATATCAAGCAATAGTGATTTCAAGTACTTTGTTAAAATGCTTATCTTACAAATCGATCATTTTTATATTTGTAATACAATTTTTTTTTAAAAAAAGCAGCAGATATATTCTAGAAGCTGGTTTTATTCTAGTTTATATTGTATAAAGACTGTCTTGTCTAAACAATTTGAATCCTTTCCCCTCGGGTTTATACCCTTTTTCCCCCTCCTATTACTTGTCTCTCCACTTCAACTGCATGTAGGCCGTGGTAATTTTCAATGTATTGTGTAGCACAAAAGCTGTTAAAAATGCTGACACACAGGCAACAAGGGAGCCGTGTCCATATTCTTTACCCCACAAAAAAAAAACTCCGTTGTATTATTATTTAAATAAAATTCGTATTGTTTTCAATATCCTTTCTTCTTTACAATATGCCAAGCACAGCAACTGAATATAACCAAGATACCAATAGCTATAAGCCATCTCATCCTACTTACTTTAAAGTCGTCCGTCAAGGTACTCCAGGTGAGTTTTCGAGTAAACTCGTAGCAGAACGTGCTTTTCCAAAGGGTTCTGTTATTGCTGAACTCAAGGGATTGACACCTGGTGAAAAACGGTACTCTTCTGTTCAAGTGTCTGAAAATGAACATATTGAGTTAAACAGTGATCTTCTCTACATGAATCATTCATGTGACCCTTCTGCCATAATGGACGTCGATCGCATGGCTGTCACTGCTAATAAAGATATTGCTCCTGGTGATGAATTGACCTTCTTTTATCCTTCCACTGAATGGGATATGGGTAAGTTGCTATGAATACTTCTTATATTGATTCTAATAAGTCACTAGCACAACCTTTCTCTTGCTGGTGTGGCTCATCAAAGGTAAGCTATAGTGTTATATTACGTAATATGCTTATACTCTTTTATAGTGTATCAAAACCGTACAAGGTGCTCAATATTTATCTACACAAGTCCTGAATCAATTTCATCTCAGTAAACACATTACGGAACTGATCAAAAAGCGTGACGAAAAGACGTTATAAATCGATAATGCAAATAAAATCTAAACTCATCCTTCATCTCTCTTCTTTACATTGTTTTTAAGCCTTTTTATTATTATTATTATATTATTAATACTATGAAAAATATATAAAGATATATTATATCGTCATTATGCAAAAGCAAAACCAGTTGAACATTCACTAATCGCTTTGAAAAGATTGGCACGTAAGCTTTCGTATGAGTCATATTCGGGTAGATCTATTTGATTGAAACTATATCAAAAGTGTTAGATCATCTTACTTTGAATCTAGAGCAGTAATAGTTTACCATGTATGTGCAGAAGGAAGTCTATTTTCACCGCCAAAGTCCTTATGAATTTGGAACTTTTGTATACCGTTTGAACCTTGAAGATGCGCAAAGCCTTCTAAAGGCACCTTGGATGTACCTGTAGCGAATTGAAGCAATTTAGCACGTTCTTCTTGGTCAAAGCTTCGAACAGCACGCCAGAACCATTGTACAACAGGAGAGGCTGCTGTATAGCCTTCGTATACCGTGTTGTTCTTCCAATCGTCAATATCAATATCGGGTAGACCAGAAATCAACAATTCAAGCTCCTGTTCATTAAAAATTTGGATTAATGAGGCTGGAATAATTTCATGGAAGCCTTGAACGAATGCATTGATCTGGTCTTTTATGGCTGTCGTCAGTTTCTGTTCAGTAACAAGAGCAACGTATTCATGCTTGTTTGCTTCGGTTACTGGTATATTTCTACCATTAGGCTTGAGATCAATTGTTTCTTTGGTGCCAAAGTAGTCAATTTCAATGCTAAAGGTCAAATCGATGATATCTGTAATGTCATTTTCAAGCATCCAAACAAGACTCTTGTAATATTCTGGGTCAATGGCTTCAACATCTCTATAATCCACTGGTCGACCCAAAATGTGTTTGTAAAATGATCTTGTAAAGTAGGCATCCAAAAGACGTCCATCATAGATAGCCTTGCCAATGACTCGACCAACAAACTTGAAATAGCTCAGGTGATCAGGATTCACTGCAGATGCACGGTTTGGCTGGTATGTTAGCTTGTCGGCAGCGGATGTGATAAACAATGCATAGTTGGGGTCAAACATCTGTCTTGCTAAAACAGAGAACCATTCACGAGTGAGACCACCAGCATCCAAACCTTCTTCATGATAGAAACTGACAGCCAACTTGCCGTATTTAATTTCATCACCTGTTCTTATCTGGAAGTGGTGATAAGAATCTTCAAATACATACTGTCGGCGAACATTAAGCTGCAATTGAGGATAAGTCTCTCTAGGCCCTGTACGTTTGTGTAATTGCTGGAAGAAATAGTTGCGCTTATTGTCAAATTCTAACATCTTGGGGTTGCGGACAAGTAAAGCAAAGGATCCACTCATGAGTGCAGGATTGTTACGAACCATAATGTTCAGAACCTTCTTGTGTTTTTCAGTGAATGCAAAGAAGAAGGAATCTGTTGAGCCAGTTTCTGGTGCGGTTGCAACATTCGAATATTCATGATTGCCTTGGCCCTTCTCTGCTGTGCATTTAGAAACAATAATGAAGGACTCAATCAAAGGTAAGAGTACAGTAGCAACATTGATCAGATCTTCCTTTTCACGAACAACAGATAGACAGTTGCCTAGCGTCTGCCAAAGAGGTAAAAAGTCAAGCTCTTCATAGATTTGCAACATCTGCTTTTCATTCTTAGCCACCAATTCCTCATTGGTAGTCTTGTCTTTGTTGCTCAATTTGCGTGAGAACATATAGTCTATTGTCTTCAGTACACGTAATAACTTGGCTTGGTAAGAGGTAGATGCAGAGAAAGGCGCAAGTACATTGCTGCTAATTTCGGTACCAGGCATTGCGTTCTCAAGAACTTCAACAAGGTTAGCAAGATCTTTAAGTATTTGAGCACCAGATTTCTTAGCATCCGCAATTAGTTCGTTCACAATTGTCTGCTGAGCTCCTTCTAAAGCAGAGAGGTGTGATATGGCATTCAAGGTATATTGGAACGTCTTGCTGGAGCATTCGCCGTTAGTAAGCACATGAACTATAAGCTTTAGATAAGAGTCCAAGATAGTTGGCGGTTTAGGCATAGATTTTTCATCCAAACTTGGGTCTTTCTGCTTGTTTTCTAACTTCTCTTGATATTTCTTGACCAAAACAGGGAATGGTCTGCACATAACTGACAACAGCTCCATCAATTGCTCCATTAATGAGGAATTGTTGATAAATACTGGTCTATCTAACAGGCTCATTAATACAAGTATAGGATACTTATTCCAACTACTGGACGCCTTTTCTTTGCTTTTGCCTTTTCTTATGCTTGAAGATCTCTTCAGACCGGCCAAGGATTCACTTTCTGTTAAAAAGTAAGCCAGCGATTGCTCATTACAAGATATGATATGTGATAATGCTTCCAAACAGCGTTGAATGACATAGTTGGGAACATTTTCAGCATTTGGTGATGTTGATGGCTTGGTTGTTTTTTGAGGATTCTTGCTCGCTTTTCCAGTAGAGAGTGCAGCAAAGCTATTATCAACTGAGGCAAGATCCGTGTTGCCATCATAAAGTACGCATACAAGGTATGATAAAAGATCACTTCGCGTCTTGCTGTTTTCACACAGGTTGAGCAGTAATCGATTGAGTAGAGACTTGGAAATACTTTGAGGTATGAACAGGAGTCTCACTAGTGTAGCAAGCTGTGGCTTATCAATCAACTGGGCAGCAGCATCACGTCTGCGGTGCTTTGTCTTCTTTTTAGATGATGTTCGCTCATCATTTTGGTTTTCTGAAGAATAGCGTCTGCGAGAGGCAAGTGCATCCTCAGCAGCTAAAATACAAAGTTTTAGTGGACATTCTAATTTTGATCTTTATCAATTTACCTGAAGAAGAGGGGATATTGGCCGCGTTAGAAGAATCAGTGGTTGCCTGTGTTGTCTGACGGTTATGTCTATCGCGTCTTTCCCTTTCGATGGCTTCTTGATGTAGAACTTCTTCTCGAATTTCTGGTGGCAGAGCATCCAAGAACTCAGGACTAATCGAATCGTCTTCTGGCTGTAGGTTGGTCTGAGGATGATTGCGAATTTGCTGGTTAATAACTTCTTCTCGTAAATCGTCTGGAAGGGCTTCCAAAAATTCTACATCAATTCCAGTGCCTGAAATATCAACAGGCTCACCATGGACCACAACAATTGTACGCTCTTCTGTGTTTCCATCAGCAGGTTCGCCTTCAGTAGTTGTTACATCCATAGCACTGCTCGATGCTTCAGTTTCTTGAGTATTTACATCAGCCTGCTCTTTCTGAGCCTCTTCGTTATGTTCTTGCTGTTGAGCCGCTGCTTCCAAAGCAGCTTGTCGTGCTTCTTTTTCCAAGCGCCATTTTTCCTCTTCAGCCTTACGTCGTTCTTCTTCTTCCTTGCGACGCTGCTCTTGACGTCTCTTTTCTTCTTCAGCTCGTGCAATCTTGCCATCTTCAATTGCGATAGGCACAAGGATATTCAATATGGAATTGACTACTTTTAGTGCCTTTTCGCTCAAGTTGCTACCAAACATCATGCGAGCTTCTTGGTTCCAGCGGTCATTGGATGTCATAGGCTGGAAATCTTGCAAGATCGCAATTCCCTTTTGTATGTGGTCATTGGAAGGGCCATTGGCAGCTCCTCCTTGAGGGTTTTGAGCATTGGGTGGACGATCAAACTCAAAGGATCTGAATACTCCTCCTGGACCATTCGAGACGTCTACTCGGACGTGACTGCCTTGATTTCCAGAAGGAACATTCGTTAATAAAGATTCAAGCATGCGTATAGCATTACCTCCGATCATTTCCTCAAATTCCTGCCAGTTACTGAAACCAGTACCATGACCTCTTCGAGGAAGTGGGTCGTTAAGGGCAGCTCTTAAGGTACTACCGCCACTTACGGTTTGCGTGGTAGGGTTATTGGACAGAAGGGGATGGGTAATGACATCCTCCTGTCCGTTAATGTTGGTTGGAGTTCTCATTGTTCTTCCAACTATTGAATAAAAAAGTAAGCATACTGTCAACATTGACGATTAGAAAAAGAAAAATTTACCTCCTTCGATCAAGGCACGACGAGCATTAGGCAGTCTTCGTCTAAATCCGATAGGAATAATCGTACGTGGGGCACCATCATATTCATCGCCTTCTTCAAACTCATCATTCTCTTCAGTGTTGAGAAATGGAGTATCAAGGTCATCAGCATCGAGAACCATGCCGTCAGAAATGAGATCTGCTTCAGATTCAGCATCCAAGTTCTCTGAAGCATCTTCAAAATCAGATAAAGCATCCAATTCATCTTCCTATCATATGCGCATGTGTAAATGGATGGTCAAATTTATAAAAAAAAATTTCTTTACCTCTTCATCATAGGGAATATCAGCAGCCCGAATACCAGGGCTCTGATCCTCGCGTTCATCAGCATTAACAGAGCCGCCACGGATGATACTTGAGTCTTCTTCAATATCCTCCAAGTGCCAAGTCATCTCACGATTTCCATCTTCTTCGTCCTCGTCATCAATCAATTCAGCTTCGGCATCAATGTCATCAATGTCATCAGAGTCGTCATCTTCATCCATCTCGTCCTCATCATAACCATGAATGATCGCTTCCATTTCTTCATCGCCATCACCTTCATCTTCGCCCTCACTCATGTCTGAAAGATCACTTTCACTTTCTTCATCAAACCTAGAGAAATGTTATGAGTTTATCCATCGTCTTTAATGTGTATCTACTTACTCTTCTTCTTCTTCGACAGAAGAACCAAACACATCACTATAATCTTCGCTGCCGTACTCTTCTTCTTCCATTACATTACCATACATACCTAAAGCAGAATTTCTATAAAGATCAGGAGCACCTTCGTTTTCATCGCCTTGGCTCGCTGGTAATTGTAAGCTCTCTTCGGCAGTATCCATTCTGTCCGCATCATCCTTGTTAGAGTCACCGCTAGCATCCTCAGTATCATCTGCGTTGATGGCCAATCTTGTCAGAAGCTCTAAAGGCCTCAACATAGCATTGAGTATAGTCTTGGAATGAGGATAGCTGACGTCAACATCATTCACTGCAGACGTTAAGACAGCAACAAAGTTTTTGTCCAACATGATTCTTGAATTACTCATAGCAGCGTCTTCTTTACTCAATTCATTAGAGGATTCAGCGCTTATGGTTCTGGGAAGAGAGGATCCAATGTTCAGTCTTGCATTCAAGATGCGATGGCAAAGGTCAGACAAGACAAGATATTTGGAATATTTGACAGAGGCTGGGTCGCTGGATGCTATCGCGTCCTTCAAAGAGCGCACGACGGCTTCCAACACGTACTTTCTGACCTGATATAGTTCGCTCTTTTGCTGGACTGACATTTCAGAAATAGGTGTCGTGTCACAGCACATGGCGACCAAAGTGGAGGCAGTCCATGTAGATAAAGCTTGCTGTTTACGCGATTCTTCAGCATATGGGTTGATGTGGTTGTATGGCAATAGATCGTTGATGAGCATAGATACAAAAGATCTATGCTTGACACCTGGAGTGCGTGGGTGGCCATTCTGTTTCTTGCAAAAGTTCAAGACATCATGCTTGCAAGATGTATAGGACGATATCAACTCAACAAGACATTGAAGCAAGAAGCCTATATAAACAAAGCTAATACTGTCTTCTTTATCCTTTTCTTCTGCTGTCCTATCTTTTTTGCTGTTTACTATAGCCTCGGCACGTGTAGCCATGATCTCGGTCAAAAGATAGTAGATCACAGTTTCGGATGATTTCTTTTCTTCCTCATTGATGTCAGGTTTAACACTTTCTTCCCGCTTTTTCAACTTGATGGTTCGATCAATATCATACTCGTCATATCTTGTCATTCTGCAAGTATCCGTGGTCACTTCGACAAAGGTGCTTGGATCACGAAGGACAACATGTGCATTTGTGCGAACAAATGAAGAGACATCCATATTGCGAGGACGAGGATTGATAAACCAGTTGACAATGGTATCTTTCATTGTGCGCCGTAAAACAGGTTGAGCTTCGATGATGTGTCGTAAAATTAAGATAATGAATGCTTGCTGTCCTTGTATACCCTCTAAACTTTTCTTGGGTCTGGAAAACAATAGCGAGATACCATCAAGTTCGACAAATGCACGAGCGTATTCTTGGTTCCTTGTCAGACGTACAGCCATTCGGAAAACGGAATATATGTTGTCTCTAGAAAGATTGGATCGTCTTAACAGTGCAACACAGCACTGTAGGAGCTTGTTACAATGTTCAGAAGAAATATGTTGGATCGTTGCACGGCCTTCTTCTGTCGTATGCAGATTGTTCTTGCTATTGGTGTCTTCATCGTCATGATCATTGATACTGTCTTCACTGTCTGATGGAGAATCTTGGCTGGGTAAATTTAGTTTTTCTTTCTTTGGTTCTTCAGCTTGTGCAATGAAGGCTTCCAATACCAAAAAGAGTGTTGCAACCCAGTCAGGAAGCTGATCGTCTTCAGCAAAATCAAGCATATCAAACATGAAACTGAAACGTTCAGGCAATTTGTATATTATTGACTGCATAGGTGGCTCACGGAGTAAGAGTGCGAGAAGTCTAAGACGATGGTTGAGAAAGTCTGATTTTGAAGTATCCTTGGAAACTTCTTCGATGCGATCGAGAAGCAGAGTGAGAATCTTGATCGAAGCATCTGTCACAGCTGCAGTAGTGCCATTGGGTCTGTCGTCGTGTTTACCTAATGCTACTAGCAAGTCACGAGTGTCAAAAATAACATCCTCTCGCTGGTCAGTTAGTGACAAGAGATAGGGTGGAAGTGAATTACAGAGATCACGACGAGCTTGTTTCAAGTTGCTCGTGTTTTCAGAGTTGTTGTTGTTGTTGTTGTTGGTTGAAGAGCTTGATTCAGCAGAAGCTTCAGTAGGTCGTGATTCAAAAATAGACATTGACAGATCTACAGAACGATCCATATCTTCATCCATATCACTGTGCTCATCTTCATCGTGTGAAGCCATATCCTCTTCCTCGTTCTCTTCTTCTTCATCTGTATCCTCTAATGCTGGAGTTTCAGACAATCCATGTGGTTCTTCAGCCTGTTGTTCAGCGTCATGGGAGGTCTCTTCAGTAGCTTCACCAGAGGCTTCACGAGGAGGGCTAGTATCGGGAATAGCACCTCTTACAGTATTTTCTGTTTGTCCAAGCATGGTAGCAGGGTGACTAAATAGGTAATCGACAGCCCGAGACACTTGGTTGTTACAGCGTGTCAGTGCTTGCTCAGCAGCTCTTCTTTCAAAACCCATTTCCACTAGAGTCTGGATATTCTGCTCAGAGGCAACTGCAGGAGTACGAAGGAGGGTAAAGGGTGATGTCATAAGAGGAGCAGTGAAGCTACTGAAAGGGTCTCCACCACGAGTAGCGACAGTGTGCGTCAAGAAGTCTCCTTCTCCTTTCATGACTTGCAAAAATATTTTTATGAGAGTTTGGACAATGGTCTTTGAAAATAGATAACAGTCAGAACTGGTCAGATATTCTTTTAGAGGAATCATCTTGAGTTCTACACCCACTATCCATTCAAGTGGATCAAAGTAGTCATTGGCCTTCTTATCCTTATTGACCAAGAATGATGTACAGGATGAATCACGTAAGGCTTTGGGTGAGCTAATTTGAAGCAGGACAGCAAGCAGGCTTTCGATAGTGTTGTTGATCCGTTTTACTATCTTTCGGTGTTTGTCTTGATCCTCGCTGTGAAGCTGCACCACAGTATTCCACAAATACTTTAGATTCTCCAAAAGTAAGTCAATACCATTTCGTTTATCAAGAGCAAGAGCAATAGGCGTTTGAAGTGAAGATTGCGAACGTTCATCACGTAAAAGAAGAGATGTCATGGTGTATATTGACGTTAGATAATCATATTTACAAGGCATATCACATTCAGTAGTGTTCAATTTTTCAATATCTTCCTTGATGAGTTCAGCCAAATTCTTTGAAAGCTTCAAGGTTTGGGGCTTCTGTAAAGGGCCAGCAGCACGTCGACTAACTGACACTTTGATAGCAACTAAGAAAAGATGCATTAATAACAAGGTATGAATGAATGTGATAGTTTTTTACCTTGAAAGATAGGAAGAACAGATTTAGAAATTTCATTCAACATCATCTTGAAGTGCTTGATGTTCAGCATACGAGGGTCCTTTGCTGGGGGGACACTTTCAGAAGTAGTTGTTGTAGCTGAAGTAGCACTTGTTTCATTACCATTTTCTTCTGGGCTCGAGTCAGTAGTCGAACTGTAGATTCCTAAAGGATGTTCAGAGTTGTTCATGACGTTCTTTTTCAATGCAGGGTTGTTTGGTGTAGGATGCTTGTAAGCATACCAAGCAGGAGGCAGGGCTTCCTTGAAAAGCAGAGTTTCCCAAACCATCACACGATGCAATCGACCCAGCAGTTGAATAACGTTTTCATTTTCGGATTCATTCAAGAATTCTGTAACAAGAGAAACACCATTTTTTCCATGAGAAAAGACAGAACAGCAACAGAGGTTCGAGAGTAAGCTGACATAAGCATGCGTCTGAATTAAGGAACGGAGTAGCTTGTTTCCAGAATCAATCTTGTCCTGTTCGTTCTCATAGACGTCTACATAGTCCACCATCATACTCTTTTGTCTTGCGATATCTTGATCCAGTAATAAACCAATAGATTCCTTAATCTTTGTCACAATGGCCATCATCGTAGGTAAGGGGCTAACTTCACTAATCATTCGAAATATGTATGCAAGGGAGTCAGAGCCAAGTGTGACAGAAAAGTTGGCAGGTAGAAGAGGGAGAGAATAGTAGTCCAGAAGCATCTCCGGGCATCCTTTCTCGACAAACTCCTTAATGTTGGACGTGTTTTGAAACAAGCCTTCGAGGAATCGTGAGACCATGTCGATAAAAGAAACAAGTAAACACTCAAACTTTCCGGCCTTGTCATCCTCTTCGATTGTTGTATCAGTCTCCATTGAACTTGTTGAGCGAGTTTGAATTAAATGACTGTTATCATTGGCAGCACCAGGACCATTCATGTCAGATCCCATCTCAAGTACCTTCTTGACCATAGTCGTGACACATTCAAATACAGCAGGCTTTAGTGATGGATGATGACGAACCAGCTCGTCCATAGTAGAGCCTAATGTAGTTGCGCAATCAATATCAATAGGGGTTTTCAAAAACTCGGACGAAGTCATCAATTCAAAAAAGTGTGGTAAGGGCTTTTCTTGATTAAACATATCGAGGCCTGGAGTGTTCAAGCAGATGGCTCCAAATGCATTTACGGCAGCCATCAATACTTCACTGTTTGGTGTTTCGTATGTCGAGATGGTGCGTAAAAAGCTTTGAGGTAATTTGACTTCTTGTAAAATCGGAAGAGATGTTGGTTCACTGTGAATGAGTGTCGTGGAAACGTTGATAGCCAAGGCAAAGATACTGTTTCCAAATGATTTTGGATTATCCATGATCAGCTTTAATGAATGAGGCAAACTGGAGTCAATCAGGTTTCGTAAACCTTCAGCTGTACCCGAAGATTCCATCATCCTCAACAAGAATTTCAGCATATTTTTAATGACAGAGAGTCGGTCATGGGGAATATTCGTCTGTTCGGTTGAATGGTAAGAACAAGCGGTTTCTACTTCCAACTTGATCTTTTCCAAGAGTGTGTCTAATCCACCGGCGTTACAAAAGGCAGTGAATGAGTTGTTGAACGAATTGACAATGGTATCGAGCAAACCGACGACCTTTGCAATGCCTTTGAGTTGACTGATTTGGTGATTTCCAATTATATGAACCAAAACGGGGATGATTCCTGCCGAGATCAGCATTTGGCCACCATGTTGAGTTTGTAATAAACATGCGATGAATGAAAGCATAGCTTCAAGAAAAGATGGAGAATATTCTAACACAATGAAATAAGAATAATGTGTCAACTACTTTTTAATTGATTCTTTACCTTCATTTGCGCCGACTCTACGCAAGATTTGCATAAGGATACCATGGTTAGCAGAGGCATTGATAGCAGTCAAGGTTTCAGAAAGTTTATTTCTGTGTCTTGTAATGGCATCCAAAGCATAGAATACAAACGTTTGAATTTCCTAAAGAGATATTAGAGTAAATTCATCACGGCTTACACATTATTTACCAAGTCAATATTCTTTTCAGGAGAGATCAAATCGATTAGTTGAGAGACCAAATAGGGTTCATATATAAAAATCTTGTTTTGAGCAGTATTTTCGGATACACCATGAGCTATATAAAAAGGGTTAGTCTCTCTCTCTTTGATGATGATAAATAATGTATTTTACCCATGATAGCAATAGATAATATACGAATAGCCAAAAGGGTTTGTCTCTCTTCAAAATTCTTTACATGTTTTATAATACGTATTCTGTTTGCTAAGTCAAAGTGATTCTCCTTTGGTATATTATATTCATTAACGAATTGAATAAAGAGATCAATATCATCCTTTTCAAAGTCTTGATCAGTGAATACATAATTGATCGTTTCTAGCCCTTCTTCTGCATTATTATTATCACTTGTACGATAAAATTGAAGGTTCAGAGTCAACATTTTTGGTGAAATGTCTAGATGAGGTTGTATAGGTATTTGATTCCATCCTTTGATCAATTCGATTATTTTATCTTGAGGTACGGTGAATGATGACCGTATAGCCTTGGGATTATTTATTCTTTGTGCAGGTCGAATCATGAAATGAAGTACTTTTTGTAATACGTCAATGTCAAAAGTATTTAAAAGCATCGTTAAATGCTACAAAGAAGAAATGAGTGAGTGAGTGAGTGGTTGTTAATATTTACAAGCTTACCTCGTATGAGTTATATATGTTTCTATTTGTACAATTTTCAAACAAAATATTTGCAAATTCAATGATTGATAAAATAAGGTGTTTCGTATGTTGATCAAATCTTTTTCGTTGAATATCCTTAAGTTCGTAGTCTTTACAGATTCTATTCAATATTCCATCAAATCTGTCTAATACTGTCACCCAATAAAACAAGTCTCCTCTTCCATAACTCCAAGTCTTTAATTCTCGAATGACATTAGGAATCTCTTCTTCTTCAACATTTTCAAGTTGTTTGATCAAGTCACTGAGCTGACGTGGCTGTTTTTAAATATAAAATGAGACACTATGTATTATATTTGTATATATATATATATTTACTAAAGGTGCAAGCTTCTTTGTAGGTGATTTCTTGATCTTCATTGTCTATTCAAAGTGTCTTTGGTCGTAAAGAAGTTGTATTTATAGTCTAAACTACCTTTTATCACAGAAAAATAAAAATAAAAAAATAGAGAGAGAAAAAGAGAAAGAAAAAAAAAATACAGAGAGGCCTTTCAACTGCGGTAAGTTTTATTATTAACGCAGGAAAAAAAAAAAAGAGAAAGGGACAATTGCGTGTCGAGTGAACTCTTTCTGAGCTTTAAATGTGTAAAAAAGTAAACTAAAAGGAAAATATTTGTAAACAGCCATGAATGCAAAAGATCGTGTATATAAATATGTGTATGTCTGTATGATGATTATAGAATGAATATAGCAGGTATATTCTTTTCCATTTCTTGCCTTGTTCCCCGAGTCGAGAAAGAATCGTGGTGTAGCTGAGTAGAAAAATATGGCAAGTCTAAAAACTGACTTTTTTTTTCTTTTTTCGTTCTTTTTCATATTTGCATAATGGAGAGCTTTTTAACAACATGTCATGAACTTACAAAGAAACAACAAGTGATGCATGATACAATATTTGATAAATTAAACGCATTTCAAAATATCCTTCAGACAACAAAAGAAAGTCTTGAAGAAGGTAAACCTTTTGTCAGTTTGACCAAGGACTCATATAATACATAGACAATAGTTTGCAAAAGATGTTGACAATACAAGAACATGCAAAAAAGTTACAATTTCAAAGACCACAAAAAGAGTTTCAAAGCACTTTATCAAAGCTTGGAAAGGAGATTGACAGGGTATGATTTTTTTTATCAAGTAGAATAGGATTAATTTGTGTATTTATATAGAAATTTAAGCAAGATGTATCCGTTATATATCATCCAGAAGCATTTGCTGATAAACAAGATTTAATCTATCGTGCTTTGGCTTTACATTTCACTCGACAAGGTCAATTTGATTTGTGTGAGGAATTTTTAAATGAAGCAGAAATACCTATCGATAATGAACTACGCGATACAGTTGAGAAACTAAGAAATGATATTGAACAAATGTATACGATTCTAGACAAAATAGAAAAGGGAAAAGATCTAAGCTTGGCTATTCAGTAAGGAAAAGCATTATGGATTGAATGTGTATATTAATTATAATAGATGGGCCGAAGCTAATCATGATGAATTGAAGAAAATGCAAAGTAGCTTGGAATTTAGTTTACATCGTATGAGATTCATTCAAATACTATTGTCAAAAACACCCATGGAAGCAATACAGTACGGAAGAAGACATTTTGGAACATTTTCAGAAAAGCGTTACCATGGTAAGAAAAAGAAACAATGAAAGAGTGAATGATTAAACATAGTTTATAGAAATAAAGAGATTGATGACAGCTCCATTATTTGTAAATGATTTACTCAACTCTCGCTACAGCGACCTCTGCTCTCCATCCAATTGGACAGATATCAAGCAAGAATTTCAAAAGGACTTTTGCTCTTTATTAAGGATGAGTATACAGAGCCCACTATATACAAGGTAAAAAGAATAAACCATCTAATTGATCATTTATTAAAAAAAAAGAGAAATATAGTGTTTACGTAGGCACCACCGCTTTACCTGTCATCATGAAACTATACAAGGTGATGATAATGAATAAGGCTGAATGGAGTGCTCAAGGTGAACTGCCCGTCGAAATACCTCTGGAAGAAGAGCTGAGATATCATTCTGTATTTGCTTGTCCTGTTTCAAAGGAACAGGCAACAGATAATAACCCTCCTATGATGATGCCCTGTGGTCATGTTATCTGCAAAGAAAGTTTAACTCGTCTCGCAAGAAGTAGTAGGTCCTCTTCCAAGTTTAAATGTCCTTATTGTCCTCAAGAATCTACCTTTGATCAAGCAACGCAGGTTTATTTTTAATAAAGTTATTATTCAAGCTTTTTAGCTCTATATAAAACAATGTATGCAGTATGCCAGTCTCCTCCTCCATCAAGGCGTTCAATCTCTGCATCTTGTAAGACGGATACTTTATCGTCATCAAATTTATACCATTCATTGGTATCTTTTTTCACCCATGCGATATAATGTCCACTATCGGCTGATCTACCAACGTGTGTCAAGACAGCACAGAGTTCATATTGTCCTGTTGGATTACATCCCACATCCTTTACGAGATCAGGGTCCAAGTATTCCTTCCAGTCAACTTTTTCTTCTTCTGTAGAAACATCCATGCTAGATGGACCATCCTCTCCATCTAACTTTCTACGTTTTTCTTCTCTTTGTTTTTGAATCTTTTTATCTTCTACTTCCTTCATCTTCAACTTGGCCTTACTAAACTTGTTTTGTAGTTCAGGAGTACACAGTTCTGTTGCATCAAACTCCAAAGGAAATTTGACCTTTCGTAAAATCTTGGCTCTAACCTGTTCTTGTGGTTTCCAAAAGAAACGAATAAACTGCACAGGCAGATACTGAGGAAGTCTACTGACAAGAGACCTACGCTGGTACTTGGCTGTGCGATTTAAAGTAGGAGAATGCTTTTCGATCTCTTCAGTCATGGACTCCATGATACCACTGATCATATAGTTTGTATTGATAGAGATATGGCAGCTTAACTTGTTAAAAGCATCTGTACTCACCGTTTCCTCTTCTTCGGATGATTCTGCACACTTTGTTACCGTCTTTAGCTCTCCTGTCATATAGCGTTCAATAAAGTTCTTATCCTCCTCTTGCTTGGGCAGCTTGGCTCTCAAGACTGAGATAATTTCACTCCAACATTCTTCCGCGTCTTGCTGCATAGGAATACCACCTTGTCCTGTTTGACTAAACTGAGGAAATGCCTGGCGCAGCATTTGCCAAAAGACAAGTGGAGGAAATCCATCTGAAGCCTTTGAAAGGTTCGTGAAGAGATCACGAAGACTTGCTACAAGGTTTCCACGATTATCTACACCACTTAGTCCCCCTTGATACTTTTCTAATGATTGCTGAAGCTCAGGCATCACACGAAGACATTGCAATGTAGCATTCTAAAGAGAGTTACGTAAGCTGCTGCATTTTACCATTCCTATTTTTTTTTCTTACCATATAACAAGTATTACCAAGGTTTTCTAAACCAGGTGGAATATCCAAAGCTTCCATGACTTCAGCGTCAGTCATATCTTCCAAGAACTGGACAGGTTTTGGTGGAGGCTTGGGAAGTTCTCCCGCAGTACCCATCATCATGAAAGTATGTCCATCCTTTAAACCAAGCTGGTTTAAATCTGTCGTGTCCTATAACGTTTTGTTTTGTTGGTCAAGTGTTTTTTATAAGTCTGTGTATGCCCTTGCCTTCAAGATGCCTCCTTTGACCATGATTTTCTGTCTTTCAGGAGGAACACCTGTTTGAGAGTAGATTTGTGTCTTAAATAGTTCAGGTGATTCGTCAGTGTCTAAGGCACTCATGAGTTGCTTTATTAAATAATTGGTTTTATGCCTTACCTAATTCAATACTATCAAATTTCTTTCCGCTCCACTTGACATTAACGTTGATCTTGGGCATTTTGTTGTAGGTTCAAAAGAAATAAATGTCGCTTGTTCTGAAACTTTTTGTTTATTTAACCAAAAATGATTACTGGTTGTACCTACGCCAATTCCAGTTGAGTCGGACTTTGGATGTGGTCAATAGCAGCTATTCGAGTCGCGCTTTTTTGTTGGAAAGCGTACGCCTTTGTCCTCCTCTCGTCAGCTACCACCTGCAGTGGAGTTGGAACTAGCGCTGTAGAAATTAAGCCTCTTAATGTATGCGAAAAGCTCATGGATGTTGAAGTTGAATATCTGGAAACTAGATTGACTAACCATAGTGCCAATGGTACAAAACAGAGTTTAATCAAGATAATTTATGGTGTTGAAAAGCTTTCAGCGTAGAGTATCAAGCCAATACTGTATTTTTATTAATTATTGACGTTAATTTTATAAAATATTGTCGTAAAATAAAGAATTATTTACGTAAAAAGGCGACAAAGAAAAATAGGTTTGAATAAAACGACATCATGTCAAAAGAGAGAGAGATAATGAGTATATGTAGAAAAAGAGAGAAAAAGCATGTTAGTATTAGAGCACATATCCTGATATTAGTTTTACTTACCACCAAGGTGCAATCTGGGGAGGGTAGCGATAACTACCCAGGAGAAGTTTAAACAAAAAAAAAAAGAAACGGAGGACAGAGAGAACCCAGGGCGTCAGAAGAGACTACTGGGGAGCGTTCCAGATACACGCCAGAGAGCAAAGAGGGCGGGATAAGCGAGTTAGAGCAAGGACCATGAGGACAGGTTAGTTTTGATTGGTGAATCTTTGAACACTCAGAGAGACACTTGATAACTGCTGTAAAGAAGCAAAAAAAGGACTCAATTAAAATGGGTTTTTATATGTTTTTCTTTTTCAAATAGGGTATCTAGGACAAAGAAATCATGTCAAATAGAAGCAATCTGCTTCGTGACCATTCAAGAATATGCATTGCCAAATATGACTACATGTTCTTCTGATTTTATGGAAAAACCGAATAAAGAATTTAAACTTTTACAAGGAGACTAAAGAGGGCAATTTCTAATATTAAATTAATTTCAACTCCAAGACAGCCCACCTATTAATATTGCTGTCAAATAGGATAGTGAGCCATATTCTTTTTGTATTTGTCATTACTCTGATAACATTACAATGGTTTCAATACGACATCTAAATTTGGAAATACAGTATATCCATGGATGTCAAGGCTGATACTACGAAAATATTCTTGGTAACGGCGAATTTACATTTCATACAACATGAATTTTGTTCTCACCATTGGATGCATTTATTTTCGATCACAGGCGAATTTACTTTCCGGAAAGAGTGTATAGCATTTTCAGCTGATAATTTCAAAAGTTGTTAGTTTCTTCAAAAGTGGTATACCAAAATTAAAAGTCATCTTTTAAAAGTATGAAATGATCTGTTATCAGCTGCAGACATATGTACTTCTTTTTGTTTGATTTATTGACTTGTATTTCTCTATTTGGTTGATCAATAAATTAAGAACTTAGTTTTTAACAGCTCTCCTTATACGTAAATTAAAATGACCTGTAGCTCAGATTATCTAGAATTTGTTGAACAGCAGCTAGTCCATGCCAGCTACTTATCAACCAAGCCTTTACTTGCCAAGTCTACTTTTTCTTTTGTTGTATATGCTTATAAGCAAAGATGGACTACATCTGTTTTTCTCTAAAAAAAGATATTCTAAAGGGCCGAAAAGTGTACAAAGATGCGGAGAAGATGCCTGTACAACATTTTGAATTGCCAAAATATTAGTTGTAACGATGAAAGCAAGCTATTTTATTCTTTCTTTCTTTGCTTCATCGTTAGTCAATGATTGCTACTCTTTTCTTACTATGTTTATACTTTTATAACGTAGCCTTAGCCAGCATCCACAAAAATGTAGCACCCGTAGTCTCAGAATTAAAGGACACTGACCAATATATCATCATATTTAAACCTGAAGTTCCATCCATAAAGATACATAATCAATTAAAGCACATACAGTTACATCAAACAACCAAGCATAAAAGTCATCATACATCCAAATTACATGCAGTCGATAATTCATATAGCAGTATTGGCAAATTTAAATGGTATTCAGCACAATTTTATTCAGAGCCATTTGAAGAATATCTTTCAACAAATCAAACAGTCAATGACACAGTCCATTATTGGGTAAAAGATACTCAGTTTTCACTACAAGAGTTTATACAGACAAATCCTCCAAGCTGGGTAAATATCGATATTAAAAGTAACCTATTTACTTTAATTAATACAGCTGCTTTATTAGGGGTTGGATAGAATTGATCAAAGAGAAGGGTTAGATAACGAGTATAGATTTGCTTCCAGTCAAGTAAGTAAAAAGAAATTACTCCACAAGATAAGTGTCGCAAACTCTGTAGAAAGGGAACTGGCGTCACTATTTATCTAATGGACACTGGAATTCGTGAAGATCACAACGATATTGCTGGAAGAGTGACTATTGGCAAAACCATCGTAGGTGACCCCAACGACCCTTCAGATAAGAATGGCCATGGTACATTTGTTGCTGGCGTTTGCTGTGGAACAAAGTACGGTGTTGCAAAAAATGCCCAAATCGTATCTGTCAAAACATTGGATGATGAAGGCAACGGCCGTCTGTCTGATGTATTGATCGGGCTTGAATGGATCGTCCAACAGCATAAAAGTCAACCAAATGCAAAAAGCATTGTGAAGTAAGTTTTGGAAAATTTTTATATAGAGGTACGAGATGCTTAGTCTTCGATTAGTTTATCCTTGGGTGCTTTGTACAGTCAACCGACCAACGATGCCATCACAGCAGCAATGTCCTTAGGAATTCATTTTTCGATTGCAGCAGGGAACTATGGTGAAGATGCCTGCAAGTATTCACCAGGATCAACACCTGGTGCTATTACAGTAGGTGCCTTTGATCAGGATGATTCTGTCTCTTACTACTCAAACTTTGGAAAATGTGTCGATATGTAAAGGATGCACTACATATTTAACTTCTTCCTTTATTCACTTATAAACATAGATTTGCCCCTGGAACAAACATTAAATCAATATGGCCAACAAGCCAAGACGCTACGCATGTACTCACCGGTACATCCATGGCAGCACCGCGTAAGATAGATAATTAAATGAAAATGCTTCACATTAACCATTACATTAGATGTGGCAGGCACTATGGCTATTTTTCTCTCCCAAGCGAACTTTACGCCACCAGAACTTGCAACCTATCTAAAGAATGTTTCAACTTTACGAACTGAGGACTTTACAATCAACAATACAGGCACTTGGTACAGTGAAAATAAGACTGTGATTGATAATGCGATCGATGTTGGATATCAAGTACAGAATTTAATGAATCAAAAGACTCGAGTTAATTTATTATATAATCATCCTCAAGATGGACAGCAATTTTGGGTTTATGGTCGAACTCTCAATTCTGCTTCTATTTTATCTTTTAACTTTATGATACCTCTTTTTACTGCTATAATAACTTTTATAATCCTCTTTTAGAAAACAATAAAGAATGCTATTACCATTATCATCCTTTTCACTTAAATAGCAAGCATTTGATGCTGATTCTTGTTAACCTAAAGAAGTCTATTCGTTTTGTCGATAATTGCATGAGTTGCTCAAGCATCCAGGTTCATAGACTGACGATCAAAAATCAGTTAAAAAGCTATTCCAGTGTTGGCGTGCAGTTCACTTTGTAATGAAATAGGCCTTATACAGATTATACACTCAAAGAAAGCTTTGATTTACTCTCTACAATATCCATAACATTTTTATGCGATTAAGTATAACTCTTCAAAGATTACTGGTATACTGAAACGGTTTTATCGCCACAAGATAACTAAAGCCCCTTGATTTTAGCATGAAATTTATATGCACTCCCGCCCCTTTTTTCTTTCCAATTCTCCTTTCCCCTGTTACATTGTACAAAAGCTTTAGCTTAAATGACTCGATCCTTATCTCAAGATTTACAAAACAGTCTTCGTTCTCTTTTGTCTGAGCCCGACATGTCCTTTGACGAGATTGCTCAACGATTACATGTCTCTAAACCGACTGTTTCGCGTTATTGTAACTCATGGGGTATCGCGCAACCTGATAATCTCGGGGGAAGACCTTCTATTTTAACCAAAACCAGCAAGGCGTTGATGAAGAGGATGGTGCTTACTGGTGAACTCAAGACTGTCAAGCAGGTTCATCAGCACTTTGTGAGTTTATACCCCAATTTAACTTACTACATCACCTTGAGTGCACTCAAGAGCATGGGCTTCAAGATATGCTCGAAGAGAAAGCATCCTTTCTATACAAGAAGCGCCTAAATTGGATCTTGGCGTACTGAAGCTAGACCGTATATGAGTAAAGAAGCGTAATCCTCTCTCTGATGAGTTAAAAAACAACGTCTAGGGGCTTGGATGATACTGAAATTTGCTTTGAAGTACTAACAAAAAATGACTTAGTGTAAATAACACCAACTTTTACAAACAACAAACCTTCACTTTTATTGAATACTTTATTTTGTATTTGAAATATCCACCTTATTACAATAAAACTTCATTGTACCTCTTATATAATTCCCTATCAATCTCTGAAAGTTCTTTGAAGTCGGATTATACTTCACTGTAACGAATATTGCTGGAATGCCAGTAATTGGGCTGATAGCACCACGAAGTAGCTTCTGTAGCATTGCCCTTCTTTCATAAACACCAAATTCCATAGGCTTGACTGTACTCTCCGAAAAGGACACGTAAGCTGTTGTTATTTAAAGTGATACAATGCTGGGGCTATTTTTTTTTGACTTGCTGTAAGCCCCTGACTTCCTTTGACATACACATCAAGATGAACCTTTGCTTAATAGCTTATAGTGATAAAAAATAAACAAGCAACATCAGTGGTCAGTGACTATAGTGAGTCCTTGTAAGTACTATAAAGACAAAAGAAAAGCCCGTAACTACGTCAAAAGCTGCATTGGACAGCATCACCAACTTTAAATACCCTATATCACTGTGATCAGGCTTCAGATACACCTTTGTTTTCTTCGGCTTGCTGGTGAAAAGGTTTATATCATAAAGTATATGGCATTGTCATTCCCTATAGTTATTAATCAAACTTTATCACGCTGAACAATTGATCAATGGATTTATAAACCAAGATATTGTAAGCAGTAAGTGAATCACCTTTTTAGGCATTCCAAACAAAACAACCAGGTAATTCGATATTCCCAATTTCCAACATGATATAAAGTGCATCGGTCAAGAGATGGACTAAATAGAAAAATACATAGCGACCAATCATTTGAAACACAAGAGCTCCATGCAAATTATGGATATCAATTGAATGGAAAACACTACATGCACCAGAAAATGCACCAAAAGCTAAACTAATTCTACGGGTGCCGCCTCTATTTATTACTTGTGATGTAGTCCAACAAAACTTTTCAATCTGCAGTGTCAAACTGAGCATGACTTTTATAAAATCGTCATATTGGTTTGTTTCTTTTCGAGAAGAAGAGATAAAAAGAAATGTTATTTATTTATTCATTCTAATTTTATGTTGTCAGTATATCAACCAAGGCCACTTAGTTCACGTGTAATTATGATAAATTCGTATTTTATATCAGTGAGAGTGAGCTGGACAGCTTTAGGTTAGGTTTTGATAATGTGAAGTTGTAGTGACAATATAGGTAACGTCCCAATTAAGCGCTTGTAGCATTAGCCTATTTTTGGTGCATGTTGTGTTGGCCATTCTAAGTAAGCGACTTAGGTTTCTAAAAATACGAAATTGATTTTGATTGGTCAACAACATCAATTTTGGTTTGCCTGCGACATCATTCTTCATTGGCGTGACCTTTATTTTGATTGGCTGCAGTTTTGCTTGTTGGAAACACTGCATTCCAGAAAAGTGATAAATCTTTTTCAAAGATCCGACTAATATTGTAAACTGACGGTATAATGACATCTTTGACGAAAATAAGCTTTTGTATTCATATATAAAGGAAACTTTTGGACCCTTTCTCTCTTTATTTTATAATTTCAATATGAATAACAAAGCCTACCTCGTCCTCATTGCTGTTGCTTGTCTTATTGCTGTAGTCAGTGCTCAGTCCTCAGGTAAGAAAGAAAAACGAAAGAATGTTCTTTAGCTAATATCTCTCTTAGTCAACCCTGTCGAATCTCTTCAAAGCAAGGCCTCAGGTGTCGCTGCTTCTGCTACCAACACATCTCCTTCTGCTCCTTCTAATACCGCTCATAGTGCTGGTTTCTCGTTAGCCACTAGCCTATCATCTACTGTTATGATGCAACTTGTCGTCATCTGCTCAGCCTTTATTGCTTCTTACTTTTTAGCTTAAATGCATCACCTAATGACTAGCTGCATATAACAGCGGCTTTTGAAATAAAGCTCATTTAATTTTATTGCAATGAAAGCAAACCAATGTCTTTTGCTTGTGCCTGACTTAAGTGTATTTCATCAAATACCCCTTCTTGTCACCTTGCACATAGTTGATCTAAAGCCACTTAACATTTCACATCATTGATTGAGTTTATATTATTGTGATATATTCCTAAAATAGGCATCCTCTCTCAAGCTAGATAATCAAGATTTAGTTACATGTAATTCATGCTCATGTCAGGTTATTTACATAAAGCCGATAAATCAGAATTTGTATTGTTACTGAGTGGTTTTTTATGTTTGGCGCGGGATTCTGTCGTAATGTACCTTGATTTAAAGATGCATCTTTTCTTTACTTTAATCTCATGTCATAAATGAACGCTTGATCTCTATTGTCTGCCTACCTGCATTCTTTTTTTTTTTATGAAGAGAGTCTATTTATTTATAAACAAGGTTTTATTTTGCTAATAAATATACAAGCATACATATACACATGCATTATAAGAAATAAGGGATTATTTTGTGCTCATTCTCCTTGCTCTAACTCGAAGGGTATGATCAAAGACGGGTCTAGTACTGGTTTTTCTAACTCTAACATGTCTAGTTGTTGCGGGTGCAGTTGTTAGTGATTGTGAAGAAATAGTTGATTCTGGAATGATAATAGCGGATAATGGCCTGGCATGACGACGGCTTCTAAGACTGCTTGTGCTATCCTGTACATTAGGAATCAGTAATGTCGAAGACGGGGCAGTAGCCGACATTGGACTATCCGTGGTGTCTTTGTCAGCAAATATCTGCCTGAAACCAGGAGATACATGAAGTACAGAGGCGCTCATACGTCGTCTTCCACCGTCAGGCAAGATCATACGATTGCTAGCGGAATGATTAAAGTCTACTAGAGCGCTAGCTGTCGGACTTGTCGCTTCTAAAAGTGAGCTGGATGCCTCTGCCTGAATAGATCTAAGCATTTTGTTGGCTCTTTGATAGATTGGATCCACATTTTGTGTAGAATATGACTGCTGAAGGGTTGTACTCACACTTGTAGATCTCTGCCTCTGTCGCTGGCTTCGTCTTCTTGCCTTCACATCAAGTGTGTCCTTTTTCAACTTGTCAAGCAAACTGTGTAAAATGGCCTTATCATCTTCCCCATCAGCTCCTTTAGCTTTGCCGGCGTTGCTATAGGCTCGTTTTCGTCGCTCTAGTTCTCTCTTCTTCTGCTTCTCTAATCTTTCCTGTCTCAATCTGTGTTCTCTCGAATCAGCAGAGCATTTCTCCCAATTAGTTGTAAACTCCTTGAATATACCAAAGAATTCATCTGGTGGCATCTTCTTGGGATCTTCACCATAGAATCTAACAGTCTGGTCGTAGTTTTCTTCCATCTTCTTTGAAAGCATTTGAATGCGCTTAAATTCAGTCGAAGATTCTTTATAAAACTGATGCATCTCAATTGCAAACTTATCCAACTCTTTTAGGCCTTCACCCTCTTCTGCATTTCCATTATTATTAGGCAATGGAAAATGTTCCTTTAGCTCTGATTCCAGTTTGCTCAATTCTTGTTCAATGCTCTGATATTCAGCAGTAACTTCGGCACGAGAGACTGGGTGTATGTTAATAACATAAGACACACTATGCGTTGCAACATACCTTTGGATGCTTGGCCGCATTCATCTAACTCTTCTAGAAAAGGTAAAATGTTTGGAAAATTCTTCTCTACAGCTTCAACCAAAAAGTGTAGTAGGGTTGTAGATTTTGATGTTCCTTTGGTGTCTATCAGCTTTTATTATTTAATTTTAATAAAGATGTTAGGCCTTTAAGCATATATAATCATACCTTATTTATGCTGGCAATCTTTATTCCAAATGCTCCACCACGATAAGTGTTTCCATTCAAAAAATTGCCTAGCAAAAGGATTAACTGAAAATGAAAAAGGTAAGTATGATGGGCTTAGAATACTTTGAGAGACATACATGCAGAAGTTCCTTGAAGCATTTGGCATCTTTCAGTGCTACAGATGCATTGTAAACAGAAGTAATTTGCTATTCGTTGTCAGACTTTCTATATCTTTATATACATGATACCTTACCTTATGCAACAACGTATATCTTTCCCAAAAAGTAGATTTAAACAACATGCATTCAAGTCTTTCTTTGAGTCTTGAGATTTTCATCATCTAATTTTTTGTATGGTTAAATACTATACATTGTCTTTTGCAACTTTTACCTGTAAGCAAAACTTCTCTGGCATTCCCAGCTTTTCAACATCCTCCAAAGGAGCATCTTCAAAAGGCTTTAGTTTTTCCGTTTCATCTGGTGTCGGCAGATACTTTAACAAGTTTAGAATGATTTGTTCATCTAAAAAGTAAGGATCCAATCTCAAAAAAGAGAAGCGAATTTCATCAAAAGGGATCTTCTTGATAATGTTTTTTATAAATATATCTGTTTGTGTAATACAAATGAGTAAATGTAGATACAATTTTACCTAATGAACTTACTCAAATTATATGCTTTTTTGGTGTCTAATATCAGTGTTTCTTCTTTGAGTGGTTTTGCTTTAAGTTCAACGACTGGCTTTTGAGCAAATGTTATCTCAACATCGTCAAATACCCCAGCCTTTGCTAATTGATATTCCATGAGTGAGTCAGTGGATTCAATTTGCTTGTGAACTGATACTTCAATCTCGCGTTCAAAATCGTGCCAAATCGTTTGCTTAATGCTCGAAAAGTTCATCTTTTCCCATTCTACAAATTTTAGCTTCTGTTTGGGTTGAAACGCGCTAGGCTTTCTTCCGCTGCTGCCTAAAAACACTGGAGGTGGCGGTGATTGCACTTCTAAACCATTATTTTCTGTATTGCCTTCACTTGAAGAAGGTAGAATTTGCCCAGATAAGGTTGGTAATGGTGGGGGAGGTGGAGGTGGAGGTGGAGGTGGAGGAGGGGGCGGCGGTGGAGGCGATGATGCTCCCGTTACTTCATCAGTTATGGATTCTTCTTCCTTTGATTCTTTTTCTGCAGACAGGTCCTCGCCAAAGACATAATTATCAAATGAAAATCCTTTTTCATCCTGTTCAGGTATGACTTCAATCTCTGGAACAGAGTCCAATGGAACGATAGATGAAGGGTGCATCATCAAGTCTTCTGCCGTGCCAAGGTCTTCCACAATCGATTTTCTCGACCGTTGATTTTCGGTTGTATTCGAAGTTAAAGAGTTAATAGTGTCCTTTTCTGATATATTCTTTGCACTCTGTAGACTTCCATGGCTAGACGACGTTGTTATAGATTGATTGATTGAACTCTTACGGCTACTGCTTCCTGATTTCTTTGATCCTATGCTTACTGCTGAATCAGTCGAGTTACCACGAGCTTTTTTGGATAAAGCATCATTGCTTGACCTTCTAACAAAACTTCCAATCTTGGATTTCAGTGACTGTCGAATTGTTTCTGAAAATCCACTACTGTGTTGATTGGAAAAGGACGCTCTTGCCGAATGCTGACCATTATCCTCTGATCGTCTTGGTGAAGGCGATGGAACTTTACTGGCAGTAGAGCTTGAAGAAACGTTATTAGAGGTAGCTGAAGGTGATATACGAGGTGATTTCGACGTAGCAATCGAGTTCCTTGAAGGACTCCGTGACACTGGCGTCTTTGTTTGGTTGCTACGAGAGTGAGATTGAGCATGGCTATTTGCCGCTTGTTGCTGCTGTTGTTGTTGTTGCTGCTGCTGTACTGGCTGTACTTTTTGCTGCACTGGTTGCGCTTTTTGCTGCGGTTGAGTCTGTTTTTGTGATTGTGGTTGTTGTGATGGCTGAGAAGATGTGTTTACGAGCTGAAGGTGATGATTTCTAAAGCTTCGTCGCTTCGGTGACGGATTACCATACTCTGTAAGACTTCGTACTGAATCATGTAGCTTTCTCATCTTTGTCTCAGTGTCTAGTAATTCAGATTTATATCGTTCTTCCGTACTTTTAAAAAATATCTTCAACATCGCATTGGTTTGCCGTGAAAGGCTAAGGTCTTTTTCAAGATATTCTATCTTTGCTTCTAATGCTCTTATAAGGTCTTCACAGCCATCTAAGCAAAAAAAAAAAATAGAATGAGTAACTGGAAATAGTATCAAGAAAGCCTTACCATTGTGCGTAATAGTTCCAATAGGTGATTTTGGGTATATCTCTTCTTCAACATACTGCTCTTTGGAGAATTTGGGTATTAAACTTTGTACAGTAAACTCACTCGCATTTTCTGAATAGTTATTTGCATCTGTGGCTACTTGCTGAACAAGCATCTCTATTAACTGAAATTGATAATTGCTTTTCTCGGGATTGTCTTGAATCTTTAACAAATAGCAAAGTATATGGTGTAAACTGTTATAACTGGGTGTGTTTTGTGTCAAGGTAAGTAAACTGTGCAAGACACTCATCGGATCCATGCTGAAAAAGGTTTCCATATCCTCTTGCATTGCATCTACTTCTATTTCTTCTCTAAACTTTTGAATGGCAAGATTGATGTGTTCGTGATTCAGTTGCTCCATCTTTTTAAATATCTCGTTTACACCCGCCTTTTCTAGCTCTTGGCTTACTAGAAGCCTTTCTTTACGATCTTCAACAATATCAGGTCTGACGAGGGTGTTGATAAACAATACGCTAATGAACTACATGGCTTGATTAGAATAAGTGAAGGGCGATAAAAGATTTATACATACCATGTACTGTGTTATTTGCGAATCACCCGCCCCCACCATGCCCGTAGCCTTTAGATCATGGCTAGCTCCAACTGCAGATCCCATCTTTCCTCTTCCATCCAATGTTTTCTCCAATGCCCGTAGCCAAGCGTCGAAACGTCCAAAGTCTTTTCCAAACTGTTTTAATAGTTCCATGCCATGCAGTACCATCGATCTGCCATTTGGTAAAAAACAAAAGGCAGTCAAGGACTCACAGGCCTGGGTTCTTGCAGGGATATAAGGCGATAAGAGCGAAACGCAAAAGTTATCGATGATTCGAGAATGCTTGAAGGCTTCTTGAATACCTGACTATGAAAAAGGGAGGTGTTATGATCAAAGGATACACAGAGTCAATTTTGTATGGTACCTTCTTGTTCATCAAAGTGTTTAAGCATTTCAAGATCTCGAGTTCTATTTTATGATCTGTCTGTGTTCTGATCATATCTTTATTAATCTTTCTTTTGTGTCTCCTTTGCTTCCCTTTTTAACCTACCTATTTTGTTTTTTGTGGATAATCCCGAGTTCTTTTGCGATCACTTGCATACCGCCATCCTGGATAAACCGCTCTAACCAACTATGGAATGAATAGTCAGTGTTTCGTATACGTATGCATATATATGTATTACCTATCCGAGGTTCTGATATAATAGGATACTTCCAGTATAAGTTCATACGTAATCCCCTTTTGTCGTTGCTTACATAATATTTTGACATAGTTGGGTGGAGCAGTTTTCTTTGATGCTGCGCTACCAATTGATTTCAAAGTAGAAGTTGATGACTTTTTTGAAATGACTCTTTTTGAAGCCGCAATGTACTCATCAGAAAGACTAGCGAGTTGTTCTTCATCTAGATCGAGTTGTTTCTAACATCTAATTTAAGTATATAAAACATTCAAATAATGCCTTATAAGGAATATTTACTGCTACTTCTGTAAATAAGTCTTCTGCACTATCCTGATCTTCCGTAGTCGTCGACAAATTGAATGTCAATGTCTCCGTCTTTTTGCTTTCATTTGCTTTATCTAAAATCTAAGTTAATCTGCCCTGTTTTGAATTTCAGGAACAAAAGTCCTCATATACCAGAGTTGACTGTTTTGGAAGGTTTCAGATCTTTTTTAGGTACTTTGTTTGATATAATCAAAGGGGGTGTATTTGTAACTGAAGTGATTGAACTTCTTCTAGCATAGCTTGCTGCCCTTAACCTGCTGCTTGGTTTCCTATTACTACGCTTATTTCCAATACTTGATATAAAATCCATGTTAAGGTAGAGCTCACACGAAAATGTGTGGCAAAAAACCTTGTTGAAGTTGAAAAGAAAAAAGAAGGAAGAAAAAGAAAATATAATTTAAGGAGCTTTGCCTTTTTTTATTGTTACTTGTCGTGTTACATGTTTTCTTCTTTCCATTGTGTGGAATATAGGTTTCAGCGGATGTTAAATTGCTTAAAAAGGTTCATTGCCCTCAAGCAAATTATTATTCTCTAAAGCACAGAGCTTTTTTCGTGTAAACAAAGGACTTGATTTAGTCTTTGATTATTATACGCGACTAAAAGATATAGCAAACATATCTCTTGTAATCACTGATTAGAGATCTGTGTTACACACTGTATGATAAGACAGAGACAGCCAAGTCAAAATTGAAATTGAATCTGATAGCTGCATTAATTGCTGTTCTGTAGTTTCAGATTGGAGACACGATAATAATAAATAAAACTTGGTTTTGTAAGATGCTAATAGGACAAAGCAAAGGGAGAGCTTAGATAAATTGTGTAGGAGATCATGCTGTAATCTAATTTGCGGAATTTGATCGGCCACTTCATTGTAGTCTGTATTCTGTTGCCTGGATACCAGGAGAAAAGAGGAGTTGCTTAGAAGATAGAGATATTTTTATAATGACACGCTTGGCATAATAAATTAATGGAACTAGTGAGTCTATCTGATATAAACAATGTCACCAGCATACAAATTCATTATTAAAAGTAGATTGGTATTTTAGCTGTTAAATGATATACTAGTAAAGTTATAAAAACAAAAAGAAGGAGTTGTCAAGTACATCAAATGTAACTTATTACACTCAATTTATCAGTACAAATATACTATGATTTTCACACAGTAGGAGGTTGTTGGGATAAAGGGAAACCTCACCAGAATTGGTATGCTGGTGTTGTCACAGCTCATATTTTAAGTCAAGAAATGTATCAAGGGCACGACTATCGATTTTATTATTCTGCAGTATCTCTCTTTTTTTATTTCCAGTTTTTTTTTTTTTTTTTTTAAAAAAAAAAAATGTCTTCAAGTGTCATTTTCGAAAGCGTTCCTGTGTTCTCTTCTGCAATTATCGCCGAATTGGAAAAGAAATTAAAAGGCGATCAGGTTTTTCACCAAAGTCTGTCTGATGGCGCCAAGTCTGGAGCCACTCGCTTGATCCAGTTTTGGAATTACAGGTGTTCTTTAATCCCTGTAGATGAGCAGACAATGGATGAGCCTCAGTACTCAAGTATTGGTGACAGTGTGAAGGCTGTCACGTCTCCTGATGGAAAGGAGTGTGGGGGTGTGCAGTCAGGCGATGAGGTTCTTGAAGAGCTTGTTTCCGATGTCGAGAGTGATGAATGGTCCTTGCCATGCACTCCTCTCTTGTACTGCTTGCGTTTTCAAGAGAATGGATCAATAAGATTTCTTCAAGGCAAGAATGTCGATGGTAAGCCATAAATCAATATTTAGACAAAAATTTCTAACACACTTGCTTAAATAAAAGATTCTCTTCCCGCGAGCCATTCCATTGCAGGCAAGTTGTCTGATGTCGTTGAGATGCTTGGTACTGATGATCGAGGCATTGACGGCCAAGATGAAGAAGTAGACTGCAACAATGAGCAAAAGGCTGCTAATGCTGCTCTTGTTGTGCCTGCTGATATTAAATCAGTAGCGAAAATATGCGAGGACCACAAGCCTTTTCCTATCAAGGCTTTCCGCAAGAGGTTCGGTGCCTTTTTCAAGAATGTAAAGAAAGCCTTGAAGAAGCAGCCAAAAAAGAAGGGCATGAAAGGTATTGCTTGGGGCGAAAAGCCTGATGTTCTCCCTGTAGTAAGTTTTTTTTTTTTTTCAAGTTTTTCAATTATTGCAATCCAGTGCTCACATCATTCAAAGGTCCCAATCCAACAAACTTGCAAGAACAATGAGCAAAGTCTGAGCTCGAAGGCATTCTTGTATGAGGGGTGCCTTGGCCTGATTGGTTCAAGAATCTTTGTAGCTAACAGGCAACAAATCTTTGGTATTAGCATCGATGAGCAAATTTGGGTAAATAACATCGAAAAGGCGGCAGATGATCAGGAAGGTAGTGATAATGTTTCTGATGGTAAATCCTTGTCTTTGGTTTCCCCTACTGGTTTGATAGCAATTAGAGCACAAAGTAGCGAAGAGATCCTTGACATTCCCGAGGTAAAGGTGAACGACGCTGGCCTTTATATGGCTGTAAGCAAGACTTCTAACGGCAAGAAATACGAATTGGCTTGGCAGGATGCCTTCAACAAGGAGAAAAACAACCCTGAAGCTTTCCAGGCGACGGTCGACAGGTAAATTATCATTTTGCATAAGATCTTTTCTAATAATTCTCTATAGCATATCTTGGGCATTATATGATGTTATCAAAAAATCACATGCCAGAGAAGATTTCAACTGTGATCCTTTGTTCTTGTGGCCAAAGGCTTCTCGTAGTACCACTTGGGATAGGCATTGTGACACGCAGTGGACTGATGTATTTGAAGAAATCGACGAACTTTTTGCGCGACCTGATGTAAGATGATTATTAATCTTTAAACATCTTTTTTAATCAGCTATTGACCTACTTTTATCAAGCTGACTTGTGAAGATGTAGTTATCACCTATATCTATATCAAACGACTCATAAAGACATCTGGGCAAGCATTCTTTGATGGTAGCTGGAAGACCATTCTGCGATTGGCTGCCCTTATCACAGACAAAGTCTGGAGTGACAAGTGTGCTTACAACACAGAGCACTTCCAAGTGACCAAGGAGTTGCCTCTAACAAAGATGCAAGTATAAACAGCCTGTAGCTTTATTCATGAAAATTAACGTCTATTTATATAGTAACCAAATGGAGGCAAGCTTTCTTAAATATTTAAACTGGAACGTCAATGTAGAATGCTTCGACTTCGCTGCTGCCTACCATGAACTTAGGCATTTTTAAAAGAATCGATTGATTCTTAACTCATCAAATATGTATTGAGGTTGACATCAATAAATTGTCTCCTTATCTCTTTTTATTGCTTAAATGCCCTTTTAATGCGACACTATACTTACTATAAAGAATAAACATTACGCGTTAAATAAAATAGTAAAGACAAAACCCTATGCACTTATCTGAGTCACCAAGTATTACAAAGAATAGTGATTTTCCTCAGTTCTTTGTCAAATCTGTTGACTGTAATGGATTCCCTTTGTATTTTTATGCAGCCCAGAGTTTTATACAGGATGATTTAACATTCGTTAAGGCTGAAATATAATAAAGTAAGATGAGACACACTTTCCAACTTGTTATCAGGTTCTTCAAATCGCTTCTTCCATCAAAAAGTTCGGATAAAATATTAATCACTCTAATATATTTTTTTTGTATGAAATTATGTATCTCTACCTCCTGCTGACCTTCCTTTCTCCGCTCAACGAAAGCGGATTATTGCGTTCGGAAATGGTTCTTTTTGTTCAAATATGAGAGGCAAACGAGCTGCACCTACTAGACGTATTATTGAAGAAACCAAATGAAAATGCAAACAGTCCAACGGAGGGGGGACCGAGTTTGTTTCGGTTGACGAGTATTTAACGTCAGATCTGCAACAAGTGTAAAATGAAAGAAATGAATAATTTCTCTGCTTCTGAATCAAAGCGAAGAGTGCACTCTGTCTTCAAGTATGAATCTTGTGGTACGGTGTGGAATCCCGATATGAACAGTGCATTAAATATATATGGTATCTTTGTTTATAAATCAAAACACGACAATGAACGTCCTCCTCCCTTCACAAGACCTGCAAAAGACTAATGGTGCTCTCTGGATTTAATGCGATGTTCATAACGGCATTGCATTCCTTCATGTCTCAGTAAGTATAAAGCGTATAATACATTATTCTTTATTCGTTAGTCTTCTAATTAATAATTTATAAGCTCATTCACTTTCTTACTTCTCTTTTTCTCTTATAAATTCTCTTCTTTATAATATAAGTATTTAATATCAATGTAAATAACTGAGTTATTAAACTGTTCTTTTATATCTCATTTCTTTTGCTTCTTATGGGCTCTCTATCATTTTCTGAATAAGGTGCAAGTCAAAATCCTGTATAAAGAGCAGTCTGAGTGTTAAATAAAAGCGCCTATTCCCCCTAATCCCCCTTTTTCTTTTTCATGGCTTCCCGTCTTTTAAGCAGCACTTCAAGATCTTCTTTAGGCTTTTATAAAAAGGCTATTTCTTCGGTCCTTAAGCGAAATGAATCAACTGTTAGTCCTGGATCAGAGGTATTACATTTAAATTTATAACATGTGTTAAAAGTTACTTACAAACGATTACAGCAAGGATTAGTCCATGGATTTCCAACCATAGTTCAAGAATATTCAAAGGCTTCTACAGGTCTCTGTAAAGTTACAACCCTTCCTAACGGTATACGCATTGCTTCTGAAAACACCCCTGGACACTTTAGCGCAGTAGGAGTATACGTGGATGCTGGCAGTCGATATGAGACTGCGAAAACAAGAGGTGTTAGCCATATTCTGGATAGATTAGCTTTCAAGGTATGAACAACAAATAATACTATTGTTCATTGACTAATCCAATTGCATATAAAGAGCACCAAGAACAGATCAGCTGATGAAGTAGTAGCAGAATTAGAATCTCTAGGCGGCAATATCATGTGCTCTTCTTCTCGTGAGTCCATTATGTACCAGTCTGCTATCTTTTCTCAAGATCTTGGTCGAGTTTTATCTCTTTTTTCGGATGTTGTCTGTCACCCTACGATTGATATGGCCGAAGTTGAGGAACAGCGCCAGACTGCTCTTTATGAAATTGAAGAGATTTGGTCAAAGCCCGATATGATCTTGCCAGAGATTTTACACACAGTTGCATATCAAGGAAACACTCTTGGAAACCCATTACTTTGCCCTCCAGAAAACCTGCAAAAGATGGCTCCAGAACTTATTCATGAATACAGAAATGCATGGTATAGACCTGAGCGTATGGTCATTGCTGCCTGCGGTGCTGAACATGACAAGGTGGTTGACCTTGCTGTCAAGTATTTCGGGGATATTCCTAAATCAGAAGAGAATTTGGATTCAGTCATGACGCATTTGGAAGCTTTAAAGAAGCAAGCAAATAAATCCCAGAGTCAGGACAATAATAGCAGCAAATCCTTTGTGAAGTCGCTGCTCAACACAAAACTAAGTTCAGCTAAATCTCAATCCCTTTTCGATATTGCAACACAACCTGCTCAATATACTGGTGGTACGCAAATGCTGGAAATTGGATATGATACTCCATTGAATCACGTCTATGTTGCATTCGAAGGTGTATCGATTGATGATCCTGATATCTATGCACTTACTACGCTTCAGATCCTTTTGGGCGGAGGTGGCTCCTTCTCTGCAGGCGGACCAGGCAAAGGAATGTACTCCCGTCTCTTCACCAATGTTTTGAACCAACATTATTGGGTCGAATCATGTCAGGCATTCAATCACTGCTACACTGATTCTGGATTGTTTGGAATTTCTGGATCTTGTCAACCCGAATACACAAACGCTCTGTTTGAAGTCATCTGTCGCGAGTTAGATATTGTGGCTAGAGGCGATGTCGGTAGATTGGGCGTTACAGAAATCGAATTGAATCGCGCAAAGAATCAATTGAAGAGCTCCTTATTGATGAATCTGGAAAGTCGAATGGTACAACTGGAAGATCTTGGTAGACAAGTGCAAGTACACGGAAAGAAGACAGGCATCGATGAGATGCTGTCGAATATTGATAAAGTCGACATCAATGAATTAAGAAGAGTAGCCAGCAGGGTTGTCCGAGGCGCTACTAGTGTCACTAGTGGCGGAACTGGTAGAGCCACTGTAGTCGCTCAAGGTAATCTCGCAGGCGTAAGAGACTTCAATAAGATTATAGATAAATATGGACTTGGAAGTGGGAAATAAAGTTTTATAGAACCTTGTGTATATTATTGTAAAAAGGCCCTTTTTTTCTTTCTTTTTCAACAGTCAGTAATTCAACCGGCTGTTATATTAGAATGGATATAATTTATTGACATAGATAGCTTTTTGCCTATCAAAGGCACGCAACTGAGTGATATTATTTTATACGAGCATGAAGAGTAAATTGCTGTATAAATAGTGATGCTATAACAGTAAAAATGGACACGACAACACAGAAATAAAAGGAGTAATGTACGGCAATTTCAAAGGTATCTAATACGATTGCCAATGCTTCTGGAGAAAGAAGGTCTCTAACCTCTGTCATGGATTTTCGGGCAATATCAATAACCTGAAAAAAAAATATTATTGGTCATGCATGGAGGAACATATGCTTGTGTACCTTTTCAGCATCGGGCCCCTTTATTCTCTCCGTCAATATCTTCTTCACTAAGCCTTGAAAAATAGCTGACGTGACTGATACACCTATAACACCGCCTGTTGATCGGAATAGATAAGAAACAGAAGTAATCGTTGCCATTTCTATAAACGTTGTTAGATCTATTTATCGGTACTGCTTCTCTTTTTGTTACCTCCACTGCCCACACAGGAGAGCATAGCTACAAGGGTAGAAGTAATGATAGCTCCAGAAGAAAATCCATCGAGGATTAAGCAGATAATGATGAATGAAAATGATGTATCGTGTGTCCAAGTACTGGTGCCTATCATAGCCAATGCTGCTATAAAGGATGTTACAATGATAAATTTGCGATATTCTCCTGTACGTGCCATCCAAAAACCAGAGGACAGAGATCCAATAGACATAGCCGTCACTTTAGGCAAAAAGAAAAGACCAGCTTGGGAGGGAGTGTAGCCTAGGACGCCTTGGAAGAATAGAGGAGCGGTATAAGTCGTAGCAAAAGACCCCATAATAACAAAGAAGTTGCTCAGGGCACAGGCTAATGGAGTACGGCTTGAAATGATTTGCCATGGCATCAGTGGACTGCGTGCAATGTACTTTTCAACCAAGCAAAAGATAACGCCGAGTACAACAGAAGCAATGAGCAGTCCATATACTAGCGGATCACTCCAGGGACGAGAGTTTCCGCCCATAGAAGTGGCCAGTAGAAAGGAGACAACAGATGATACAATAGCAGATGCGCCCATGTAATCGATGTTTTTGAGCTTTTTGATAAATGACTTTTCTTCTTGTTCCTCCAAGTTGTAGTCCGTAAGTAAATAGATAGCAACATAAAGTGAAACTACTAAAAGAGGCAAGTTGATATAAAAGCAGTATCTCCAACTCAGCTTATCAGTAATCAAGCCACCCAAAGGTGCTCCGACAACAGAACCAAGCTATTCTGCAAGTTAGTTTTTCAAGGCCCAAGCAACATATATCCAATAGCTTACTCCATAAGCAATGTTGGCATAACCCTGGTATTTTCCTCTTTCTCTCAAAGAAACCAAGTCGCTAGTGATCACAGCGGATACAGTATTCATGCCTCCTCCGCCAATCCCGGCAATACCACGGGAGACAACCAGCATCCACAGTGTGGAGGATGCACCACACATGGCAGAGCCAATGAAAAAGACAGCTGTAGCAAACAGCAACGATGTTCTTCTACCAAATGCATCCGAAATACGACCGTCTACAGTTTTAAAAGGTTAAGGCAAGAACAAATATATAGTCTGATGGTTCTGCTTACATAACGGCTGTAGAGCTGTATAACTCAACATATATGCTGTTGCTATCCAAACTACTTCGTTTGATCTAAACGAAAAGCTATTACGAGATTATCGAATAAACTGATCCAATTTACCTTTTAAATTCAGTACCAACTTGTGGGTAGATGGTTGCTACAATAGACGCATCCAATGAAGCCAAGGCAACGCCTACCCATAAACTATTCACGTAAATTAGTTACATACTCAACCCAAAAGTATATTACTATCCCTTTTTACCCTAGAAAAATTGTCCATCGAGGCGCTCCATTCAACCTTCTTTCTAATATCTCTTCAGCACTTGGTGACTTTTGTAAAGGACTGTTGGGGCTTGTGACAACGGTAACTATATCGCCTGTATCATCTTCAAGTATGGGATACTTGCTGTTTCTTATCTCATTCTGATGCTTTAACAATGGAGATCTTTCCGTTGGTTCCACTTCTGTTGTGGTCATAGTGAAGTTGGATATGTTAAAGAGAGAAACAGAAAAAAAAAAGAATAAATGCGTAGATTAAATAAATGCCTTAAAAATTCAGATACAGCACCTTGCACAAGTCACTCGCAGAATGAGCTTATTGTTCATAGTAGCGGATACAAGTATAATTCAAAAGCAACAAACTGTTGCCTTTATTTGAGTTCTTCTTGAATACTTCTTTGGGTGCTTTTGTTATGATAATTAGCTTTAACCATTCCATATAAACGATGTAAGAAATTTATAATGAGTAACAGCTGAGTTAGTTAATCACAAAAAAGATAAGAAGTGGCCCTGAACTGTGAGAACAGACTTGTATTACAAACAGCGACTGCATTGAGTAAGCACGTTGCACAGCGATACTTTACGATGTAAAAAAGTAGTGTTGTCTATAGAAACACCTTTGATATATATATTAGTGTGCTTTTATATTTCATATTCAATCGTATGGCAACAAAATGTATATATGGCTCTCATTAAGCTATGAATGCAGAAGCAATAAAAAAAAAAAGCTAAACATTATATATCGAATGGCGTTTTTATCAATTATAATTACTAAGCAAAATGAAGACAGCGTCTATTTACTATCACATATCTATCACTATTAGACTGGCAAACCAAAAGGTAAATAATACAACCGAGCACTCACACAAGTCTTGTGATCTTACCAAAATACCGCTATATGTATATGTTTATTGATACCCAATCAATTTTTTTAACAATTAAGTAAAAATCCAGCCAAGATGAGCATCAAGACTATCATAAGGGGAAACCTATGAGGCTCAACGGCGTTGGCAGAACTTTTTTGAGCTGCAGCTTGCTTAGGCGAAGGTCTACTGATTGTACTTGGGTTGGCTTTATTAGAAGGTATAGGCGTATTAGTTTGATTTCCTAAGCTTCCATTTGCCAAAGGTTGATATATAAAGTCTTCAAAATATGGATTTGAGATATTCATACATGTAGCTACATTCATTATGTTCTTATAGGCGCTTGATATCCTAGCCAGGTTATTGACGGCCAAGGTCATCGAATCATTACTGATTTCATGAGTCAATACAATGTTTCCTGTATGCTTAAAGGTACCATTGGTTCCCATTTCAATAAAAGCGTCATAATTACTTTGAATCTGTTGCATTGTCGCTGTATCTCCGGCTGCCCAGTCATCAGTGTCAAGGTTCCAAATGACAGCAGTAAGTCCCAGCTGACTAGCAATCCACCGAACACGGTCATCAACGTCACCATAAGGCTAGAAAAATAGGTGAGTTTACAATGTGTTGAAATTCAAATGAAATTTACAGGACGCCAATAGCGAGGGGTCACACCAGTGGCAAGCTTGATGGCCTTTTGCGTATAATAGAATTCCGCAAGCACCTCTTGATTTGTGAGGGTGGTTGTGTACTCATGAGACCAGGTATGGGCACCAATATGATGTCCGTCTTGCATACCTCGCATAGCGCCATATGGCCAATCAATGACATTTGATCCAATATAAAACATGGTTGCCTTATAATCATGTTCTCGAAGATAATCATAGAATGCATTGTGAGAGCAATTAGGCCCGTCATCATAAGTCAGACCCCAAGTCTCGGGTTCACTGCATGCGACAATATCTTCATTGATTCCAGGATGCTTTGGAGTAGTACAGAGCGATGACGACCACCAACAGTCAGGGTCAGAGCTAGGATAGCCTGTGAAATCAAGAGAGCCATCTGGGTTCTTTTTACGAGGCTGAATATTGGGTGCACTATTCCAATCAATCGAATTATAGAGATTGAGGAACTCACTGCTTGATGCCATGCCATTGGTAGTAGCTACTTGCCAAACAGTAGGAAATTCAGAAGCATTAATTCTAATGTATGCAGGATCAGGATTATAGTAAGTGCATTCTACTGAAGGTTCCAGGCTTATTGTTTGCGCAATACTTGGAATGCTAATGTTTGCAGGATTTACTTGTGTTTTGAATGATTGCCAGTAATCAACTTGAGCTGATACTTTAATGGTAGCAACAGTAGCAATTGCGGCTATTATAGTTGCAAGACGAAATACCATGATGACTATTGAAGGTTTATGAAAAGAGAACACGCGTATTTATAGTCGTAAACTTTACGCAAATAAAGTTATTTCTGTTTTGCTTGGCATTAGAACAGTCTGGGTCAGTTACATGACCAAAAAGGGTTAATTATTCCAAAAATAGGTATAAATTTTCTATATTTATTTCTGCACTTTATTCAGAAACTATTAGCTAAAGTCTTAAAAAAAAGACATTAGCCAAGTATCTTCATAAAAGGATAAAATCGTTATAGTCAATTTCATCATAAGTAGTCAATTCATAATACCCCCCTTTTTTTTTTGTTTCCTTGAAAACGTGCACTATTCAATGAGTATGCAACATCGTCGCATTTATCCTATAAACGCTTAATCGTATGAACTTACTCCAAGAAAGAATAATATAAACAGACTGATCACAAAAAGCTTCATTATCATATGCCAATGATAATTTGTCATGATTGATTCAGGTAATACTTTTGTTTACATGTAAAATAACGTTGTTTGTAATAATGAGCTTCCTTTCTTTTTTCATAATAAAGAAGTTATACAAAGATTCATTGACATATATCTGTACTTCTTCTTTGTGTTGCTATGACTATATTACAAGCATGCGCAATGAAGTATGCCAAGAGCTACTCGAAATGAACCGGTGTCACTGTAGATCAGCTAAGCAGCAGATTGAGGTTAGTTGTTGAAGGGAGTGAATAGGGATGTAAAGCCATTAAATGATAATACCAAAAAGGCAAACAAACAGCATAGCATTTTATGTGTGAACCATTACAGTTGTTGGATAATCATATAGGTTCATAATCAAATGGTCACTGTAGTGCGTCTGAAGATTTAGATGTCGCCACTGGGGAGTTTACACGCCAATCATAGACTACCTTTTTAAAATGTGCCATGATTTTCTCAAGCCAGCCCTCACCACAATAGATCACTTAAACACTGTGTTAAAAAGTATGCCATATATACCTCCAACGGAATTTAAGACTGTCATTGCACCAATGGTTCAATTCATGAGGGAGCGTTATCATGTATAATATATGGTATGAATATTTTTATTCTAAATGTATGTTCATTTTTCTGAACACATAATGAAGTTTATTATAAAAAGGGCACTGTTTTAGCTAGTACAAGCTCGAAATAATAAAGAAAAAAATGATAACAACATTCAAGGCCATGTCTTACGAAGTGTAGTAAAACTGTAAGTTATGAATACAATTTGTAAATTATGTGAGAAAACAGATATAATGAATGTTTTCAGTATAATAAAGCGCTAAGGTCGATTTTTCTTGGGTTTCGTTAACTTTGGCTGTCATTGAAAACAAAGAAGAATAGGACTCCTTCACCCAAATCAAATGTCACTACTTTGTCTAATGTAATGGCCCTTGTTCTTTCAATTATTAGACATGATTTATATACAGCGCCCAATATTTGTAAGGGCTATCTAATGTTGAGTTCTGGGTCGTCTGGAAATTGTAAAGGATACATGTGATTAATTTAACAAACCGTGCAAGCTGGGGAATCCATTGTCAGTAATGTGAATGTGGTTTCTATGGACTGGTAACACACAGTCTCTATTTCGCAGATCTTTTCAGGGCAGGAGTTGGCCAAGTTAACAATCATATCTTTCAGGATTTTGGCATTTTAAGTCCTCCATCCATCAGTTGCTCTGTACCATTGAACTGATAGTATCTGCTACATTCTGTCAAACCGTATTCACCTGAATTTCGTTTGAATACCACGATCAACTTGCAACCACAGAGTTTGCATTGAATATTATTTTTACCACCTATTATTCTTCCTAAATTAGTACTGTGCAAATAACAAAACCCAAAAATACTGCATAACAAGGAAACAGATACTTCGGCTTTTGAAGCTTCCAGAGACAAACCTGATGTACAAAAGTTCCAGTCGGACTATTGTAAGTTAATGGTAGAGTCCAAAATAACAATCGACATGTACATTAGAAAAGGCTGTTATCAAGCAAAGCAGCAAGTCTGTAAAGAGCAATAAGTACAACCGAGCTTTTTAGAAAGCACCTGAAAAAGTACTGAAGAGGGGCTGGGTTAAAGGAACTTGGATCGCTTTTCGCGATAGCAAATCGAAGCTGGCACCTCCTTCTCCAAATCTGGTGACTTAATAAAATACAGTGCTTACGGTCTCAGTTGGCGGATATACCAAATCCAAATAGCGTTTTTTTTCTTTTTTCCTTCAATTGTCGTATTGGTTCAATTTATCTTTATATAGATTCTTTATTTAAACACTTAGAAAAAACGTTAACAGAATGTTGAATACAGTTTTGAAGGGCGTTTACAGGCACACTGTTGCGCGCCTCAGCGATTTTGGTATGAAGGTCTTCAGTAGCATCAAATTAGCTACGTTTTACTCTGTTTTTGACAATAGCCCAAAATTGGTCAATGGGATTCAATTTAGGTGAGTAAGGAGGCAGATAAATACATCTATATCCTCTACTACTAATTAAAGAGCTAATTTCTTCGTGAGTATGAATAGGCGCATCATCCATAACAAGGTAAACGCCTTTCATTTCTGGGAAATTATCCAGTTGATTTAATGTTCCTCCTCAAAAGCTCAAGGTAATGGCCTGTTCTTATCCCCGCCTTGCTGGATTTTGTTTTTGTACTCGTAGTTTTTCTTTTGCGAGCCCCAGAAACTTTTACCTTTTTTCTCATCTGAACGGTTCTGACTTCAATGTTGACAACACTTACAGATGAAATTGCCCCTAAGATGGTATGTGATTCGACTCTGGTAAAAGGTGTCTCAACAACAGCAGGCGTGTTACGGATAGATCTACCACGGGATGATCTCATATTTATATCAAAAGCGGATTCATCAATAAAGACGCAGTTTTTAATATAATCCATATCCGTAGCCATCTATTTAACAATTCATGTATATCTGTTGTTAATACGAGTGGTATCATTTCGAACTACAGGCTGACGTGAAAGTTTTTTCATTGACAAATTACATTCATGAAGAATAAACTTGTTAACTGCACTTCTTTTTAAGCTAAAGCCTTCAAATGCATGAATGAGGCTTTCGATATCTTCATCTGTTGTGGCGAATGGCTTTTCGTCATACAAACTGATGATATGACTTTTTTGTTCGTTTTGAAGCTGACTACGTGGGCGATTAATTTTGTTGGTCTGCTTTTCATATATATTCCAATCAGGATCGACTTTCAAATTTTTAGCCCAAGTTTGTGCTGTTCGTCCAGATATACCAGCAAGTCTTCTTGACTTTGCTGCTGAGAAAAATTTGATTTTCAAATTGTATAAAAAGAGGGTTTTCTGGTCTTCCGTGTAGTTATTGTAGCTATTTTCTGCGAGCAGTTTTTTAGCCTTTGTTTTCTCAACTTTCTGAATAATAACTGACATTCGATTTTCCAAATTTTCATCATCAGGGTTCTAATTCTATAGGAGTAGGATGCAGTTCCTTATAGTTGGCGAAACGGAGACGGATGATGTGG